>NW_027142296.1:2080773-2451547 GCF_036365525.1 Heterodontus francisci
ACTCTCCTAACTTATACTGTTCACCTGGTAACATGTCCAGTGTGTATTAAACAATCAGGTGAACACACTCTCCTCACTTATACTGTTCACCTGGTAACATGTCCCGTGTGTATTAAACCATCACGTGAACACACTCTCCTCACTTATACTGTTCACCTGGTAACATGTCCAGTGTGCATTAAACAATCAGGGGAATACACTCTCCTCACTTATACTGTTTGCCTGATAACATGTCCCGTCTGTTTTAAACAATCAGGGGAACACACTCTCCTGACTTATACTGTTCACCTGGTAACATGTCCCGTGTATATTAAACCATCACGGGAACACACTCTCCTCACTTTCCTGTTCACCTGGTAACATGTCACGTGTATATTAAACAAACAGGGGAACACACTTCCTCACTTATACTGTTCACCTGGTAACATGTCCTGTGTATATTAAACTATCAGGGGAACACACTCTCCTCACTTATTCAGTTCTTCTGGTAACATGTCCCGTGTGTATTAAAACATCAGGGGAACACACTCTCCTCACTTATACTGTTCACCTGGTAACATGTCCTGTGTATATTAAACCATCAGGCGAAAACACTCTCCTCACTTATACTCTTCACCTGGTAACATGTCCTGTGTGCATTAAACAATCAGGGGAAAATACTCTCCTTGCTTACACTGTTCACCTAGTGACATGTCCGGTTTGTATTAAACAATCAGGGGAATACACTCTCCTCACTTATACTGTTCACCTGGTAACATGTCCTGTGTATATTAAACCATCAGGGGAACACAGTGTCCTCACTTATTCTGTTTGTCTGGTAACATGTCCCGTGTGTATGAAACCATCAGGGGAACACAATCTCCTCACTTATAAAGTTCACCTTGTATCATGTCCCGTGTATATTAAAACATCAGGGGAACACACTCTCCGCACTTTACTGTTCACCTGGTAACATGTCCCATTTATATTAAACCACCAGGGGAACACACTCTCCTCACTTTACTGTTCACCTGGTAACATGTCCCGTGTAATTAAACAATCAGGGGAACATACTCTCGTCACTTAAACTGTTCACCTAGTGACATGTCCGGTGTGTATTAAACCATCAGGGGAACACACTCTCCTCACTTATGCTGTTCACCTCGTAAAATGTCCTGCGTGCATTAAACCATCAGGGGAACACACTCTCCTCACTTATACTGTTCACCTGGTAACATGTCTGTGTGTATTAAACAATCAGGGGAATACACTCTCCTCACTTATACTGTTTGCCTGATAACATGTCCCGCCTGTTTTAAACAATCAGGGGAACACACTCTCCTGACTTATACTGTTCACCTGGTAACATGTCCCGTGTATATTAAACCATCACGGGAACACACTCTCCTCACTTTACTGTTCATCTGGTAACATGTCACGTGTATATTAAACAAACAGGGGAACACAATTCCTCACTTATACTGTTCACCTGGTGACATATCCCGTGTATATTAAACAATCAGGGGAACACACTCTCCTCACTTATACTGTTCACCTGGTGACATGTCCCGTGTGTATTAAACCATCAGGGGAACACACTGTCCGCACTTCTACCGTTCACCTGGTGACATATCCCGTGTATATTAAACAATCAGGGGAACACACTCTCCTCACTTATACTGTTCACCTGGTGACATGTCTCGTGTACATTAAACAATCAGGGGAACACACTCTCCTCACTTATACTGTTCATCTGGTAACATGTCCCGTGTGTATTAAAACATCAGGGGAACACCCTCTCCTCACTTATTTTGTTCACCTGGTAACATGTCCTGTGTCTATTAAACTAACAGTGCAACACAGTCTCCTCACTTATACTGTTCACCTGGTAACATGTCCTGTGTACATTAAACAATCAGGGGAACACAATCTCCTCACCTATAATGTTCACCTTGTATCATGTCCCGTGTATATTAAAACATCAGGGGAACTCACTCTCCTCACTTTACTGTTCACCTGTTAACATGTCCCGTGTATATTAAACCATCAGGGGAACACACTCTCCTCACTTTACTGTTCACCTGGTAACATGTCCCGTGTATATTAAACAGACAGGGGAAAACACTTCCTCACTTATACTGTTCACCTGGTGACATGTCCAGTGTATATTAAACAGTCAGGGGAACACACTCTCCACACTTATACTGTTCACCTGGTAACATGTCTGTGTGTATTAAACAATCAGGGGAACACACTCTCCTCACTTATTCTGTTCACCTGGTAATATGTCTCGTGTATATTAAACCATCAGGGGAACACACTCTCCTCACTTCTACTGTTCACCTGGTAACATGTCCCGTGTCTATTTAAACATTAGGGGAACACACTCTCCTCACTTATACTGTTCATCTGGTCACATGTCCCGTGTGTATTAAATCATCAGGGGAACACCCTCTCCTCACTTATACTGTTCACGTGGTAACATGTCGCGTGTCTATTAAAACATTAGGGGAACATACTCTCCTCACTTATACTGTTCATCTGGTCACATGTCCCGTGTACATTAAACCATCAGTGGAACACAGTCTCCTCACTTATACTGTTCACATGGTAACATGACCGGTGAGTATTAAACAACCTGGGGAACATACTCTCCTCACTTATATTGTTCAAATGGTAACATGTCCCGTGTATATTAAACCATCAGGGGAACACACTCTCCTCACTTATACTGTTCACCTGGTAACTTGTGCCGTGTCTATTAAAACATTAGGGGAACACACTCTCCTCACTTATACTGTTCACCTGGCAAAATGTCCCGTGGTGTATTAAAACATCAGGGGAACACCCTCTCCTCACTTACAATGTTCTCCTGGTAACATGTCCCGTGTCTCTTAAACTATCAGTGGAACACAGTCTCCTCACCTATACTGCTCACCAGGTAAAATGTCCCGTGTGTATTAAACAATCTGGGGAACACACTCTCCTCACTTATACTGTTCACCTGGCAAAATGTCTCGTGTGCATTAAAACATCAGGGGAACACACTCTCCTCACTTATACTGTTCACCTGGTAAAATGTCCCGTGTGTATTAAACAATCAGGGGAACACACTCTCCTCACTTATACTGTTCACCTGCTGACATGTCTCGTGTATATTAAACCATCAGGGGAACACACTCTCCTCACTTATACTGTTCACCTGCTGACATGTCTCGTGTATATTAAACCATCAGGGGAACACACTCTGCCCATTTATACTGTTCACCTGGTAACATGTCCCGTGTATATTAAACAATCTGGGGAACACCCTCTCCTCACTTATACTGTTCAACTGGTGACATGTCTCGGGAAACCAAACAATCAGGGGAACACACAATCCTCACTGATACTGTTCACCTGGTGACATGTCTCGTGGACATTAAACCATCAGGGGAACACACTCTGCCCACTTATACTGTTGACCTGGTAACATGTCCCGTGTGTATTAAAACTTCAGCGAAACACACTCTCCTCACTGAAACTGTTCACCTGGTAACATGTCTCGTGTATGTTAAACCATGAGGGGAACACGCTCTCCTCACTTATACTGTTCACCTGGTGACATGTCTCGTGTACATTAAACAATCAGTGGAACACACTCTCCTCACTTACACTGTTCATCTGGTAACATGTCCCGTGTGTACTAAAACATCAGGGGAACACACTCTCCTCACATATTCTGTTCACCTGGTGACATGTCCCGTGCATATTAAACTATCAGGGGAACACACTCTCCTCACTCATAATGTTCACCTGGTGACATGTCCCGTGCATATTAAACAATCAGGGGAACACACTCTCCCCACTTATACTGTTCACCTGGTAACATGTCCCGTGTGTATTAAAACATAAGGGGAACACACTCTCCTCACTTATACTGTTCACCTGGTGAAATGTCCCATGTAAAAAAAACAATCAGGGGAACACACTCTCCTCACTTCTACTGTTCACCTGGTAACATGTCCCGTGTGTATTAAAACATCAGGGGAACACACTCTCCTCACTTGTGCTTTTCACCTGGTAACATGTCCCGTGTGTATTAAAACATGCGGGGAACACACTCTCCTCACTTATACTGTTCACCTGGTGACATGTCCTGTTCGCATTAAACCATCAGGGGAACACACTCTCCTCACTTATACTGTTCACCTGGTAACATGTCCCGTGTATATTAAACAATCTGGGGAACACACTCTCCACACTTATACTGTTCACCTGGTGAAATGTCCCATGTATAAAAAACAATCAGGGGAACACACTCTCCGCACTTATACTGTTCACCTGTTAACATGTCCCGTGTATATTAAACAATCTGGGGAACACAGTCGCCTCACTTATACTGTTCACCTGGTAACATGTCCCGTGCGTATTAAACAATCAGGGGAACACACTCTCCTCACTTATACTGCTCACCTGGCAACATGTCCCGTGTGTATTAAAACATCAGGGGAAGACACTCTCATCACTTATACTGTTCACCTGGTGACATGTCCTGTGTCTTTTAAAACATTAGGGGAACACACTCTCCTCACTTATACTGTTCACCTGGTGACATGTCCCTTGTGTATTAAACAATCAGGGGAACACACTCTGCTCACTTATGCTGTTCACCTGGTAACATGTCCAGTGTGTATTAAACCAAAACGGGAACACACTCTCCTCACTTATACTGTTCACCTGGTAACATGTCCAGTGTGTATTAAACAATCAGGGGACACACTCTCCTCACTTACACTGTTCACCTGCTAACATGTCCTGTGTATATTAAACAATCAGGGGAACACACTCTCCTCACTTATACTGTTCACCTGGTAACATGTCCCGTGTGTATTAAACCATCACGGGAACACACTCTCCTCACTTATACTGTTCACCTGGTAACATGTCCAGTGTGTATTAAACAATCAGGGAAACACACTCTCCTCACTTATACTGTTCACCTGGTAACATGTCCAGTGTGTATTAAACAATCAGGGGAACACACTCTCCTCACTTATACTGTTCACCTGGTAACATGTCCTGTGCATATTAAACAATCAGGGGAACACACTCTCCTCACTTATACTGCTCACCTGGTAACATGTCCCGTGTATATTAAAACATGAGGGGAACACACTCTCCTCACTTATACTGTTCACCTGGTATCACGTCCCATGTAAATTGAACCATCAGGGGAACACACTCTCCTCACTTATACTGTTCACCTGGTAACATGTCCCGTGTGTATTAAACCATCAGGGGAACACACTCTCCTCACTTATACTGTTCACCTGGTAACATGTCCCGTGTCTTTTAAAACATTAGGGGAACACACTCTCCTCACTTATACTGTTCACCTGGTAACATGTCCCGTGTGTATTAAAACATCAGGGGAACACACTCTCCTCACTTGTACTGTTCGCCTGCTAACATGTCCCGTGTGGCTTAAACCATCAGGGGAACACAATCCCCTCACTTATACTGTTCGCCTGGTGACATGTCCCATGTGTTTGAAACCATCAGGGGAACACAATCTCCTCACTTATGCTGTTCACCTGGTAACATGTGCCGTGCATATTAAACAATCAGGGGAAAACACTCTCCTCACTTATACTGTTCACCTGGAAACACGTCCCATGTAAATTGAACCATCAGGGGAACGCACTCTCCTCACTTATACTGTTCACCTGGTAACTTGTGCCGTGTCTATTAAAACATTAGGGGAACACATTCTCCTCACTTAGACTGTTCACCTGGCAAAATGTACCGTGTGTATTAAAACATCAGGGGAACACCCTCTCCTCACTTACACTGTTCACCTGGTAACATGTCCCGTGTCTATTAAACTATCAGTGGAACACAGACTCCTCACTTATACTGTTCACCTGCTGACATGCCTCGTGGACATTAAACCATCAGGGGAACACACTCTGCCCACTTATACTGTTCACCTGGTAACATGTCCCGTGTATATTAAACAATCTGAGGAACACACTCTCCTCACTTATACTGTTCACCTGGTAACATGTCCAGTGTGTATTAAACAATCAGGGGAACACACTCTCCTCACTTATACTGTTCACCTGGTAACATGTCCTGCGCATTTTAAACAATCAGGGGAACACACTCTCCTCACTTATACTGCTCACCTGGTAACATGTCCCGTGTATATTAAAACATGAGGGGAACACACTCTCCTCACTTCTACTGTTCACCTGGTATCACGTCCCATGTAAATTGAACCATCAGGGGAACACACTCTCCTCACTTATACTGTTCACCTGGTAACATGTCCCGTGTTTATTAAACCATCAGGGGAACACACTCTCCTCACTTATACTGTTCGCCTGCTAACATGTCCCGTGTGTCTTAAACCATCAGGGGAACACAATCCCCTCACTTATACTGTTCGCCTGGTGACATGTCCCATGTGTTTGAAACCATCAGGGGAACACAATCTCCTCACTTATGCTGTTCACCTGGTAACATGTGCCGTGTATATTAAACAATCTGGGGAAAACACTCTCCTCACTTATCCTGTTCACCTGGAAACACGTCCCATGTAAATTGAACCATCAGGGGAACACACTCTCCTCACTTATACTGTTCACCTGGTAACTTGTGCCGTGTCTATTAAAACATTAGGGGAACACACTCTCCTCACTTACACTGTTCACTTGGCAACATATCCCGTGTCTATTAAACTATCAGTGGAACACAGTCTCCTCACTTATACTGTTCACCTGGTGACATGCCTCGTGGACATTAAAACATCAGGGGAACACACTCTGCCCACTTATACTGTTCACCTGGTAACATGTCCCGTGTATATTAAACAATCTGAGGAACACACTCTCCTCACTTATACTGTTCATCTGGTAACATGTCCCGTGTGTATTAAAACATCAGGGGTACACACTCGCCTCACTTATACTGTTCACCTGGTGACATGTCCCGTGCATATTAAACAATCAGGGGAACACCCTCTCCTCACTCATACTGTTCACCTGGTGAAATGTCCCGTGTGTACTAAACCATCAGGGAAGCACACTCTCCTCACTTAAACTGTTCACCTGGTAACATGTCCCGTGTGTATTAAAACATAAAGGGAACACACTCTCCTCACTTATACTGTTCACCTGGTGAAATGTCCCATGCAAAAAAAACAATCAGGGGGACACACTCTCCTCACTTCTACTGTTCACCTGGTAACATGTCCCGTGTGTATTAAAACATCAGGGGAACACACTCTCCTCACTTATACTTTTCACCTGGTAACATGTCCGTGTGTAATAAAACATCAGGGGAACACACTCCTCACTTATACTGTTCACCTGGTGACATGTCCTGTGTGCATTAAACAATCAGGGGAACACACTCTCCTCACTTATACTGTTCACCTGGTAACATGTCCCGTGTATATTAAACAATCTGGGGAACACACTCTCCTCACTTATACTGTTCACCTGGTAACATGTCCCGTGTATATTAAACAATCTGGGGAACACACTCTCCTCACTTATACTGTTCACCTGGCAAAATGTCCCGTGTGTATTAAAACATCAGGGGAACACACTCTCCTCACTTATACTGTTCACCTGGGAACATGTCCCGTGTGTATTAAACAATCAGGGAACACACTCTCCGCACTAATACTGTTCACATGGTAACATGTCCTGCGTATATTAAACAATTAGGGGAACACACTCTCCTCACTTATACTGTTCACCTGGTAACATGTCCCGTGTATATTAAACAATCAGGGGAACACACTCTCCTCACTTATACTGTTCACCTGGCAAAATGTCCCGTGTGTATTAAAACATCAGGGGAACACACTTTCCTCACTTATACTGTTCACCTGGGAACATGTCCCGTGTGTATTAAACAATCAGGGGAACACACTCTCCTCACTTATACTGTTCACCTGCTGACATGTCTCGTGTATATTACACCATCAGGGGAACACACTCTCCTCACTTATACTGTTCACCTGCTGACATGCCTCGTGGACATTAAACCATCAGGGGAACACACTCTGCCCACTTATACTGTTCACCTGGTAACATGTCCCGTGTATATTAAACAATCTGAGGAACACACTCTCCTCACTTATACTGTTCACCAGGTAACATGTCTCGTGTATATTAAACCGTCAGGGGAACACACTCTGCTCACTTATACTGTTCACCTGGTAACATGTCCCGTGTGTATTAAAACATCAGCGAAACACACTCTCCTCACTTAAACTGTTCACCTGGTAACATGTCTCGTGTATATTAAACCATGAGGGGAACACAATCTCCTCACTTATACTGTTCACCTGGTGACATGTCTCGTGTACATTAAACAATCAGGGGAACACACTCTCCTCACTTATACTGTTCATCTGGTAATATGTCTTGTGTGTATTAAAACATCAGGGGAACACGCTCTCCTCACTTATACTGTTCACCTGGTGACATGTCCCGTGCATATTAAACAATCAGGGGAACACCCTCTCCTCACTCATACTGTTCACCTGGTGAAATGTCCCGTGTGTATTAAACCATCAGGGGAACACACTCTCCTCACTTATACTGTTCACATGGTGACATGTCCCGTGCATATTAAACAATCAGCGGAACACACTCTCCTCACTTATACTGTTCAACTGGTAACATGTCCCGTGTGTATTAAAACATAAGGGGAACACACTCTCCTCACTTATACTGTTCACCTGGTGAAATGTCCCATGTAAAAAAAAACAATCAGGGGAACACACTCTCCTCAGTTCTACTGTTCAACTGGTAACATGTCCCGTGTGTATTAAACAATCCAGGGAACACACTCTCCTCACTTATACTTTTCACCTGGTAACATGTCCCGTGTGTATTAAAACATCAGGGGAACACACTCCTCGCATACACTGTTCACCTGGTAACATGTCCCGTGTATATTAAACAATCTGGGGAACACACTCTCCTCACTTATACTGTTCACCTGGTGAAATGTCCCATGTATAAAAAACAATCAGGGGAACACACTCTCCGCACTTATACTGTTCACCTGGTAACATGTCCTGTGTATATTAAGCAATCAGGGGAGCACACTCTCCTCACTAATACTGTTCACCTGGTAACATGTCCTGTGCATATTAAACAATCAGGGGAACACACTCTCCTCACTTATACTGTTCACCTGGTGAAATGTCCCATGTAAAAAAAACAATCAGGGGAACACACTCTCCTCAGTTCTACTGTTCAACTGGTAACATGTCCCGTGTGTATTAAACAATCCAGGGAACACACTCTCCTCACTTATACTTTTCACCTGGTAACATGTCCCGTGTATATTAAACAATCTGGGGAACACACTCGCCTCACTTATACTGTTCACCTGGTAACATGTCCCGTGTGTATTAAAGAATCAGGGGAACACATTATCCTCACTTATACTGCTCACCTGGCAACATGTCCCGTGTGTATTAAACAATCAGGGGAACACACTCTCCTCACTTATACTGTTCACCTGCTAACATGTCCTGTGTCTATTAAACAATCGGGGGAACACACTCTCCTTACTTATACTCTTCACCTGGTAACATGTCCAGAGTGTATTAAACAATTAGTGGAACACACTCTCCTCACTTGTACTGCTCACCTGGTAACATGTCCAGTGTGTATTAAACAATCAGGGGAACACACTCTCCTCACTTATACTGTTCACCTTGTAACATGTCCTGAGCATATTAAACAATCAGGGGAACACACTCTCCTCACTTATACTGCTCACCTGGTAACATGTCCCGTGTATATTAAAGCATGAGGGGAACACACTCTCCTCACTTATACTGTTCACCTGGTAACACGTCCCATGTAAATTGAACCATCAGGGGAACACACTCTACTCACTTATACTCTTCACCTGGTAACATGTCCCGTGTGTATTAAACCATCAGGGGAACACACTTTCCTCACTTATACTGTTCACCTGGTAACATGTCCCGTGTCTATTAAAACATTAGGGGAACACTCTCCCCTCACTTATACTGTTCACCTGGTAACATGTCCCGTGTGAATTAAAACATCAGGGGAACATACTGTCCTCACTTATACTGTTCGCCTGCTAACATGTCCCGTGTGTCTTAAACCATCAGGGGAACACAATCTCCTCACTTATACTGTTCACCTGGTAACATGTGCCGTGTATATTAAACCATCAGGGGAACACACTCTCCTCACTTATACTGTTCACCTGATAACATGTCCCGTGTATATTAAACCATCAGGCGAACACACACTCCTCACTTTACTGTTCACCTGGTAACATGCGCTGTGCATATTAAACCATCAGGGGAACACACTCTCCTCGCCTTCCTGTTCACCTGGTAACATGTCCCGTGTATATTAAACGATCAGGGGAACACAGTCTCCTCACTAAAACTGTTCTAATGGAAGCATGTCCTGTGTATATTAAACAATCAGGGGAACACACTCTCCTCACTAATACTGTTCATCTGGCAACATCCCCGTGTATATTAAACCATCAGGGGAACAAACTCTCCTCACTCATACTGTTCACCTGGTAACATGTCCAGTGTGTGTTAAACAATCAGGGGAACATACTCTCCTCACTTATACTGTTCACCTCATGCCATGTCCTGTGTTTATTAAACCATCAGGGGAACACACGCTGCTCACTTATACTGTTCACCTGGTAACATGCCCCATGTATATTAAACCATCAGGGGAATACACTCTCCTCACTTATACTGTTCACCTGGTAACTCGTCCCGTGTAAATTGAACCATCAGGGGAACACAATCTCCTCACTTATACTGTTCAACTGGTAACATGTCCCGTGTATATTAAACTTTCAGGGGAACACACTCTCCTCGCCTTCCTGTTCACCTGGTAACATGTCCCGTGTATGTTAAACCATCAGAGGAACACACTCTCCTCACTTTACCGTTCACCTGGTAACATGCGCTGTGCATATTAAACCATCAGGGGAACACACTCTCCTCACTTTACTGTTCACCTGGTAACATGTCCTCTGTATATTAAACCATGAGGGGAACACACTCTGCTCACTTATATAGTTCACCTGGTAACTTGTCCTGTGTATATTAAACAATCAGGGGAACACACTCTCCTCACTTATACAGTTCACCTGTTAACATGTCCCGTCAGTATTAAACAATCAGGGCAACAAACTCTCCTCACTTTTACTGTTCACCTGTTAACATGTCCTGTGTATATTAAACCATCAGGGGAACTCACTCTCCACACTTATACTGTTCACCTGGTAACATGTCCCGTGTATATTAAACCATCAGGGGAACACACTCTCCTCAATTATACTGTTCACCAGCTAACATGTCCAGTGTGTATTAAACAATCAGGGGAACACACTCTCCTCACTTATACTGTTCACCTGGTAACATGTCCCGTGTGTGATAAACCATCAGGGGAACACACTCTCCTCACTTATACTGTTCACCTGGTAACATGTCCTGTGTATATTAATCAATCAGGGCAACACACTCTCCTCACTTATACTGCTCACCTGGTAACATGTCCCGTGTATATTAAACCATCAGGGGAACACACTCTCCTCACTTATACTGTTCACCTGGTAACACGTCCCGTGTAAATTGAACCATCAGGGGAACACACTCTCCTCACTTATACTCTTCACCTGGTAACACATCCCGTGTGTATTAAACCATCAGGGGAACACACTCTCCTCACTTATACTGCTCACCTGGTAACATGTCCCGTGTCTATTAAAACTTTAGGGGAACACACTCTCCTCACTTATACTGTTCACCTGGTAACATGTCCCGTGTGTATTAAAACATCGGGGGAACACACTCTTCTCACGTACACTGTTCGCCTGCTAACATGTCCCGTGTGTCTTAAACCATCAGGGGAACACAATCTCCTCACTTATACTGTTCGCCTGGTGACATGTCCCATGTGCTTGAAACCATCAGGGGAACACAATCTCCTCTCTTATACTGTTCACCTGGTAACATGTGCCGTGTATATTAAACAATCAGGGGAACGCACTCTCCTCACTTATACTGTTCACCTGGTAACATGTCCCGTGTATATTAAACGATCAGGGGAACACACTCTCCTCACTTTACTGTTCACCTGGTAACATGCGCTGTGCATATTAAACCATCAGGGGAACATGCTCTCCTCGCCTTCCTATTCACCTGGTAACATGTCCCGTGTATATTAAACGATCAGGGGAACACAGTCTCCTCACTAAAACTGTTCTCCTGGAAGCATGTCCTTTGCATATTAAACCATCAGGGGAACACACTCTCCTCACTAATACTGTTCATCTGGCAACATGCCCCGTGTATATTAAACCATCAGGGGAACACACTCTCCTCACTCATACTGTTCACCTGGTAACATGTCCTGTGTGTATTAAACAATCAGGGGAACACACTCTCCTCTCTTATACAGTTCACCTGGTACGATGTCCCGTGTATATTAAACCATCAAAGGAACATGTCCTGTGTGTCTTAAACCATCAGGGGAACACACTCTGCTCACTTATGTAGTTCACATGGAACGATGTTCCGTGTATATTAAATCATCAAAGGAACACAGTCTCCTCACCTGTACTGTTTACCTGGTAACATGACCCGTGTGTATTAAACAATCAGGGGAACACACTCTCCTCACTTATACTGTTCATCTGGTGACATGTCCCATGTATAAAAAACAATCAGGGGAACACACTCTGCTCACTTATACTGTTCACCTGGTAAAATGTCCCGTGAGTATTAAACAATCTGAGGATCACACTCTCCTCACTTATACTGTTCACCTGCTAACATGTCCTGTGTATATTAAACAATCAGGGGAACACACTCTCCTCACTTATACTGTTCACCTGGTAACATGTCCCGTGTGTATTAAACCATCACGGGAACACACTCTCCTCACTTATACTGTTCACCTGGTAACATGTCCAGTGTGTATTAAACAATCAGTGGAACACACTCTCCTCACTTATGCTGCTCACCTGGTAACATGTCCAGTGTGTATTAAACAATCAGGGGAACACACTCTCCTCACTTATACTGTTCACCTGGTAACATGTCCTGTGCATATTAAACAATCAGGGGAACACACTCTCCTCACTTATACTGCTCACCTGGTAACATGTCCCGTGTATATTAAACCATGAGTGGAACACACTCTCCTCACTTATACTGTTCACCTGGTAACACGTCCCATGTAAATTGAACCATCAGGGGAACACACTCTACTCACTTATACTCTTCACCTGGTAACATGTCCCGTGTGTATTAAACCATCAGGGGAATACACTCTCCTCACTTATACTGTTCACCTGGTAACATGTCCCGTGTCTATTAAAACATTAGGGGAACACACTCCCCTCACTTATACTGTTCACCTGGTAACATGTCCCGTGTGTATTAAAACATCAGGGGAACACACTCTCCTCACTTATACTGTTCGCCTGCCAGCATGTCCCGTGTGTCTTAAACCATCAGGGGAACACAATCTCCTCACTTATACTGTTCACCTGGGAACATGTGCCGTTGATATTAAACTATCAGGGGAACACACTCTCATCTCTTATACTGTTCACCTGGTAACATGTCCCGTGTATATTAAACCATCAGGGGAACACACTCTCCTCACTTTACTGTTCACCTGGTAACATGTCCCGTGTATATTAAACGATCAGGGGAACACAGTCTCCTCACTAAAACTGTTCTAATGGAAGCATGTCCTGTGTATATTAAACAATCAGGAGAACACACTCTCCTCACTCATACTGTTCATCTGGCAACATGCCCCGTGTATATTAAACCATCAGGGGAACAAACTCTCCTCACTCATACTGTTCACCTGGTAACATGTCCAGTGTGTGTTAAACAATCAGGGGAACATACTCTCCTCACTTATACTGTTCACCTCATGCCATGTCCTGTGTGCATAAAACCATCAGGGGAACACACGCTGCTCACTTATACTGTTCACCTGGTAACATGCCCCATGTATATTAAACCATCAGGGGAACACACTCTCCTCACTTATACTGTTCACCTGGTAACACTTCCCGTGTAAATTGAACCATCAGGGGAACACAATCTCCTCACTTATACTGTTCACCTGGTAACATGTCCCGTGTATATTAAACCATCAGGGGAACACACTCTCCTCGCCTTCCTGTTCACCTGGTAACATGTCCCGTGTATGTTAAACCATCAGGGGAACACACTCTCCTCACTTTACTGTTCACCTGGTAACATGTCCTGTGTATATTAAACCATCAGGGGAACACACTCTGCTCACTTATATAGTTCACCTGGTAACTTGTCCTGTGTATATTAAACAATCAGGGGAACACACTCTCCTCACTTATACTGTTCACCTGGTAACATGTCCCGTGTATATTACACAATCAGGGGAACTCACTCTCCACACTTATACTGTTCACCTGGTAACATGTCCCGTGTATATTAAACCATCAGGGGAACACCCTCTCCTCAATTATACAGTTCACCAGCTAACATGTCCCGTCAGTATTAAACAATCAGGGGAACACACTCTCCTCACTTATACTGTTCACCTGGTAACATGTCCCGTGTGTGTTAAACCATCAGGGGAACACACTCTCTTCACTTATAGTGTTCACCTTGTAACATGTCCTGTGTATATTAAACAATCAGGGCAACACACTCTCCTCACTTATCCTGCTCACCTGGTCACATGTCCCGTGTGTATTAAACAATCAGGGGAACACACTCTCCTCACTTCTACTGTTCACCTGGTTACATCTCCCGTCAGTATTAAACAATCAGGGCAACACACTCTCCTCACTTACACTGTTCACCTGGTAACATGTCCCTTAAGTATTAAACAATCAGGGGAACACGCTCTCCTCACTTATACTGTTCACCTGGGAACATGTCCCGTGTATATTAAACCATCAGGGGAACTCACTCTTCTCACTTATACTGTTCACCTGAGAACATGTCCAGTGTATATTAAACCATCAGGGGAACACAGTCTCCTCACTAAAACTGTTCTCCTGGAAGCATGTCCTGTGTATATTAAACCATCAGGGGAACACACTCTCCTCACTTATACTGTTCATCTGGCAACATGCCCCGTGTATGTTAAACCATCAGGGGAACACACTCTCCTCACTTATACTGTTCACCTGGCAACATGCCCCGTGTATATTAAACCATCAGGGGAACACACTCGCCTCACTTATACTGTTCACCTGTTAACATGTCCTGTGTGTGTTAAACAATCAGGGGAACACACTCTGCTCACTTATATAGTTCACCTGGTAACGTGTCCTGTGCGTATTAAACAATCAGGGGAACACACTCTCGTCACTTATACTGTTCACCTGGCAACATGCCCCGTGTATGTTAAACCATCAGGGGAACACCCTCTCCTCACTTATACTGTTCACCTGGCAACATGCCCCGTGTATGTTAAACCATCAGGGGAACACACTCTCCTCACTTATACTGTTCACCTGGTAACATGTCCCGTGTTTATTTAACCATCAGGGGAACACACTCTCCTCACTGAGACTGTTCACCAGGCAACATGCCCCGTGTATGTTAAACCATCAGGGGAACACACTCTCCTCACTTATACTGTTCACCTGGTTACATGTCCCGTCAGTATTAAACAATCAGGGGAACACACTCTCCTCACTTATACTGTTCACCTGGTTACATGTCCTGTGTGCATTAAACAATCAGGGGAACACACTCTCCTCTCTTATACTGTTCACCTGGTGACATGTCCCGTCACTTTTAAACCATCAGGGGAACACATTGTCCTCACTTATACTGCTCACCTGGTAACATGTCCCATGTATATTAAACCATATTGGGAACACACTCCCCTCACTTATACTGTTCACCTGGTAACATGTCCTGTGTGCATTAAACAATCAGGGGAACACACTCTCCTCTCTTATACTGATCACCTGGTGACATGTCCCGTCAGTTTTAAACCATCAGGGGAAGACACTCTCCTCACTTATACTCTTCACCTGGTAACATGTCCAGTGTATATTAAACCATCAGGGGAACACAGTCTCCTCACTAAAACTGTTCTCCTGGAAGCATGTCCTGTGTATATTAAACCATCAGGGGAACACACTCGCCTCACTTATACTGTTCACCTGGTAACATGTCCTGTGTGTGTTAAACCATCAGGGGAACACACTCTGCTCACTTATATAGTTCACCTGGTAACGTGTCCTGTGTGTATTAATCAATCAGGGGAACACACTCTCCTCACTTATACTGTTCACCTGGTAACATGTCCCGTGTTTATTAAACCATCAGGGGAACACACTCTCCTCACTTATACTGTTCACCTGCTAACATGCCCCGTCAGTATTAAACAATCAGGGGAACACACTCTATTCACTTACACTGTTCACCTGGTTACATGTCCCGTCAGTATTAAACAATCAGGGGAACACACTCTCCTCACTTATACTGTTCAGCTGCTAACATGTCCCGTGTGTATTAAACAATCAGGGGAACACACTCTCCTCACTTATACTGTTCACCTGGTTACATCTCCCGTCAGTATTAAACAATCAGGGCAACACACTCTCCTCACTTACACTGTTCACCTGGTAACATGTCCCTTAAGTATTAAACAATCAGGGGAACACGCTCTCCTCACTTATACTGTTCACCTGGGAACATGTCCCGTGTATATTAAACCATCAGGGGAACTCACTCTTCTCACTTATACTGTTCACCTGAGAACATGTCCAGTGCATATTAAACCATCAGGGGAACACAGTCTCCTCACTAAAACTGTTCTCCTGGAAGCATGTCCTGTGTATATTAAACCATCAGGGGAACACACTCTCCTCACTTATACTGTTCATCTGGCAACATGCCCCGTGTATGTTAAACCATCAGGGGAACACACTCTCCTCACTTATACTGTTCACCTGGCAACATGCCCCGTGTATATTAAACCATCAGGGGAACACACTCGCCTCACTTATACTGTTCACCTGTTAACATGTCCTGTGTGTGTTAAACAATCAGGGGAACACACTCTGCTCACTTATATAGTTCACCTGGTAACGTGTCCTGTGCGTATTAAACAATCAGGGGAACACACTCTCGTCACTTATACTGTTCACCTGGCAACATGCCCCGTGTATGTTAAACCATCAGGGGAACACACTCTCCTCACTTATACTGTTCACCTGGCAACATGCCCCGTGTATGTTAAACCATCAGGGGAACACACTCTCCTCACTTATACTGTTCACCTGGTAACATGTCCCGTGTTTATTTAACCATCAGGGGAACACACTCTCCTCACTGAGACTGTTCACCAGGCAACATGTCCCGTCAGTATTAAACAATCAGGGGAAAACACTCTACTCACTATACTGTTCACCTGGTTACATGTCCCGTCAGTATTAAACTATCAGGGGAACACACTCTCCTCACTTATACTGTTCACCTGGCAACATGTCCCGTCAGTATTAAACAATCAGGGGAACACACTCACCTCACTTATGCTGTTCACCTGGTTACATGTCGCGTCAGTATTAAATAATCAGGGGAACACACTCTCCTCACTTATACTGTTCACCTGGTTACATTTCCCGTCAGTATTAAACAATCAGGGGAGCACACTCTCCTCACTTATACTGTTCACCTGGTTACATGTCCCGTCAGTATTAAACAATCAGGGGAACACACTCTCCTCACTTATACTGTTCACCTGGTAACATGTCCTGTGTGCATTAAACAATCAGGGGAACACACTCTCATCTCTTATACTGTTCACCTGGTGACATGTCCCGTCAGTTTTAAACCATCAGGGGAACACATTCTCCTCACTTATACAGCTCACCTGGTAACATGTCCCATGTATATTACACCATCAGGGGAACAAACTCTCCTCACTTATACTGTTCACCTGGTTACATGTCCCGTCAGTATTAAACAATCAGGGGAAAACACACTACTCACTTATACTGTTCACCTGGTTACATGTCCCGTCAGTATTAAACAATCAGGGGAACACACTCTCCTCACTTATACTGTTCACCTGGCAACATGTCACGTCAGTATTAAACAATCAGGGGAACACACTCACCTCACTTATACTGTTCACCTGGTTACATGTCGCGTCAGTATTAAACAATCAGGGGAACACACTCTCCTCACTTATACTGTTCACCTGGTTACATGTCCCGTCACTATTAAACGATCAGGGGAACACACTCTCCTCACTTATACTGTTCACCTGGTTACATGTCCCGTCAGTATTAAACAATCAGGGGAAAACACTCTCCTCACTTATACTGTTCACCTGGTAACATGTCCTGTGTGCATTAAACAATCAGGGGAACACACTCTCCTCTCATATACTTTCACCTGGTGACATGTCCTGTCAGTTTTAAACCATCAGGGGAACACATTCTCCTCACTTATACTGCTCACCTGGTAACATGTCCCATGTATATTAAACCATCAGGGGAACACACTCTCCTCACTTACTCTGTTCACCTGTTAACATGTCCTGTGTGCATTAAACAATCAGGGGAACACACTCTCCTCTCTTATACTGTTCACCTGGTGACATGTCCCATGTATATTAAACAATCAGGGGAACTCACTCTTCTCACTTATACTGTTCACCTGGTAACATGTCCAGTGTATATTAAACGATCAGGGGAACACAGTCTCCTCACTAAAACTGTTCTCCTGGAAGCATGTCCTGTGTATATTAAACGATCAGGGGAACACAGTCTCCTCACTAAATCTGTTCTCCTGGAAGCATGTCCTGTGTATATTAAACCATCAGGGGAACACACTCGCCTCACTTATACTGTTCACCTGGTAACATGTCCTGTGTGTGTTAAACAATCAGGGGAACACACTCTGCTCACTTATATAGTTCACCTGGTAACTTGTCCAGTGTGTATTAATCAATCAGGGGAACACACTCTATTCACTTCTACTGTTCACCTGGTTAAATGTCCCGTCGGTATTAAACAATCAGGGGAACACACTCTCCTCACTTATACTGTTCACCTGGTTACATCTCCCGTCAGTATTAAACAATTAGGGCAACACACTCTCCTTACTCATACTGTTCACCTGCTAACATGTCCCGTTTGCATTAAACAATCAGGGGAACACACTCTCCTCACTTATACTGTTCACCTGGCAACATGCCCCGTGTATGTTAAACCATCAGGGGAACACACTCTCCTCACTTATACTGTTCACCTGGTAAGATGTCCCGTGTGCATTAAACAATCTGGGGAACACTCTCCCCTAACTTATACTGTTCACCTGGTAACATGTCCCGTGTCTATTAAACCATCAGTGGAACACAGTCTCCTCACCAATACTGTTCACCTGGCAACATGTCCCGTGTGTATTAAACAATCTGGGGAACACACTCTCCTCACTTATACTGTTCAACTGGTAACATGTCCCGTCTGTATTAAACCATCAGGGGAAAACACTCTCCTCACTTATACTGTTCACCTGGTGACATGTCTCGTGGATATTAAACCATCAGGGGAACACACTCTCCTCACTTATACTGTTCGCCTGGTGACATGTCCCATGTATAAAAAACAATCAGGGGAACACACTCGGCTCACTTATGCTGTTCACCTGGTGACATGTCCCGTGTGTATTAAACAATCTGGGGAACACATTCTCCTCACTTATACTGTTCAAATGGTAACATGTCCCGTGTTTATTAAACCATCAGGGGAACACACTCTCCTCACTTATACTGTTCGCCTGGTAACATGTCCTGTTTATATTAAAGCATCAGAGGAACATACTCTCCTCACTTATACTTTTCACCTGGTGAAATGTCCCGTCAGTATTAAACAATCAGGGGAACATCCTCTCCTCACTTCTCCTGTTCACCTGGTTACATGTCCCGTCAGTATTAAACATTCAGGGGAACACACTCTCCTCACTTATACCGTTCACCTGCTAACATGCCCCGTCAGTATTAAACAATCAGGGGAACACACTCTATTCACTTCTACTGTTCACCTGGTTACATGTCCCGTCAGTATTAAACAATCAGGGGAACACACTCTCCTCACTTATAATGTTCACTTGGTTACATCTCCCGTCAGTATTAAACAATCAGGGCAACACTCTCTCCTTACTCATACTGTTCACCTGCTAACATGCCCCGTTTGCATTAAACAATCAGGGGAACACACTCTCCTCACTTATACTGTTCACCTGGCAACATGCCCCGTGTATGTTAAACCATCAGGGGAACACACTCTCCTCACTTATACTGTTCACCTGTTAAGATGTCCTGTGTGCATTAAACAATCTGTGGAACACTCTCTCCTAACTTATACTGTTCACCTGGTAACATGTCCCGTGTCTATTAAACCATCAGTGGAACACAGTCTCCTCACCAATACTGTTCACCTGGCAACATGTCCCGTGTGTATTAAACAATCTGGGGAACACACTCTCCTCACTTATACTGTTCAACTGGTAACATGTCCCGTCTGTATTAAACCATCAGGGGAAAACACTCTCCTCACTTATACTTTTCACCTGGTGACATGTCTCGTGGATATTAAACCATCAGGGGAACACACTCTCCTCACTTATACTGTTCACCTGGCAACATGCCCCGTGTATATTAAACCATCAGGGGAACACACTCGCCTCACTTATACTGTTCACCTGTTAACATGTCCTGTGTGTGTTAAACAATCAGGGGAACACACTCTGCTCACTTATATAGTTCACCTGGTAACGTGTCCTGTGCGTATTAAACAATCAGGGGAACACACTCTCATCACTTATACTGTTCACCTGGCAACATGCCCCGTGTATGTTAAACCATCAGGGGAACACACTCTCCTCACTTATACTGTTCACCTGGCAACATGCCCCGTGTATGTTAAACCATCAGGGGAACACAATCTCCTCACTTATACTGTTCACCTGGTAACATGTCCCGTGTTTATTTAACCATCAGGGGAACACACTCTCCTCACTGAGACTGTTCACCAGGCAACATGTCCCATCAGTATTAAACAATCAGGGGAAAACACTCTACTCACTTATACTGTTCACCTGGTTACATGTCCCGTCAGTATTAAACAATCAGGGGAACACACTCTCCTCACTTATACTGTTCACCTGGCAACATGTCCCGTCAGTATTAAACAATCAGGGGAACACACTCACCTCACTTATGCTGTTCACCTGGTTACATGTCGCGTCAGTATTAAATAATCAGGGGAACACACTCTCCTCACTTATACTGTTCACCTGGTTACATGTCCCGTCAGTATTAAACAATCAGGGGAGCACACTCTCCTCACTTATACTGCTCACCTGGTTACATGTCCCGTCAGTATTAAACAATCAGGGGAACACACTCTCCTCACTTATACTGTTCACCTGGTAACATGTCCTGTGTGCATTAAACAATCAGGGGAACACACTCTCATCTCTTATACTGTTCACCTGGTGACATGTCCCGTCAGTTTTAAACCATCAGGGGAACACATTCTCCTCACTTATACTGCTCACCTGGTAACATGTCCCATGTATATTAAACCATCAGGGGAACAAACTCTCCTCACTTATACTGTTCACCTGGTTACATGTCCCGTCAGTATTAAACAATCAGGGGAAAACACTCTACTCACTTATACTGTTCACCTGGTTACATGTCCCGTCAGTATTAAACAATCAGGGGAACACACTCTCCTCACTTATACTGTTCACCTGGCAACATGTCCCGTCAGTATTAAACAATCAGGGGAACACACTCAACTCACTTATACTGTTCACCTGGTTACATGTCGCGTCAGTATTAAACAATCAGGGGAACACACTCTCCTCACTTATACTGTTCACCTGGTTACATGTCCCGTCACTATTAAACAATCAGGGGAACACACTCTCCTCACTTATACTGTTCACCTGGTTACATGTCCCGTCAGTATTAAACAATCAGGGTTAAACACTCTCCTCACTTATACTGTTCACCTGGTAACATGTCCTGTGTGCATTAAACAATCAGGGGAACACACTCTCCTCTCTTATACTGTTCACCTGGTGACATGTCCCGTCAGTTTTAAACCATCAGGGGAACACATTCTCCTCACTTATACTGCTCACCTGGTAACATGTCCCATGTATATTAAACCATCAGGGGAACACACTCTCCTCACTTACACTGTTCACCTGGTAACATGTCCTGTGTGCATTAAACAATCAGGGGAACACACTCTCCTCTCTTATACTGTTCACCTGGTGACATGTCCCATGTATATTAAACAATCAGGGGAACTCACTCTTCTCACTTATACTGTTCACCTGGGAACATGTGCAGTGTATATTTAACGATCAGGGGAACACAGTCTCCTCACTAAAACTGTTCTCCTGGAAGCATGTCCTGTGTATATTAAACGATCAGGGGAACACAGTCTCCTCACTAAATCTGTTCTCCTGGAAGCATGTCCTGTGTATATTAAACCATCAGGGGAACACACTCGCCTCACTTATACTGTTCACCTGGTAACATGTCCTGTGTGTGTTAAACAATCAGGGGAACACACTCTGCTCACTTATATAGTTCACCTGGTAACGTGTCCAGTGTGTATTAATCAATCAGGGGAACACACTCCATTCACTTCTGCTGTTCACCTGGTTAAATGTCCCGTCGGTATTAAACAATCAGGGGAACACACTCTCCTCACTTATACTGTTCACCTGGTAACATGTCCCGTGTTTATTTAACCATCAGGGGAACACACTCTCCTCACTGAGACTGTTCACCAGGCAACATGTCCCGTCAGTATTAAACAATCAGGGGAAAACACTCTACTCACTTATACTATTCACCTGGTTACATGTCCCGTCAGTATTAAACAATCAGGGGAACACAATCTCCTCACTTATACTGTTCACCAGGCAACATGACCCGTCAGTATTAAACAATCAGGGGAACACACTCACCTCACTTATACTGTTCACCTGGTTCCATGTCGCGTCAGTATTAAACAATCAGGGGAACACACTCTCCTCACTTATACTGTTCACCTGGTTACATGTCCCGTCACTATTAAACAATCAGGGGAACACACTCTCCTCACTTATACTGTTCACCTGGTTACATGTCCCGTCAGTATTAAACAATCAGGGGAAAACACTCTCCTCACTTATACTGTTCACCTGGTAACATGTCCTGTGTGCATTAAACAATCAGGGTAACACACTCTCCTCTCTTATACTGTTCACCTGGTGACATGTCCCGTCAGTTTTAAACCATCAGGGGAACACATTCTCCTCACTTATACTGCTCACCTGGTAACATGTCCCATGTATATTAAACCATCAGGGGAACACACTCTCCTCACTTACACTGTTCACCTGGTAACATGTCCTGTGTGCATTAAACAATCAGGGGAACACACTCTCCTCTCTTATACTGTTCACCTGGTGACATGTCCCATGTATATTAAACAATCAGGGGAACTCACTCTTCTCACTTATACTGTTCACCTGGGAACATGTGCAGTGTATATTAAACGATCAGGGGAACACAGTCTCCTCACTAAAACTGTTCTCCTGGAAGCATGTCCTGTGTATATTAAACGATCAGGGGAACACAGTCTCCTCACTAAATCTGTTCTCCTGGAAGCATGTCCTGTGTATATTAAACCATCAGGGGAACACACTCGCCTCACTTATACTGTTCGCCTGGTAACATGTCCTGTGTGTGTTAAACAATCAGGGGAACACACTCTGCTCACTTATATAGTTCACCTGGTAACGTGTCCAGTGTGTATTAATCAATCAGGGGAACACACTCGATTCACTTCTGCTGTTCACCTGGTTAAATGTCCCGTCGGTATTAAACAATCAGGGGAACACACTCTCCTCACTTATACTGTTCACCTGCTAACATGTCCCTTGTGTATTAAACAATCAGGGGAACACACTCTCCTCATTTATGCTGTTCACCTGGTTACATCTCCCGTCAGTATTAAACAATTAGGGCAACACACTCTCCTTACTCATACTGTTCACCTGCTAACATGTCCCGTTTGCATTAAACAATCAGGGGAACACACTCTCCTCACTTATACTGTTCACCTGGCAACATGCCCCGTGTTTGTTAAACCATCAGGGGAACACACTCTCCTCACTTATACTGTTCACCTGGTAAGATGTCCCGTGTGCATTAAAGAATCTGGGGAACACTCTCCCCTAACTTATACTGTTCACCTGGTAACATGTCCCGTGTCTATTAAACCATCAGTGGAACACAGTCTCCTCACCAATACTGTTCACCTGGCAACATGTCCCGTGTGTATTAAACAATCTGGGGAACACACTCTCCTCACTTATACTGTTCAACTGGTAACATGTCCCGTCTGTATTAAACCATCAGGGGAAAACACTCTCCTCACTTATACTGTTCACCTGGTGACATGTCTCGTGGATATTAAACCATCAGGGGAACACATTCTCCTCACTTATACTGTTCGCCTGGTGACATGCCCCATGTATAAAAAACAATCAGGGGAACACACTCGGCTCACTTATGCTGTTCACCTGGTGACATGTCCCGTGTGTATTAAACAATCTGGGGAACACATTCTCCTCACTTATACTGTTCAAATGGTAACATGTCCCGTGTTTATTAAACCATCAGGGGAACACACTCTCCTCACTTATACTGTTCGCCTGGTAACATGTCCTGTTTATATTAAAGCATCAGAGGAACATACTCTCCTCACTTATACTTTTCACCTGGTGAAATGTCCCGTCAGTATTAAACAATCAGGGGAACATCCTCTCCTCACTTCTTCTGTTCACCTGGTTACATGTCCCGTCAGTATTTAACAATCAGGGGAACACACTCTCCTCACTTATACCGTTCACCTGCTAACATGCCCCGTCAGTATTAAACAATCAGGGGAACACACTCTATTCACTTCTACTGTTCACCTGGTTACATGTCCCGTCAGTATTAAACAATCAGGGGAACACACTCTCCTCACTTATACTGTTCACCTGCTAACATGTCCCGTGTGTATTAAACAATCAGGGGAACACACTCTCCTCACTTATACTGTTCACCTAGTTACATCTCCCGTCAGTATTAAACAATCAGGGCAACACACTCTCCTTACTCATACTGTTCACCTGCTAACATGTCCCGTTTGCATTAAACAATCAGGGGAACACACTCTCCTCACTTATACTGTTCACCTGGCAACATGCCCCGTGTATGTTAAACCATCAGGGGAACACACTCTCCTCACTTGTACTGTTCACCTGGTAAGATGTCCCGTGTGCATTAAACAATCTGGGGAACACTCTCTCCTGACTTATACTGTTCACCTGGTAACATGTCCCGTGTCTATTAAACCATCAGTGGAACACAGTCTCCTCACCAATACTGTTCACCTGGCAACATGTCCCGTGTGTATTAAACAATCTAGGGAACACACTCTCCTCACTTATACTGTTCAACTGGTAACATGTCCCGTCTGTATTAAACCATCAGGGGAAAACACTCTCCTCACTTATACTGTTCACCTGGTGACATGTCTCGTGGATATTAAACCATCAGGGGAACACACTCTCCTCACTTATACTGTTCGCCTGGTGACATGTCCCATGTATAAAAAACAATCAGGGGAACACACTCGGCTCACTTATGCTGTTCACCTGGTAACATGTCCCGTGTTTATTAAACCATCAGGGGAACACACTCTCCTCACTTATACTGTTCGCCTGGTAACATGTCCTGTTTATATTAAAGCATCAGAGGAACATACTCTCCTCATTTATACTGTTCACCTGGTGAAATGTCCCGTCAGTATTAAACAATCAGGGGAACATCCTCTCCTCACTTCTCCTGTTCACCTGGTTACATGTCCCGTCAGTATTAAACAATCAGGGGAACACACTCTCCTCACTTATACCGTTCACCTGCTAACATGCCCCGTCAGTATTAAACAATCAGGGGAACACACTCTATTCACTTCTACTGTTCACCTGGTTACATGTCCCGTCAGTATTAAACAATCAGGGGAACACACTCTCCTCACTTATACTGTTCACCTGCTAACATGTCCCGTGTGTATTAAACAATCAGGGGAACACACTCTCCTCACTTATACTGTTCACCTGGTTACATCTCCCGTCAGTATTAAACCATCAGGGCAACACACTCTCCTTACTCATACTGTTCACCTGCTAACATGTCCCGTTTGCATTAAACAATCAGGGGAACACACTCTCCTCACTTATACTGTTCACCTGGCAACATGCCCCGTGTATGTTAAACCATCAGGGGAACACACTCTCCTCACTTATACTGTTCACCTGGTAAGATGTCCCGTGTGCATTAAACAATCTGGGGAACACTCTCTCCTAACTTATACTGTTCACCTGGTAACATGTCCCGTGTCTATTAAACCATCAGTGGAACACAGTCTCCTCACCAATACTGTTCACCTGGCAACATGTCCCGTGTGTATTAAACAATCTGGGGAACACACTCTCCTCACTTATACTGTTCAACTGGTAACATGTCCCGTCTGTATTAAACCATCAGGGGAAAACACTCTCCTCACTTATACTGTTCCCCTGGTGACATGTCTCGTGGATATTAAACCATCAGGGGAACACACTCTCCTCACTTATACTGTTCGCCTGGTGACATGTCCCATGTATAAAAAACAATCAGGGGAACACACTCGGCTCACTTATGCTGTTCACCTGGTGACATGTCCCGTGTGTATTAAACAATCTGGGGAACACATTCTCCTCACTTATTCTGTTCAAATGGTAACATGTCCCGTGTTTATTAAACCATCAGGGGAACACAGTCTCCTCACTTATACAGTTCGCCTGGTAACATGTCCTGTTTATATTAAAGCATCAGAGGAACATACTCTCCTCACTTATACTGTTCACCTGGTGAAATGTCCCGTCAGTATTAAACAATCAGGGGAACATCCTCTCCTCACTTCTTCTGTTCACCTGGTTACATGTCCCGTCAGTATTTAACAATCAGGGGAACACACTCTCCTCACTGATACCGTTCACCTGCTAACATGCCCCGTCAGTATTAAACAATCAGGGGAACACACTCTATTCACTTCTACTGTTCACCTGGTTACATGTCCCGTCAGTATTAAACAATCAGGGGAACACACTCTCCTCACTTATACTGTTCACCTGCTAACATGTCCCGTGTGTATTAAACAATCAGGGGAACACACTCTCCTCACTTATACTGTTCACCTAGTTACATCTCCCGTCAGTATTAAACAATCAGGGCAACACACTCTCCTTACTCATACTGTTCACCTGCTAACATGTCCCGTTTGCATTAAACAATCAGGGGAACACACTCTCCTCACTTATACTGTTCACCTGGCAACATGCCCCGTGTATGTTAAACCATCAGGGGAACACACTCTCCTCACTTGTACTGTTCACCTGGTAAGATGTCCCGTGTGCATTAAACAATCTGGGGAACACTCTCTCCTGACTTATACTGTTCACCTGGTAACATGTCCCGTGTCTATTAAACCATCAGTGGAACACAGTCTCCTCACCAATACTGTTCACCTGGCAACATGTCCCGTGTGTATTAAACAATCTAGGGAACACACTCTCCTCACTTATACTGTTCAACTGGTAACATGTCCCGTCTGTATTAAACCATCAGGGGAAAACACTCTCCTCACTTATACTGTTCACCTGGTGACATGTCTCGTGGATATTAAACCATCAGGGGAACACACTCTCCTCACTTATACTGTTCGCCTGGTGACATGTCCCATGTATAAAAAACAATCAGGGGAACACACTCGGCTCACTTATGCTGTTCACCTGGTAACATGTCCCGTGTTTATTAAACCATCAGGGGAACACACTCTCCTCACTTATACTGTTCGCCTGGTAACATGTCCTGTTTATATTAAAGCATCAGAGGAACATACTCTCCTCATTTATACTGTTCACCTGGTGAAATGTCCCGTCAGTATTAAACAATCAGGGGAACATCCTCTCCTCACTTCTCCTGTTCACCTGGTTACATGTCCCGTCAGTATTAAACAATCAGGGGAACACACTCTCCTCACTTATACCGTTCACCTGCTAACATGCCCCGTCAGTATTAAACAATCAGGGGAACACACTCTATTCACTTCTACTGTTCACCTGGTTACATGTCCCGTCAGTATTAAACAATCAGGGGAACACACTCTCCTCACTTATACTGTTCACCTGCTAACATGTCCCGTGTGTATTAAACAATCAGGGGAACACACTCTCCTCACTTATACTGTTCACCTGGTTACATCTCCCGTCAGTATTAAACCATCAGGGCAACACACTCTCCTTACTCATACTGTTCACCTGCTAACATGTCCCGTTTGCATTAAACAATCAGGGGAACACACTCTCCTCACTTATACTGTTCACCTGGCAACATGCCCCGTGTATGTTAAACCATCAGGGGAACACACTCTCCTCACTTATACTGTTCATCTGGTAAGATGTCCCGTGTGCATTAAACAATCTGGGGAACACTCTCTCCTAACTTATACTGTTCACCTGGTAACATGTCCCGTGTCTATTAAACCATCAGTGGAACACAGTCTCCTCACCAATACTGTTCACCTGGCAACATGTCCCGTGTGTATTAAACAATCTGGGGAACACACTCTCCTCACTTATACTGTTCAACTGGTAACATGTCCCGTCTGTATTAAACCATCAGGGGAAAACACTCTCCTCACTTATACTGTTCCCCTGGTGACATGTCTCGTGGATATTAAACCATCAGGGGAACACACTCTCCTCACTTATACTGTTCGCCTGGTGACATGTCCCATGTATAAAAAACAATCAGGGGAACACACTCGGCTCACTTATGCTGTTCACCTGGTGACATGTCCCGTGTGTATTAAACAATCTGGGGAACACATTCTCCTCACTTATTCTGTTCAAATGGTAACATGTCCCGTGTTTATTAAACCATCAGGGGAACACAGTCTCCTCACTTATACAGTTCGCCTGGTAACATGTCCTGTTTATATTAAAGCATCAGAGGAACATACTCTCCTCACTTATACTGTTCACCTGGTGAAATGTCCCGTCAGTATTAAACAATCAGGGGAACATCCTCTCCTCACTTCTCCTGTTCACCTGGTTACATGTCCCGTCAGTATTAAACAATCAGGGGAACACACTCTCCTCACTTATCCTGTTCAAATGGTAACATGTCCCGTGTTTATGAAACCATCAGGGGAACACACTCTCCTCACTTATACTCTTCGCCTGGTAACATGTCCTGTGTATATTTAAGCATCAGGGGAACACACTCGCCTCACTTATACTGTTCACCTGGTAACATGTCCTGTGTGTGTTAAACAATCAGTGGAACACACTCTGCTCACTTATATTGTTCACCTGGTAACGTGTCCTGTGTGTATTAAACAATCAGGGGAACACACTCTCCTCACTTATGCTGTTCACCTGGTAACATGTCCCGTGTTTATTAAACGATCAGGGGAACACACTCTCCTCACTTATACTGTTCACCTGCTAACATGCCCCGTCAGTATTAAACAATCAGGGGAACACACTCTATTCACTTATACTGTTCACCTGGTTACATGTCCCGTCAGTATTAAACAATCAGGGGCACACACTCTCCTGACTTATACTGTTCACCTGCTAACATGTCCCGTGTGTATTAAACAATCAGGGGAACACACTCTCCTCACTTATACTGTTCACCTGGTAACATGTCCCGTGTTTATTAATCCATCAGGGGAACGCACTCTCCTCACTTATACTGTTCACCTGCAAACATGCCCCGTCAGTATTAAACAATCAGGGGAACACACTCTACTCACTTATACTGTTCACCTGGTTACATGTCCCGTCAGTATTAAACAATCAGGGGAACACACTCTCCTCACTTATACTGTTCACCTGGTTACATGTCCCGCCATTATTAAACAATCAGGGGAACACACTCTCCTCACTTATACTGTTCACCTGGTTACATGTCCCGTATATATTAAAAATCAGGGGAGCACACTCTCCTCACTTATACTGTTCACCTGGTAACATGTCCCGTCAGTATTAAACAATCAGGGCAAAAAATTCTCCTCACTTACACTGTTCACCTGGTTACATCTCCCGTCAGTATTAAACAATCAGGGCAACACACTCTCCTCACTTATACTGTTCACCTAGTGACATGTCCTGTGTGCATTAAACAATCAGGGGAACACACTCTCCTCACTTATACTGTTCACCTGCTAAAATGCCCCGTCAGTATTAAACAATCAGGGGAACACACTCTACTCACTTATACTTTTCACCTGTTTACATGTCCCGTCAGTATTAAACAATCAGGGGAACACACTCTCCTCACTTATGCTGTTCACCTGGTAACATGTCCCGTGTTTATTAAACCATCAGGGGAACACACTCTCCTCACTTATACTGTTCACCTGGCAACATGTCCCGTCAGTATTAAACAATCAGGGGAACACACTCTACTCACTTATACTGTTCACCTGGTAACATGTCCCGTGTTTATTTAACCATCACGGGAACACACTCTCCTCACTTATACTCTTCACCTGGCAACATGTCCCGACAGTATTAAACAATCAGGGGAACACACTCTCCTCACTTATACTGTTCAAATGGTAACATGTCCCGTGTTTATTAAACCATCAGGGGAACACACTCTCCTCACTTATACTTTTCGCCTGGTAACATGTCCTGTGTATATTAATGCATCAGAGGAACATACTCTCCTCACGTATACTGTTCACCTGGTGAAATGTCCCGTCAGTATTAAACAATCAGGGGAACATTATCTCCTCACTTCTCCTGTTCACCTGGTTACATGTCCCTTCAGTATTAAACAATCAGGGGAACACACTCTCCTCACTTATCCTGTTCAAATGGTAACATGTCCCGTGTTTATGAAACCATCAGGGGAACACATTCTCCTCACTTTTACTGTTCGCCTGGTAACGTGTCCTGTGTATATTAAAGCATCAGGGGATCACACTCTCCTCACTTATACTGTTCACCTGGTAACATGCCCCGTGTGTATTAAACCATCAGGGGAACTCACTCTCCTCACTTATACTGTTCACATGGTGACATCTACCGTCAGTATTAAACAATCAGGGGAACACACTCTCCTCACTTATACTGTTCACCTGGTAGCATGTCCCGTGTTTATTAAACCATCAGGGGAACACACTCTCCTCACTTATACTGTTCACCTGCTAACATGCCCCGTCAGTATTAAACAATCAGGGGAACACACTCTACTCACTTATAATGTTCACCTGGTAACATGTCCCGTGTATATTAAACAATCAGGGCAACAAACTCTCCTCACTTCTACTGTTCAAATGGTAACATGTCCCGTGTGTATTAAACCATCAGGGGAACACACTCTCCTCACTTATGCTGTTCACGTGGTAACATGTCCTGTGTATATTAAACCATCAGGGGAGCACACTCTCCTCACTTATACTGTTCACCTAGTGACATGTCCTGTGTGCATTAAACAATCAGGGCAACACACTCTCCTCACTTATACTGTTCGCCTGGTGACATGTACAGTCAGTATTAAACAATCAGGGGAACACACTCTCCTCACTTATACTGTTCACCTAGTGACATGTCCCGTGTGTATTAAACAATCAGGGGAACACACCCTCCTCACTTATACTGTTCAACTGGTGAAATGTCCTGTCAGTATTAAACCATCAGAGGAACACACTCTCCTCACTTCTACTCTTCACCTGGTAACATGTCCCGTGTGTATTAAACAATCAGGGGAACACACTCTCCTCACTTTTACAGTTCAGCTGGTAACATGTCCCGTCAGTATTAAACAATCAGGGCAACAAACTCTCCTCACTTTCACTGTTCACCTGGTAACATGTCCCGTGTATATTAAAAATCGGGGGAGCACACTCTCATCACTTATACTGTTCACCTGGTAAGATGTCCTGTCAGTATTAAACAATCAGGGCAAAAAAAATCTCCTCACTTATACTGTTCACCTAGTGACATGTCCTGTGTGCATTAAACAATCAGGGGAACACACTCTCCTCACTTATACTGTTCAAATGGTAACATGTCCCGTGTTTATTAAACCATCAGGGGAACACACTCTACTCACTTATACTTTTCGCCTGGTAACATGTCCTTTGTATATTAATGCATCAGAGGAACATACTCTCCTCACGTATACTGTTCACCTGGTGAAATGTCCCGTCAGTATTAAACAATCAGGGGAACATTATCTCCTCACTTCTCCTGTTCACCTGGTTACATGTCCCTTCAGTATTAAACAATCAGGGGAACACACTCTCCTCACTTATCCTGTTCAAATGGTAACATGTCCCGTGTTTATGAAACCATCAGGGGAACACATTCTCCTCACTTTTACTGTTCGCCTGGTAACGTGTCCTGTGTATATTAAAGCATCAGGGGATCACACTCTCCTCACTTATACTGTTCACCTGGTGACATGCCCCGTGTGTATTAAACCATCAGGGGAACACACTCTCCTCACTTATACTCTTCGCTTGGTAACATGTCCCATGTGTATTAATCAATCAGGGGAACACACTCTCTTCACTTATACTGTTCACCTGGTAACATGTCCCGTGTATATTAAACCATCAGGGGAACTCACTCTCCTCACTTATACTGTTCACCTGGTGACATCTACCGTCAGTATTAAACAATCAGGGGAACACACTCTCCTCACTTATACTGTTCACCTGGTAACTTGTCCCGTGTTTATTAAACCATCAGGGGAACACACTCTACTCACTTATAATGTTCACCTGGTAACATGTCCCGTGCATAAAAAACAATCAGGGGAACGCACTCGGCTCACTTATGCTGTTCACCTGGTGACATGTCCCGTGTGTATTAAACAATCTGGGGAACACACTCTCCTCACTTATACTGTTCAATTGGTAACATGTCCCGTGTTTATTAAACCATCAGGGGAACACACTCTCCTCACATATACTGTTCGCATAGTAACATGTCCTGTCAGTATTAAACAATCAAGGGAACACACTCTCCTCACCTATACTGTTCACCTGGTGAAATGTCCCGTCAGTATTAAACAATCAGGGGAACACACTCTCCTCACTTATACTGTTCAAATGGTAACATGTCCCGTGTTTATTAAACCATCAGGGGAACACACTCTCCTCACTTATACTGTTCGCCTGGTGAAATGTCCCGTCAGTATTAAACAATCAGGGGAACATCCTCTCCTCACTTCTCCTGTTCACCTGGTTACATGTCCCGTCAGTATTAAACAATCAGGGGAACACACTCTCCTCACTTATCCTGTTCAAATGGTAACATGTCCCGTGTTTATGAAACCATCAGGGGAACACATTCTCCTCACTTTTACTGTTCGCCTGGTAACGTATCCTGTGTATCTTAAAGCATCAGGGGATCACACTCTCCTCACTTATACTGTTCGCCTGGTGACATGCCCCGTGTGTATTAAACCATCAGGGGAACACACTCTCCTCACTTATACTCTTCGCTTGGTAACATGTCCCATGTGTATTAATCAATCAGGGGAACACACTCTCTTCACTTATACTGTTCACCTGGTAACATGTCCCGTGTATATTAAACCATCAGGGGAACTCACTCTCCTCACTTATACTGTTCACCTGGTGACATCTACCGTCAGTATTAAACAATCAGGGGAACACACTCTCCTCACTTCTCCTGTTCACCTGGTAACATGTCCCGTGTTTATTAAACCATCAGGGGAACACACTCTCCTCACTTATACTGTTCACCTGCTAACATGCCCCGTCAGTATTAAACAATCAGGGGAACACACTCTACTCAATTATAATGTTCACCTGGTAACATGTCCCGTGTATATTAAACAATCAGGGCAACAAACTCTCCTCACTTCTACTGTTCAAATAGTAACATGTCCCGTGTGTATGAAACCATCAGGGGAACACACTCTCCTCACTTATGCTGTTCACGTGGTAACATGTCCTGTGTATATTAAACCATCAGGGGAGCACACTCTCCTCACTTATACTGTTCACCTAGTGACATGTCCTGTGTGCATTAAACAATCAGGGCAACACACTCTCCTCACTTATACTGTTCGCCAGGTGACATGTACAGTCAGTATTAAACAATCAGGGGAACAGACTCTCCTCACTTATACTGTTCACCTAGTGACATGTCCCGTGTGTATTAAACAATCAGGGGAACACACCCTCCTCACTTATACTGTTCAACTGGTGAAATGTCCTGTCAGTATTAAACCATCAGAGGAACACACTCTCCTCAGTTCTACTCTTCACCTGGTAACATGTCCCGTGTGTATTAAACAATCAGGGGAACACACTCTCCTCACTTTTACAGTTCAGCTGGTAACATGTCCCGTCAGTATTAAACAATCAGGGCAACAAACTCTCCTCACTTTCACTGTTCACCTGGTAACATGTCCCGTGTATATTAAAAATCAGGGGAGCACACTCTCATCACTTATACTGTTCACCTGGTAAGATGTCCCGTCAGTATTAAACAATCAGGGGAACACACTCTCCTCACTTACAGTGTTCACCTGGTTACATCTCCCGTCAGTATTAAACAATCAGGGGTACACACTCTCCTCACTTACACTGTTCACCTGGTAAAATGTCCCGTGTTTATTAAACCATCAGGGGAACACACTCTCCACACTTATACTGTTCACCTGCTAACATGCCCCGTCAGTATTAAACAATCAGGGGAACACACTCTGCTCACTTATACTGTTCACCTGGTTACATGTCCCGTCAGTATTAAACAATCAGGGGAACATACTCTCCTCACTTATACTGTTCACCTGCTAACATGTCCCGTCAGTATTAAACAATCAGGGGAACACACTCTCCTCACTTATACTGTTCACCTGGTTACATCTCCCGTCAGTATTAAACAATCAGGGGAACACACTCTCCTCACTTATACTGTTCACCTGGTAACATGTCCCGTGTTTATTAAACCATCAGGGGAACACACTCTGCTCACTTATACTGTTCACCTGCTAACATGCCCCGTCAGTATTAAACAATCAGGGGAACACACTCTACTCACTTATACTGTTCACCTGGTTACATGTCCCGTCAGTATTAAACAGTCAGGGGAACTCACTCTCCTCACTTATACTGTTCACCTGGTTACATGTCTCGTCAGTATTAAACAATCAGGGGAACACACTCTCCTCACTTATACTGTTCACCTGGTTCCATGTCTCGTCAGTATTAAACAATCAGGGGAACACACTCTCCTCACTTATACTGTTCACCTGGTAACATGTCCCGTGTATATTAAAAATCAGGGGAGCACACTCTCCTCACTTATAGTGTTCACCTGGTAACATGTCCCGTCAGTATTAAACAATCAGGGCAACAAACTCTCCTCACTTTCACTGTTCACCTGGTAACATGTCCCGTGTATATTAAAAATCAGGGGAGCACACTCTCATCACTTATACTGTTCACCTGGTAAGATGTCCCGTCAGTATTAAACAATCAGGGGAACACACTCTCCTCACTTATAGTGTTCACCTGGTTACATCTCCCGTCAGTATTAAACAATCAGGGGTACACACTCTCCTCACTGACACTGTTCACCTGGTAAAATGTCCCGTGTTTATTAAACCATCAGGGGAACACACTCTCCACACTTATACTGTTCACCTGCTAACATGCCCCGTCAGTATTAAACAATCAGGGGAACACACTCTGCTCACTTATACTGTTCACCTGGTTACATGTCCCGTCAGTATTAAACAATCAGGGGAACATACTCTCCTCACTTATACTGTTCACCTGCTAACATGTCCCGTCAGTATTAAACAATCAGGGGAACACACTCTCCTCACTTATACTGTTCACCTGGTTACATCTCCCGTCAGTATTAAACAATCAGGGGAACACACTCTCCTCACTTATACTGTTCACCTGGTAACATGTCCCGTGTTTATTAAACCATCAGGGGAACACACTCTGCTCACTAATACTGTTCACCTGCTAACGTGCCCCGTCAGTATTAAACAATCAGGGGAACACACTCTACTCACTTATACTGTTCACCTGGTTACATGTCCCGTCAGTATTAAACAGTCAGGGGAACTCACTCTCCTCACTTATACTGTTCACCTGGTTACATGTCTCGTCAGTATTAAACAATCAGGGGAACACACTCTCCTCACTTATACTGTTCACCTGGTTCCATGTCTCGTCAGTATTAAACAATCAGGGGAACACACTCTCCTCACTTATACTGTTCACCTGGTAACATGTCCCGTGTATATTAAAAATCAGGGGAGCACACTCTCCTCACTTATAGTGTTCACCTGGTAACATGTCCCGTCAGTATTAAACAATCAGGGCAAAAAACTCTCCTCACTTATACTGTTCACCTGGTAACATGTCCCGTGTATATTAAAAATCAGGGGAGCACACTCTCCTCACTTATACTGTTCACCTGGTAACATGTCCCGTCAGTATTAAACAATCAGGGCAAAAAAATCTCCTCACTATTACTGTTCACCTGGTAACATGTCCCGTGTATATTAAAAATCAGGGGAGCACACTCTCCTCACTTATACTGTTCACCTGGTAACATGTCCCGTCAATATTAAACAATCAGGGCAAAAAAATCTCCTCACTTATACTTTATACCTAGTGACATGCCCTGTGTGCATTAAACAATCAGGGGAACACACTCTCCTCACTTATAGTGTTCACCTGGTTACATCTCCCGTCAGTATTAAACAATCAGGGGTACACACTCTCCTCACTTATACTGTTCACCTGGTAACATGTCCTGTGTTTATTAAACCATTAGGGGAACACACTCTCCTCACTTATACTGTTCACCTGGTTACATGTCCCGTCAGTATTAAACAATCAGGGGAACATACTCTCCTCACTTATACTGTTCACCTGCTAACATGTCCCGTCAGTATTAAACAATCAGGGGAACACACTCTCCTCACTTATACTGTTCACCTGGTTACATCTCCCGTCAGTATTAAACAATCAGGGGAACACACTCTCCTCACTTATACTGTTCACCTGGTAACATGTCCCGTGTTTATTAAACCATCAGGGGAACACACTCTCCTCACTTATACTGTTCACCTGCTAACATGCCCCGTCAGTATTAAATAATTAGGGGAACACACTCTACTCACTTATACTGTTCACCTGGTTACATGTCCCGTCAGTATTAAACAATCAGGGGAACTCACTCTCCTCACTTATACTGTTCACCTGGTTCCATGTCTCGTCAGTATTAAACTGTCAGGGGAACACACTCTCCTCACTGATACTGTTCACCTGGTTACATGTCCCGTGTGTATTAATCAATCAGGGGAACGCACTCTCCTCACTTATACAGTTCACCTGTTAACATGCCCCGTCAGTATTAAACAATCAGGGCAACAAACTCTCCTCACTTATACTGTTCACCTGGTTACATCTACCGTCAGTATTAAACAATCAGGGGAACACACTCTCCTCACTTATACTGTTCACCTGGTAACATGTCCCGTGTTTATTAAACCATCAGGGGAACAAACTCTCCTCACTTCTACTGTTCAAATGGTAACATGTCCCGTGTGTATTAAACCATCAGGGGAACACACTCTCCTCACTTATGCTGTTCACGTGGTAACATGTCCTATGTATATTAAACCATCAGGGGAGCACACTCTCCTCACTTATACTGTTCACCTAGTGACATGTCCTGTGTGCATTAAACAATCAGGGCAACAGACTCTCCTCACTTATACTGTTCGCCTGATGACATGTACAGTCAGTATTAAACAATCAGGGCAAAAAAATCTCCTCACTATTACTGTTCACCTGGTAACATGTCCCGTGTATATTAAAAATCAGGGGAGCACACTCTCCTCACTTATACTGTTCACCTGGTAACATGTCCCGTCAATATTAAACAATCAGGGCAAAAAAATCTCCTCACTTATACTTTATACCTAGTGACATGCCCTGTGTGCATTAAACAATCAGGGGAACACACTCTCCTCACTTATAGTGTTCACCTGGTTACATCTCCCGTCAGTATTAAACAATCAGGGGTACACACTCTCCTCACTTATACTGTTCACCTGGTAACATGTCCTGTGTTTATTAAACCATTAGGGGAACACACTCTCCTCACTTATACTGTTCACCTGGTTACATGTCCCGTCAGTATTAAACAATCAGGGGAACATACTCTCCTCACTTATACTGTTCACCTGCTAACATGTCCCGTCAGTATTAAACAATCAGGGGAACACACTCTCCTCACTTATACTGTTCACCTGGTTACATCTCCCGTCAGTATTAAACAATCAGGGGAACACACTCTCCTCACTTATACTGTTCACCTGGTAACATGTCCCGTGTTTATTAAACCATCAGGGGAACACACTCTCCTCACTTATACTGTTCACCTGCTAACATGCCCCGTCAGTATTAAATAATTAGGGGAACACACTCTACTCACTTATACTGTTCACCTGGTTACATGTCCCGTCAGTATTAAACAATCAGGGGAACTCACTCTCCTCACTTATACTGTTCACCTGGTTCCATGTCTCGTCAGTATTAAACTGTCAGGGGAACACACTCTCCTCACTGATACTGTTCACCTGGTTACATGTCCCGTGTGTATTAATCAATCAGGGGAACGCACTCTCCTCACTTATACAGTTCACCTGTTAACATGCCCCGTCAGTATTAAACAATCAGGGCAACAAACTGTCCTCACTTATACTGTTCACCTGGTTACATCTACCGTCAGTATTAAACAATCAGGGGAACACACTCTCCTCACTTATACTGTTCACCTGGTAACATGTCCCGTGTTTATTAAACCATCAGGGGAACAAACTCTCCTCACTTCTACTGTTCAAATGGTAACATGTCCCGTGTGTATTAAACCATCAGGGGAACACACTCTCCTCACTTATGCTGTTCACGTGGTAACATGTCCTATGTATATTAAACCATCAGGGGAGCACACTCTCCTCACTTATACTGTTCACCTAGTGACATGTCCTGTGTGCATTAAACAATCAGGGCAACAGACTCTCCTCACTTATACTGTTCGCCTGATGACATGTACAGTCAGTATTAAACAATCAGGGGAACACACTCTCCTCACTTATACTGTTCACCTAGTGACATGTCCCGTGTGTATTAAACAATCAGGGGAACACACCCTCCTCACTTATACTGTTCAACTGGTGAAATGTCCTGTCAGTATTAAACCATCAGAGGAACACACTCTCCTCACTTCTACTCTTCACCTGGTAACATGTCCCGTGTGTATTAAACAATCAGGGGAACACACTCTCCTCACTTTTACAGTTCAGCTGGTAACATGTCCCGTCAGTTTTAAACAATCAGGGCAACAAACTCTCCTCACTTTCACTGTTCACCTGGTAACATGTCCCGTGTATATTAAAAATCAGGGGAGCACACTCTCCTCACTTATACTGTTCACCTGGTAAGATGTCCCGTCAGTATTAAACAATCAGGGCAAAAAATCTCCTCACTTATACTGTTCACCTAGTGACATGTCCTGTGTGCATTAAACAATCAGGGGAACACACTCTCCTCACTTATAGTGTTCACCTGGTTACATCTCCCGTCAGTATTAAACAATCAGGGGTACACACTCTCCTCACTTACGCTGTTCACCTGGTAAAATGTCCCGTGTTTATTAAACCATCAGGGGAACACACTCTCCTCACTGATACTGTTCACCTGCTAACATGCCCCGTCAGTATTAAACAATCAGGGGAACACACTTTGCTCACTTATACTGTTCACCTGGTTACATGTCCCGTCAGTATTAAACAATCAGGGGAACATACTCTCCTCACTTATACTGTTCACCTGCTAACATGTCCCGTCAGTATTAAACAATCAGGGGAACACACTCTCCTCACTTATACTGTTCACCTGGTTACATCTCCCGTCAGTATTAAACAATCAGGGGAACACACTCTCCTCACTTATACTGTTCACCTGGTAACATGTCCCGTGTTTATTAAACCATCAGGGGAACAAACTCTCCTCACTTCTACTGTTCACCTGCTAACATGCCCCGTCAGTATTAAATAATTAGGGGAACACACTCTACTCACTTATACTGTTCACCTGGTTACATGTCCCGTCAGTATTAAACAATCAGGGGAACTCACTATCCTCACTTATACTGTTCACCTGGTTACATGTCTCGTCAGTATTAAACTATCAGGGGAACACACTCTCCTCACTTATACTGTTCACCTGGTTACATGTCCCGTGTGTATTAATCAATCAGGGGAACGCACTCTCCTCACTTCTACAGTTCACCTGTTAACATGCCCCGTCAGTATTAAACAATCAGGGCAACAAACTCTCCTCACTTATACTGTTCACCTGGTTACATCTACCGTCAGTATAAAACAATCAGGGGAACACACTCTCCTCACTTATACTGTTCACCTGGTAACATGTCCAGTGTTTATTAAACCATCAGGGGAACACACTCTCCTCACTTATACTGTTCACCTGCTAACATGCCCCGTCAGTATTAAACAATCAGGGGAACACACTCTACCCACTTATACTGTTCACCTGTTTACATGTCCCGTCAGTATTAAACAATCAGGGGAACACACTCTCCTCACATATACTGTTCACCTGCTAACATGTCCCGTCAGTATTAAACAATCAGGGAAACACACTCTCCTCACTTATACTGTTCACCTGGTTACATCTCACGTCAGTATTAAACAATCAGGGGAACACACTCTCCTCACTTATACTGTTCACCTGGTAACATGTCCCGTGTTCATTAAACCATCAGGGGAACACACTCTCCTCACTTAGACCGTTCACCTGGCAACATGTCCCGTCAGTATTAAACAATCAGGGGAACACACTCTCCTCACTTATGCTGTTCACCTGCTAACATGCCCCGTCAGTATTAAACAATCAGGGCAAAAAAATCTCCTCACTTATACTTTTCACCTAGTGACATGCCCTGTGTGCATTAAACAATCAGGGGAACACACTCTCCTCACTTATAGTGTTCACCTGGTTACATCTCCCGTCAGTATTAAACAATCAGGGGTACACACTCTCCTCACTTATACTGTTCACCTGGTAACATGTCCTGTGTTTATTAAACCCTCAGGGGAACACAATCTCCTCACTTATACTGTTCACCTGGTTACATGTCCCGTCAGTATTAAACAATCAGGGGAACATACTCTCCTCACTTATACTGTTCACCTGCTAACATGTCCTGTGTGCATTAAACAATCAGGGGAACACACTCTCCTCACCGATACTGTTCACCTGGTTACATCTACCGTCAGTATTAAACAATCAGGGGAAGACACTCTCCTCACTTATACTGTTCACCTGGTAACATGTCCCGTGTTTATTAAACCATCAGGGGAACACACTCTCCTCACTTATACTGTTCACCTGCTAACATGCCCCGTCAGTATTAAACAATCAGGGGAACACACTCTACTCACTTATACTGTTCACCTGTTTACATGTCCCGTCAGTATTAAACAATCAGGGGAACACACTCTCCTCACTTATACTGTTCACCTGCTAACATATCCCGTTTGTATTAAACAATCAGGGGAACACACTCTCCTCACTTATACTGTTCACCTGGTTACATGTCCCGTCAGTATTAAACAATCAGGGGAACACACTCTCCTCACTTATACTGTTCACCTGGTAACATGGTCTGTGTGCATTAAACAATCAGGGGAACACACTCTCCTCTCTTATACTGTTCACCTGGTGACATGTCCCGTCAGTTTTAAACCATCAGGGGACCACATTCTCCTCACTTATACTGCTCACCTGGTAACATGTCCCGTGTATATTAAACCATCAGGGGAACACACACTCCTCACTTCTACTGTTCACCTTGTGACATGTCCCGTCAGTATTAAACAATCAGGGGAACACGCTCTCCTCACTTATACTGTTCACCTGGTAACATGTCCCGTGTATATTAAACCATCAAGGGAACTCACTCTTCTCACTTATACTGTTCACCTGGTAACATGTCCAGTGTATATTAAACCATCAGGGGAACACAGTCTCCTCATTTATACTGTTCATCTGGCAACATGCCCTGTGTATATTAAACCATCAGGGGAACACACTCGCCTCACTTAGACTGTTCACCTGGTAACATGTCCCGTGTATATTAAACCATCAGGGGAACACACTCTCCTCACTTATATAGTTCACCTGGTAACGTGTCCTGTGTGTATTAAACAATCAGGGGAACACACTCTCCTCACTTATACTGTTCACCTGGCAACATGCCCCGTGCATATTAAACCATCAGGGGAACACACTCTCCTTACTCATACTGTTCACCTGCTAACATGTCCCGTTTGCATTAAACAATCAGGGGAACACACTCTCCTCACTTATACTGTTTACCTGGCAACATGCCCCGTGTATATTAAACCATCAGGGGAACACACTCTCCTCACTTATACTGTTCACCTGGTAAGATGTCCCGTGTGCATTAAACAATCAGGGGAACATACTCTCCTAACTTATACGGTTCACCTGGTAACTTGTCCCGTGTATATTAAACCATCAGTGGAACACAGTCTCCTCACCAATCCTGTTCACCTGGCAACATGTCCTGTGTGTATTAAACAATCTGGGGAACACACTCTCCTCACTTATACTGTTCACCTGGTAACATGTCCCATATGTATTAAACCATCAGGGGAAAACACTCTCCTCACTTATACTGTTCACCTGGTGACATGTCTCGTGGATATTAAACCATCAGGGGAACACACTCTCCTCACTTACACTGTTCATCTCGTGAAATGTCCTGTGTGCATTAAACAATCAAGGGAACACACTCTCCTAACTTATACTTTTCACCTGGTAACATGTCCTGTGTGTATTAAACCATCAGTGGAACACACTCTCCTCACTTATACCGTTCACCTGGTAACATGTCCCGTGTATATTAAACCATCAGTGGAGCACACTCTCCTCACTTATACTGTCCACCTGGTAACATGTCGCGTCAGTATTAAAAAATCCAGGGAACACACTCTCCTCACTTATACTGTTCACCTGGTGAAATGTCCTGTCAGTATTAAACCATCAGGGGAACATACTCTCCTCACTTATACAGTTCACCTGGTAACATGTCCCGTCAGTATTAAAGAATCAGGGGAACACACTCTCCTCACTTATACTGTTCACCTGGTAACATGTCCCGTGTATATTAAACCATCAGGGGAACACACTCTCCTCACTTATACTGTTCACCTGGTTACATGTCCCGTCAGTATTAAACAATCAGGGGAACATACTCTCCTCACTTATACTGTTCGCCTGTTAACATGTCCCGTGTATATTAAACCATCAGGGGAACACATTCTCCTCACTTACACTGTTCGCCTGGTGACATGTCCTGTGTGCATTAAACTATCAGGGGAAGACACTCTCCTCACTTATACTGTTCGCCTGGTAACATGTCCTGTGTATATTAAAGCATCAGGGGAACACACTCTCCTCCCTTATACTGTTCTCCTGGTGACATGTCCCGTCAGTTTTAAACCATCAGGGGAACACACTCTCCTCACTTATTCTCTTCGCCTGGTAACTTGTCCCATGTGTATTAATCAATCAGGGGAACACCCTCTCCTCACTTATACTGTTCACCTGGTAACATATCCCGTTAGTATTAAACAATCAGCGGAAGACACTCTGCTCACTTATACTGTTCGCCTGGTAACATGTCCTGTGTATATTAAAGCATCAGGGGAACATACTCTCCTCACTTATACTGTTCACCTAGTGACATGTCCCGTCAGTATTAAACAATCAGGTGGAACACGCTCTCCTCACTCATACTGTTCACCTGGTGACATGTCCCGTCAGTACTAAACAATCAGGGGAAAACACTCTCCTCACTTATACTCTTCGCCTTGTAACGTGTCCCTTATATATTAAAAAAATCAGGGGAACACACTCTCCTCACTTATACTGTTCACCTGGTTACATGTCCCGTTCGTTTTAAACAATCAGGTGAACACACTCTCCTCACTTATACTGTTCACCTGGTAACATGTCCCCTATGTATTAAACAATCAGGGGAAGACACTCCCAGCACTTATCCTGTTCACCCGGTTACATGTCCCGTGTATATTAAACCATCAGGGGAACACACTCTCCTCACTTATACTGTTCACCTCATGAAATGTTCTGTGTGCATTAAACAATCAGGGGAACACACTCTCCTCACTTATACTGTTCACCTAGTGAAATGCCCTGTGTGCATTAAACAATCAGGGGAACAAACTCTCCTCACTTCTACTGTTCATCTGGAAACATGCCCCGTGTATATTAAACCATCAGGGGAACACACTCGCCTCACTTATACTGTTCACCTGGTAACATGTCCTGTGTGCGTTAAACAATCAGGGGAACACACTCTGCTCAGTTATATAGTTCACCTCGTAACGTGTCCTGTGTGTATTAAACAATCAGGGGAACACACTATCCTCACTTGTACTGTTCACCTGGCAACATGTCCCGTGTTTATTAAACCATCAGGGGAACACACTCTCCTCACTTATACTGTTCACCTGGTAAGATGTCCCGTGTGCATTAAACAATCTGGGGAACACTCTCTCCTAACTAATACTGTTCAGCTGGCAACATGTCCTGTGTGTATTAAACAATCTGGGGAACACACTCTCCTCACTTATACTGTTCACCTGGTAACATGTCCCATATGCATTAAACCATCAGGGGAAAACACTCTCCTCACTTATACTGTTCACCTGGTGACATGTCTCGTGGATATTAAACCATCAGGGGAACACACTCTCCTCCACTTATACTGTTCGCCTGGTGAAATGTCCCATGTATAAAAAACAATCAGGGGAACACACTCGGCTCACTTATGCTGTTCACCTGGTGACATGTCCCGTGTGTATTCAACAATCTGGGGAACACACTCTCCTCACTTATACTGTTCAATTGGTAACATGTCCCGTGTTTATTAAACCATCAGGGGAACACACTCTCTCACTTATACTGTTCGCCTAGTAACATGTCATGTCAGTATTAAACAATCAGGGGAACACACTCTCCTCACTTAAACTGTTCACCTGGTGAAATTTCCCGTCAGTATTAAACAATCAGGGGAACACAATCTGCTCACTTATACTGTTCGCCAGGTAACATGTCCTGTGTATATTAAAGCATCAGGGGAACACACTCTCCTCACTTACACTGTTCACCTGGTGAAATGTCCCGTCAGTATTCAACAATCAGGGGAACATCCTCTCCTCACTTCTCCTGTTCACCTGGTTACATGTCCCGTCAGTGTTAAACAATCAGGGGAACACAATCTCCTCACTTATACTGTTCAAATGGTAACATGTCCCGTGTTTATTAAACCATCAGGGGAACACACTCTCCTCACTTATACTGTTCGCCTGGTAACATGTCCTGTGTATATTAAAGCATCAGGGGAACACACTCACCACCCTTATACTGTTCTCCTGGTGACATGTCCCGTCAGTTTTAAACCATCAGGGGAACACACTCTCCTCAATTATACTCTTCGCCTGGTAACTTGTCCCATGTGTATTAATCAATCAGGGAAACACACTCTCCTCACTTATACTGTTCACCTGGTAACATATCCCGTTAGTATTAAACAATCAGGGGAAGACACTCTCCTCACTTCTACTGTTCGCCTGGTAACATGTCCCGTCAGTATTAAACAATCAGGGGAACACACTCTCCTCACTTATACTGTTCACCTGGTGACATGTCCCGTCAGTATTAAACAATCAGGTGGAACACACTCTCCTCACTCATACTGTTCACCTGGTGACATGTCCCGTCAGTACTAAACAATCAGGGGAAAACACTCTCCTCACTTATACTCTTAGCCTTGTAACGTGTCCCTTATATATTAAAAAATCAGGGGAACACACTCTCCTCACTTATCCTGTTCACCTGGTTACATGTCCCGTTCGTTTTAAACAATCAGGGGAACACACTCTCCTCACTTATACTGTTCACCTGGTAACATGTCCCCTATGTATTAAACAATCAGGGGAACACACTCTCCTCACTTATACTGTTCACCTGGTTACATGTCCCGTTCGTTTTAAACAATCAGGGGAACACACTCTCCTCACTTACACTGTTCACCTGGTAACATGTCCCTTATGTATTAAACAATCAGGGGAAGACACTCTTATCACTTATACTGTTCACCTGGTTACATGTCCCGTGTATATTAAGCCATCAGGGGAACACACTCTCCTCACTTATCCTGTTCACCTAATGAAATGTTCTGTGTGCATTAAACAATCAGGGGAACACACTCTCCTCACTTATAATGTTCACCTAGTGAAATGCCCTGTGTGCATTAAACAATCAGGGGAACAAACTCTCCTCACTTCTACTGTTCACCTGGTAACATGTCCCGTGTATATTAAACCATCAGGGGAGCACACTCTCCTCACTTATACTGTTCACCTGGTGACATGTCCCATGTACATTTAACAATCAGGGGAACACAGTCTCCTCACTAAAACTGTTCTCCTGGAAGCATGTTCTGTGTATATTAAACCATCAGGGGAACACACTCTCCTCACTTATACTGTTCATCTGGAAACATGCCCCGTGTATATTAAACCATCAGGGGAACACACTCGCCTCACTTATACTGTTCACCTGGTAACATGTCCTGTGTGTGTTAAACAATCAGGGGAACACACTCTGCTCACTTATATAGTTCACCTCGTTACGTGTCCTGTGTGTATTAAACAATCAGGGGAACACACTCTCCTCACTTATACTGTTCACCTGGTAAGATGTCCCGTGTGCATTACACAATCTGGGAAACACTCTCTCCTAACTAATACTGTTCACCTGGTAACATGTCCCGTGTCTACTAAACCATCAGTGGAACACAGTCTCCTCACCAATACTGTTCACCTGGCAACATGTCCCATATGTATTAAACCATCGGGGGAAAACACTCTCCTCACTTATACTGTTCACCTGGTGACATGTCTCGTGGATATTAAACCATCAGGGGAACACACTCTCCTCACTTATACTGTTCGCCTGGTGAAATGTCCCATGTATAAAAAAACAATCAGGGGAACACACTCGGCTCACTTATGCTGTTTACCTGGTAACATGTCCCCTATGTATTAAACAATCAGGGGAAGACACATTCATCACTTATACTGTTCACCCGGTTACATGTCCCGTGTATATTAAACCATCAGGGGAACACACTCTCCTCACTTATACTGTTCACCTCATGAAATGTTCTGTGTGCATTAAACAATCAGGGGAACACACTCTCCTCACATATACTGTTCACCTAGTGACATGTCCCGTGTATATTAAACAATCAGGGGAACACACTCTCCTCACTTACACTGTTCGCCTGGTAACATGTCCCGTCAGTATTAAACAATCAGGGGAACACACTCTCCTCACTTATACTGTTCACCTGGCAACATGTCCCGTGTATATTAAACCATCAGGGTAGCACACTCTCCTCACTTCTCCTGTTCACCTGGTGACATGTCCCGTCAGTATTAAACAATAAGGGCAACAAACTCTCCTCACTTCTACTGTTCACCTGGTAACATGTCCCTTATGTATTAAACAATCAGGGGAAGACACTCTCATCACTTATACTGTTCACCTGGTTACATGTCCCGTGTATATTAAACCATCTGGGGAACACACTCTCCTCACTTATACTGTTCACCTAATGAAATGTTCTGTGTGCATTAAACAATCAGGGGAACACACTCTCCTCACATATACTGTTCACCTAGTGACATGTCCCGTGTATATTAAACAATCAGGGGAACACACTCTCCTCACTTACACTGTTCGCCTGGTGACATGTCCCGTGAGTATTAAACAATCAGGGGAACACACTCTCCTCACTTATGCAGTTCACCTGGTAACATGTCCCGTCAGTATTAAACAATCAGGGGAACAATCTGTCCTCACTTCTACTGTTCACCTGGTAACATATCCCGTGTGTATTATACAATACAGGGAACACACTCTCCTCACTTATAGTGTTCACCTGGTGAAATGTCCTGTCAGTATTAAACAATCAGGGGAACACACTCTCCTAACTTATACTGTTCACCTTGTGACATGTCCCATCAGTATTAAACAATCAGTGGAACACACTCTCCTCACTTATTCTGTTATCCTGGTGTCATGTCCCGTCAGTATTAAACAATCAGGGGAACTCACTCTCCTAACTTATACTGTTCGCCGGGTAACATGTCCCTTATGTATTAAACAATCAGGGGAACACACTCTCCTCACTCACACTGTTCACCTGGTTACATGTCCCTTATGTATTAAACAATCAGGGGAACACACTCTCCTCACTTATACTGTTCACCTGGTTACATGTCCCGTGTATATTAAACCATCAGGGGAATACACTCTCCTCACTTATACTGTTCACCTCATGAAATGACCTGTGTGCATTAAACAATCAGGGGAAAACACTCTCCTCACTTATACTGTTCACCTCGTGAAATGTCCTGTGTGCATTAAACAATCAGGGGAACACACTCTCCTCACTTATACTTCTCACCTGGTAACATGTCCTGTGTGTATTAAACCATCAGTGGAACACACTCTCCTCACTTATACTGTTCACCTGGCAACATGTCCCGTGTATATTAAACCATCAGGGTAGCACACTCTCCTCACTTCTCCTGTTCACCTGGTGACATGTCCCGTCAGTATTAAACAATAAGGGCAACAAACTCTCCTCACTTCTACTGTTCACCTGGTAACATGTCCCTTATGTATTAAACAATCAGGGGAAGACACTCTCATCACTTATACTGTTCACCTGGTTACATGTCCCGTGTATATTAAACCATCTGGGGAACACACTCTCCTCACTTATACTGTTCACCTAATGAAATGTTCTGTGTGCATTAAACAATCAGGGGAACACACTCTCCTCACATATACTGTTCACCTAGTGACATGTCCCGTGTATATTAAACAATCAGGGGAACACACTCTCCTCACTTACACTGTTCGCCTGGTGACATGTCCCGTGAGTATTAAACAATCAGGGGAACACACTCTCCTCACTTATGCAGTTCACCTGGTAACATGTCCCGTCAGTATTAAACAATCAGGGGAACAATCTGTCCTCACTTCTACTGTTCACCTGGTAACATATCCCGTGTGTATTATACAATACAGGGAACACACTCTCCTCACTTATAGTGTTCACCTGGTGAAATGTCCTGTCAGTATTAAACAATCAGGGGAACACACTTTCCTAACTTATACTGTTCACCTTGTGACATGTCCCATCAGTATTAAACAATCAGTGGAACACACTCTCCTCACTTATTCTGTTCTCCTGGTGTCATGTCCCGTCAGTATTAAACAATCAGGGGAACTCACTCTCCTAACTTATACTGTTCGCCGGGTAACATGTCCCTTATGTATTAAACAATCAGTGGAACACACTCTCCTCACTTCTCCCGTTCACCTGGTAACATGTCCCGTGTATATTAAACCATCAGGGGTGCACACTCTCCTCACTTATACTGTTCACCTGGTAACATGTCCCGTCAGTATTAAACAATCAGGGGAACACACTCTCCTCACTTATACTGTTCACCTGGCAACATGTCCCGTGTATATTAAACCAGCAGGGGAGCACACTCTCCTCACTTCTCCTGTTCACCTGGTGACATGTCCCGTCAGTATTAAACAATAAGGGCAACCAACTCTCCTCACTTCTACTGTTCACCTGGTAACATGTCCCTTATGTATTAAACAATCAGGGGAAGACACTCTCATCAATTATACTGTTCACCTGGTTACATGTCCCGTGTATATTAAACCATCTGGGGAACACACTCTCCTCACTTATACTGTTCACCTAATGAAATGTTCTGTGTGCATTAAACAATCAGGGGAACACACTCTCCTCACTTATACTGTTCACCTAGTGAAATGCCCTGTGTGCATTATACAATCAGGGGAACAAACTCTCCTCACTTCTACTGTTCAGCTGGTAACATGTCCCGTGTATATTAAACCATCAGGGGAGCACACTCTCCTCACTTATACTGTTCACCTAGTGACATGTCCCGTGTATATTAAACAATCAGGGGAACACACTCTCCTCACTTACACTGTTCGCCTGGTGACATGTCCCATCAGTATTAAACAATCAGGGGAACACACTCTCCTCACTTATACTGTTCACCTGGTAACATGTCCCGTGAGTATTAAACAATCAGGGGAACACACTCTCCTCACTTATGCTGTTCACCTGGTAACATGTCCCGTCAGTATTAAACAATCAGGGGAACAATCTGTCCTTACTTCTACTGTTCACCTGGTAACATGTCCCGTGTGTATTATACAATCCAGGGAACACACTCTCCTCACTTATACTGTTCACCTGGTGAAATGTCCTGTCAGTATTAAACCATCAGGGGAACACACTCTCCTCACTTATACTGTTCACCTGGCAACATCTCCCATCAGTATTAAACAATCAGGAGAACACACTCTCCTCACTTATACTGTTCACCTGGCAACATGTCCCATCAGTATTAAACAATCAGGGGAACACACTCTCCTCACTTATGCTGTTCACCTGGTAACATGTCCCGTGTATATTAAACCATCAGGGGAACACACTCTCCTCACTTATACTTTTCACCTGGTTACATGTCCCGTCAGTATTAAACAATCAGGGGAACATACTCTCCTCACTTATACTGTTCACTTGTTAGCATGTCCCGTGTTTATTAAACCATCAGGGGAACACATTCTCCTCACTTACAATGTTCGCCTGGTGCCATGTCCTGTGTTCATTAAACAATCAGGGGAACACACTCTCCTCACTTATACTGTTCGCCTGGTAACATGTCCTGTGTATATTAAAGCATCAGGGGAACACACTCTCCTCCCTTATACTGTTGTCCTTGTGACATGTCCCTTCAGTTTAAAACCATCAGGGGAACACACTCTCCTCACTTATACTCTTCGCCTGGTAACTTGTCCCATGTGTATTAATCAATCAGGGGAACACACTCTCCTCAATTATACTGTTCACCTGGTAACATGTCCCGTCAATATTAAACAATCAGGGGAACACTCTCTGCTCACCTATACTGTTCACCTGGTAACATGTCCTGTGTATATTAAAGCATCAGGGGAACACACTCTCCTCACTTATACTGTTCACCTAGTGACATGTCCCGTCAGTATTAAACAGTCTGTGGAACACACTCTCCTCACTTATTCTGTTCTCCTGGTGACATGTCCCGTCAGTGTTAAACAATCAGGGGAACACACTCTCCTCACTTATACTGTTCGCCTTGTAACATGTCCCGTATGTATTAAACAATCAGGGGAACACATTCTCCTCACTTGTACTGTTCACCTGGTAACATGTCCCCTATGTATTAAACAATCAGTGGAACACACTCTCCTCACTTATACTGTTCACCTGCGAACATGTCCCTTACGTATTAAACAATCAGGGGAAGGCACTCTCCTCACTTATACTGTTCACCTGGTTACATGTCCCGTGTATATTAAACCATCAGGGGAACACACTCTCCAGACTTATGCTGTTCACCTAGTGAAATGTCCTGCGTGCATTAAACAATCAGGGGAACAAACTCTCCTCACTTCTACTGTTCACCTTGTAACATGTCCCGTGTATATTAAACCATCAGGGGAGCACACTCTCCTCACTTATACTGTTCACCTAGTGACATGTCCCGTGTATATTAAACAATCAGGGGAACACACTCTCCTCACTTATACTGTTCGCCTGGTGACATGTCCCGTCAGTATTAAACAATCAGGGGAACACACTCTCCTCACTTATACTGTTCACCTGGTAACATGTCCCGTGTGTATTAAACAATCAGGGGAACACACTCTCCTCACTTATACAGTTCACCTGGTAACATGTCCCGTCAGTATTAAACAATCAGGGGAACAATCTGTCCTCACTTATACTGTTCTCCTGGTACCATGTCCCCTGTATATTAAACGATCAGGGGAACACACACTCCTCACTTATACTGTTCTCCTGGCAACATGTCCCATCAGTATTAAACAATCAGGGGAACACACTCTCCTCACTTATGCTGTTCACCTGCGAACATGTCCCGTCAGTATTAAACAATCAGGGGAACACACTCTCCTCACTTATATTGTTCTCCTGGTAACATGTCCCGTGTATATTAAACCATAAGGGAACACACTCTCCTCACTTTTACTGTTCACCTGGCAACATGTCCCATCAGTATTAAACAATCAGGGGAACACACTCTCCTCACCTATACTGTTCACCTGGTTACATGTCCCGTGTTTATTAAACCATCAGGGGAACACATTCACCTCATTTACACTGTTCGCCTGGTGACATGTCCTGTGTGCATTAAACAATCAGGCGAACACACTCTCCTCACTTATACTGTTCGCCTGGTAACATGTCCTGTGTATATTAAAGCATCTGGGGAACAAACTCTCCTCCCTTATACTGTTGACCTGGTAACATGTCCCATGTGTATTAATCAATCAGGGGAACACACTCTCCTCACTTATACTCTTCGCCTGGTAACATGTCCCATGTGTATTAATCAATCAGGCGAACACACTCTCCTCACTTACACTGTTCACCTGGTAACATGTCCCTTATGTATTGAACAATCAGGGGAAGACACTCTCATCACTTATACTGTTCACCTGGTTACATGTCCCGTGTATATTAAACCATCAGGGGAACACACTCTCCTCACTTATACTGTTCACCTAGTGAAATGCCCTGTGTGCATTAAACAATCAGGGGAACAAACTCACCTCACTTATACTGTTCACCTGGTAACATGTCCCGTGTATATTAAACCATCAGGGGAGCACACTCTCCTCACTTATACAGTTGACCTAGTGACATGTCCCGTGCATATTAAACAATCAGGGGAAACACTCTCCTCACTTATACTGTTCGCCTGGTGACATGTCCCGTCAGTATTAAACAATCAGGGGAACACACTCTCCTCACTTATACTGCTAACCTGGTCACATGTCCCGTGTGTATTAAACAATCAGGGGAACACACTCTCCTCACTTATACAGTTCACCTGGTAACATGTCCCGTCAGTATTAAACAATCAGGGGAACAATCTGTCCTCACTTCTACTGTTCAAGTGGTAACATGTCCCGTGTGTATTAAACAATCCAGGGAACACACTCTCCTCACTTATACTGTTCACCTGGTGAAATGTCCTGTCAGTATTAAACCATCAGGGGAACACACTCTCCTCACCTATGCAGTTCAGCTGGTATCATGTCCCGTAGGTATTAAAGAATCAGGGGAACAAATCTCCTCACTTAAGCTGTTCGCCTGGTAACTGGTCCTGTGTATATTAAAGCATCAGGGGAACACACTCTCCTCACTTATACTGTTCACCTAATGAAATGTCCTCTGTGCATTAAACCATCAGGGGAACACACTGTCCTCACTTATACTGTTCACCTAGTGAAATGCCCTGTGTGCATTAAACAATCAGGGGAACAAACTCTCCTCACTTCTACTGTTCACCTGGTAACATGTCCCGTGTATATTAAACCATCAGGGGAACACGCTCTCCTCACTTATACTGTTCACCTGGCAACATGTCCCATCAGTATTAAACAATCAGGGGAACACACTCTCCTCACTTATGCTGTTCACCTGGTAACATGTCGCATGTATATTAAACCATCAGGGGAACACACTCTCCTCACTTTTACTGTTCACCTGGTTACATGTCCCGTCAGTATTAAACAATCAGGGGAACATACTCTCCTCACTTGTACTGTTCACCTGTTAACATGTCCCGTGTTTATTAAACCATCAGGGGAACACATTCTCCTCACTTACAATGTTCGCCTGGTGACATGTCCTGTGTTCATTAAACAATCAGGGGAACACATTCTCCTCACTTTTACTGTTCGCCTGGTAACATGTCCTGTGTATATTAAAGCATCAGGGGAACACACTCTCCTCCCTTATACTGTTCTCCTGGTGACATGTCCCTTCAGTTTTAAACCATCAGGGGAACACACTGGCCTCACTTGGACTCTTCGCCTGGTAACTTGTCCCATGTGTATTAATCAATCAGGGGAACACACTCTCCTCACTTATACTGTTCACCTGGTAACATGTCCCGTCAATATTAAACAATCAGGGGAACACTCTCTCCTCACTTATACTGTTCACCTGGTAACATGTCCTGTGTATATTAAAGCATCAGGGGAAAACACTCTCCTCACTTATACTGTTCACCTAGTGAAATGTCCTGCGTGTATAAAACAATCAGGGGAACAAACTATCCTCACTACTACTGTTCACCTTGTAACATGTCCCGTGTATATTAAACCATCAGGGGAGCACACTCTCCTCACTTATACTGTTCACCTAGTGACATGTCCCGTTTATATTAAACAATCAGGGGAACACACTCTCCTCACTTAAACTGTTCGCCTGGTGACATGTCCCGTCAGTATTAAACAATCAGGGGAACACACTCTCCTCACTTATACTGTTCACCTGTTAACATGTCCCGTGTTTATTTAACCATCAGGGGAACACATTCTCCTCACTTATACTGTTCACCTGGTGACATGTCCCGTCAGTTTTAAACCATCAGAGGAACACACACTCCTCACTTATACTCTTCGCCTGGTGACATGTCCTGTGCGCATTAAAAAATCAGGGGAACACACTCTCCTCCCTTATACTGTTCACCTGGTGACATGTCCGGTCAGTTTTAAACCATCAGGGGAACACTCTCTCCGCACTTATACTGTTCGCCTGGTAACAGGTCTTGTGTATATTAAAGCATCAGGGAAATACACTCTCCTCTCTTATAATCTTCACCTGGTAACATGTCCTGTGTATATTAAACCATCAGGGGAGCACACTCTACTCACTTATACTGTTCACCAGGTAACATGTCCCGTGTATATTAAAACATCAGGGGAGCACACTCTCCTCACTTATACTGTTCACCTAGTGACATGTCCTGTGTGCATTAAACAATCCAGGGAACACACTCACCTCACTTATACTGTTCACCTGGTGAAATGTCCTGTCAGCATTAAACAATCAGGGGAACACACTCTCCTCACTTATTCTGTTCACCTGGTTACATATCCCGTTAGTATTAAACAATCAGGGGAAATCACTCTCCTCACTTATACTGTTCGCCTGGTAACATGTCCTGTGTGTATTAAAGCATCAGGGGAACACACTCTCCTCACTTATACTGTTCACCTAATGAAATGTCCTCTGTGCATTAAACAATCAGGGGAACACACTCTCCTCACTTATACTGTTCACCTGGTGACATGTCCTGCGTGCATGAAACAATCAGGTGAACACACTCTCCTCACTTATGCTGTTCACCTGGTAACATGTCCCGTGTACATTAAACCATCAGGGGAACACATTCTCCTCACTTATACTGTTCACATGGTGAAATGTCCTGTCAGTATTAAACCATCAGGGGAACGCACTCTCCTCACTTATACATTTCACCTGGTAACATGTCCCGTCAGTATTAAAGAATCAGGGGAACAAACTCTCCTCACTTCAGCTGTTCACCTGTTAACATGTCCCGTGTATATTAAACCATCAGGGGAACACACTCTCCTCACTTATACTGTTCACCTGGCAACATGTCCCATCAGTATTAAACAATCAGGGGAACACACTCTCCTCAATTATGCTGTTCACCTGGTAACATGTCCCGTGTATATTAAACCATCATGGGAACACACTCTCCTCACGTGTACTGTTCACCTGGTTACATGTCCCATCAGTATTAAACAATCAGGGGAACACACTCTCCTCACTTTTGCTGTTCACCTGGCAACATGTCCAGTGTATATTAAACCATCAGGGGAACACACTCTCCTCACTTATACTGTTCACCTGGCAACATGTCCCATCAGTATTAAACAATCAGGGGAACACACTCTCCTCACTTATGCTGTTCACCTGGTAACATGTCTGGTGTATATTAAACCATCAGGGGAACACATTCTCCTCACTTACACTGTTCGCCTGGTGACATGTCCTGTGTGCATTAAACAATCAGGGGAAGACACTCTCCTCACTTATACTGTTCGCCTGGTAACATGTCCTGTGTATATTAAAGCATCAGGGGAACACACTCTCCTCACTTATACTGTTCACCTAGTGAAATGTCCCGTCAGTATTAAACAATCAGGGGAACACACTCTCCTCACTTATACTGTTCGCCTGGTAACATGTCCTGTGTATATGAAAGCATCAGGGGAACACACTCTCCTCACTTATATTGTTCACCTGGTAACATGTCCCGTGTACATTAAACCATCAGGGGAACACATTCTCCTCACTTATACTGTTCACATGGTGAAATGTCCTGTCAGTATTAAACCATCAGGGGAACGCACTCTCCTCACTTATACAGTTCACCTGGTAACATGTCCCGTCAGTATTAAAGAATCAGGGGAACAAACTCTCCTCACTTCAGCTGTTCACCTGTTAACATGTCCCGTGTATATTAAACCATCAGGGGAACACACTCTCCTCACTTATACTGTTCACCTGGCAACATGTCCCATCAGTATTAAACAATCAGGGGAACACACTCTCCTCACTTATGCTGTTCACCTGGTAACATGCCCCGTGTATATTAAACCATCAGGGGAACACACTCTCCTCACGTGTACTGTTCACCTGGTTACATGTCCCATCAGTATTAAACAATCAGGGGAACACACTCTCCTCACTTTTGCTGTTCACCTGGCAACATGTCCAGTGTATATTAAACCATCAGGGGAACACACTCTCCTCACTTATACTGTTCACCTGGCAACATGTCCCATCAGTATTAAACAATCAGGGGAACACACTCTCCTCACTTATGCTGTTCACCTGGTAACATGTCTGGTGTATATTAAACCATCAGGGGAACACATTCTCCTCACTTACACTGTTCGCCTGGTGACATGTCCTGTGTGCATTAAACAATCAGGGGAAGACACTCTCCTCACTTATACTGTTCGCCTGGTAACATGTCCTGTGTATATTAAAGCATCAGGGGAACACACTCTCCTCACTTATACTGTTCACCTAGTGAAATGTCCCGTCAGTATTAAACAATCAGGGGAACACACTCTCCTCACTTATACTGTTCGCCTGGTAACATGTCCTGTGTATATGAAAGCATCAGGGGAACACACTCTCCTCACTTATACTGTTCACCTAGTGACATGTCCCGTTAGTATTAAACAATCAGGGGAACACACTCACCTCACTTATACTGCTGACCTTGTGTCATGTCCCGTCAGTGTTAAACAATCAGGGGAACACACTCTCCTCACTTATTCCGTTCTCCTGGTGAGATGTCCCGTCAGCATTAAACAATCAGAGGAACACACTCTCCTCACTTATACTGTTCAACTGTTAACATGTCCCGTGTTTATTAAACCATCAGGGGAACACATTCTCCTCACTTACACTGTTCGTCTGGTGACATGTCCGGTGTGCATTAAACAATCAGGGGAACACACTCTCCTCACTTATACTGTTCGCCTGGTAACAGGTCCTGTGTATATTAAAGCATCAGGGGAATACACTCTCCTCCCTTATACTGTTCACCTGGTGACATTTCCCGTCAGTTATAAACCATCAGGGGAACACACTCTCCTCACTTATACTCTTCGCATGGTAACATGTCCCATGTGTATTAATCAATCAGGGGAACACTCTCTGCTCACTTATACTGTTCGCCTGGTAACTGGTCCTGTGTATATTAAAGCATCAGGGGAACACACTCTCCTCACTTATACTGTTCACCTAATGAAATGTCCTCTGTGCATTAAACAATCAGGGGAACACACTCTCCTCACTTATACTGTTCACCTGGTGACATGTCCTGTGTGCATTAAACAATCAGGTGAACACACTCTCCTCTCTTATACTGTTCACCTGGTAACATGTCCCGTGTATATTAAACCATCAGGGGAATATACTCTCCTCCCTTATACTGTTCACCTGGTTACATATCCCGTTAGTATTAAATAATCTGGGGAAGACACTCTCCTCACTTATACTGTTCGCCTGGTAACATGTCCTGTTTATATTAAAGCATCAGGGGAACACACTCTCCTCATTTATACTGTTCCCCTGGTGACATGTCCCGTCAGTTTTAAAACATCAGGGGAACATACTCTCCTCACTTATACTGTTCAACTTTGAAATGTCCTGTGTGCATTACACAATCAGGGGAACACACTCTCCTCACTTATTCTGTTCACCTGGTTACATATCCCGTTAGTATTAAACAATCAGGGGAAATCACTCTCCTCACTTATACTGTTCGCCTGGTAACATGTCCTGTGTGTATTAAAGCATCAGGGGAACACACTCTCCTCACTTATACTGTTCACCTAATGAAATGTCCTCTGTGCATTAAACAATCAGGGGAACACACTCTCCTCACTTATACTGTTCACCTGGTGACATGTCCTGCGTGCATGAAACAATCAGGTGAACACACTCTCCTCACTTATACTGTTCACCTGGTAACATGTCCCGTGTACATTAAACCGTCAGGGGAACAGAATCTCCTCCCTTATACTGTTCACCTGGTAACATGTCCCGTGTATATTAAACCATCAGGGGAGCACACTCTCCTCACTTATACTGTTCACCTAGTGACATGTCCTGTGTGCATTAAACAAACCAGGGAACACATTCTCCTAACTTATACTGTTCACATGGTGAAATGTCCTGTCAGTATTAAAGCATCAGGGGAACGCACTCTCCTCACTTATACAGTTCACCTGGTAACATGTCCCGTCAGTATTAAAGAATCAGGGGAACAAACTCTCCACACTTCAGCTGTTCACCTGTTAACATGTCCCGTGTATATGAAACCATCAGGGGAACACACTCTCCTCACTTATACTGTTCACCTGGCAACATGTCCCATCAGTATTAAACAATCAGGGGAACACACTCTCCTCACTTATGCTGTTCACCTGGTAACATGTCCCGTGTATATTAAACCATCAGGGGAACACACTCTCCTCACGTGTACTGTTCACCTGGTTACATGTCCCATCAGTATTAAACAATCAGGGGAACACACTCTCCTCACTTTTGCTGTTCACCTGGCAACATGTCCAGTGTATATTAAACCATCAGGGGAACACACTCTCCTCACTTATACTGTTCACCTGGCAACATGTCCCATCAGTATTAAACAATCAGGGGAACACACTCTCCTCACTTATGCTGTTCACCTGGTAACATGTCTGGTGTATATTAAACCATCAGGGGAACACATTCTCCTCACTTACACTGTTCGCCTGGTGACATGTCCTGTGTGCATTAAACAATCAGGGGAAGACACTCTCCTCACTTATACTGTTCGCTTGGTAACATGTCCTGTGTATATTAAAGCATCAGGGGAACACACTCTCCTCACTTATACTGTTCACCTAGTGAAATGTCCCGTCAGTATTAAACAATCAGGGGAACACACTCTCCTCACTTATACTGTTCGCCTGGTAACATGTCCTGTGTATATGAAAGCATCAGGGGAACACACTCTCCTCACTTATACTGTTCACCTAGTGACATGTCCCGTTAGTATTAAACAATCAGGGGAACACACTCACCTCACTTATACTGCTCACCTTGTGTCATGTCCCGTCAGTGTTAAACAATCAGGGGAACACACTCTCCTCACTTATTCTGTTCTCCTGGTGAGATGTCCCATCAGTATTAAACAATCAGCGGAACACACTGTCCTCACTTATACTGTTCACCTGGTAACATGTCCCATGTGTATAAATCAATCAGGGGAACTCACTCACCTCACTTATACTGTTGACCTGGTAACATGTCCCGTGTATATTAAACAATCAGGGGAACACACTCTCCTCACTTATACTGTTCACCTGGTGACATGTCCCTTGTGTATTAAACAATCAGGGGAACACACTCTCCTCACTTATACAGTTCACCTGGTAACATGTCCCGTCAGTATTAAACAATCAGGGGAACAATCTGTCCTCACTTCTACTGTTCACCTGGTAACATGTCCCGTGTGTATTAAACAATCCACGGAACACACTCTCCTCACTATTACTGTTCACCTGGTAACATGTCCCGTCAGTATTAAAGAATCAGGGGAAAAAATCTCCTCACTTAAGCTGTTCACCTGGTAACATGTCCCGTGTATATTAAACCATCAGGGGAACACACTCTCCTCACTTATACTGTTCACCTGGCAACATGTCCCATCAGTATTAAACAATAAGGAGAACACACTCTCCTCACTTATACTGTTCACCTGGCAACATGTCCCATCAGTATTAAACAATCAGGGGAACACACTCTCCTCACTTATGCTGTTCACCTGGTAACATGTCCCGTCAGTATTAAACAATCAGGGGAACACACTCTCCTCACTTATACTGTTTACCTGGTTACATGTCCCGTTCGTTTTAAACAATCAGGGGAACTCACTCTCCTCACTGTTCTGTTCACCTGGTTACATATCCCGTTAGTATTAAACAATCAGGGGAACACACTCTCCTCACTTCTACTGTTCACCTTGTAACATGTCCCTTCAGTATTAAACAATCAGGGGAACACTTTCTCCTCACTTAGACTGTACACCTGGTAACGTGTCCCGTTCGTATTAAACAATCAGGAGAACACACTCTCCTCACTTATACTGTTCGCCTTGTAACATGTCCCTTATGTATTAAACAATCAGGGGAACACTTTCTCCTCACTTATACTGTTCACCTGGTAACATGTCCCCTATGTATTAAACAATCAGGGGAACACACTCTCCTCACTTATACTGTTTACCTGGTTACATGTCACGTTCGTATTAAACAATCAGGGGAACACACTCTCCTCACTTCTACTGTTCACCTGGTAACATGTCCCTTATGTATTAAACAATCAGGGGATGACAATCTCCTCACTTTTACTGTTCACCTGGTTACATGTCCCGTGTATATTAAACCATCAGGGGAACACACTCTCCTCACTTATACTGTTCACTTAATGAAATGTCCTGTGTGCATTAAACAATCAGGGGAACACACTCTCCTCACTTATACTGTTCACCTAGTGAAATGTCCTGTGTGCATTAAACAATCAGGGGAACAAACTCTGCTCACTTCTACTGTTCACCTGGTAACATGTCCCCTGTATCTTAAACCATCAGGGGAGCACACTCTCTTCACTTATACTGTTCACCTAGTGACATGTCCCGTGTATATTAAACAATCAGGGGAACACACTCTCCTCACTTATACAGTTCACCTGGTAACATGTCCCATCAGTATTAAACAATCAGGGGAACAGTCTCTCCTCACTTATACTTTTCCCCTGGTAACATGTCCCGTGTATATTAAACCATCAGGGGAACACACTCTCCTCACTTATACTGTTCACCTGCGAACATGTCCCGTCAGTATTAAACAATCTGGGGAACACACTCTCCTCACTTATATTGTTCTCCTGGTAACATGTCCCGTGTATATTAAACCATCAGGGGAACACACTCTCCTCACTTATAATGTTCACCTGGCAACATGTCCCATCAGTATTAAACAATCAGGGGGAACACTCTCTCCTCACTTATACTGTTCACCTGGTAACATGTCCCGTGTTTATTAAACCATCAGGGGAACACATTCTCCTCATTTGCACTGTTCGCCTGGCGACATGTCCTGTGTGCATGAAACAATCAGGGGAACACACACTCCTCACTTATACTGTTCACCTGGCAACATGTCCCGTCAGTATTAAACCATCAGGGGAACAAACTCTCCTCACTTATACTGTTCACCTGGTGACATGTCCCCGCTGCATTAAACCATCAGGGGAACACACTCTCCTCACTTATACTGTTCACCTGGTGACATGTCCCGTGTGCATTAAACAATCAGGGGAACAGAATCTCCTCACTTATTTTGTTCACGTGGTAACATGTCCCGTGTGTATTAAACAATGTGGGGAAAATATTCTCCTCACTTAGACTGTTCACCTGGTAACATGTCCCGTGTATATTAAAGCATCAGGGGAACACACTCTCCTCACTTGTACTGTTCACCTTGTGACATGTCTCGTGTATATTAAACCATCAGGGGAAAACACTCTCCTCACTTATACTGTTCACATGGTAACATGTCCCGTGTATATTAAACCATCAGGGGAACTCACTCTCCTCACTTATACTGTTCACCTTGTGACATTTCCCGTCAGTATTAAACAATCAGGGGAACACACTCTCCTCACTTATATTGTTCTCCTGGTAACATGTTCCGTGTATATTAAACCATCAGGGGAACACACCCTCCTCATTTATACTGTTCACCTGGGAACATATCCCGTGTCTATTAAACAATCAAGGGAACACATTCTCCTCACTTTAACTGTTCACCTGGTAACATGTCCCGTGTATATTAAACCATCAGGGGAACATACTCTCCTCTCTTATCCTGTTCACCTGGTAACATGTCCCGTGTATATTAAACCATCAGGGGAACACACTGTCCTCACTTATACTGTTCACATGGTAACATGTCCCGTGTATATTAAACCATCAGGGGAACTCACTCTCCTCACTTATACTGTTCACCTTGTGACATTTCCCGTCAGTATTAAACAATCAGGGGAACACACTCTCCTCACTTATATTGTTCTCCTGGTAACATGTTCCGTGTATATTAAACCATCAGGGGAACACACTCTCCTCACTTATACTGTTCACCTGGCAACATGTCCCGTCAGTATAATACAATCAGGGGAACACACTCTCCTCACTTATACTGTTCACCTGGTAACATGTCCCGTGTTTATTAAACCATCAGGGGAACACATTCTCCTCATTTACACTGTTCGCCTGGTGACATGTCCTGTGTGCATTAAACAATCAGGGGAACACACTCTCCTCACTTATACTGTTCGCCTGGTAACATGTCCTGTGTATATTAAAGCATCTGGGGAACACACTCTCCTCACATATACTGTTCACCTGGTAACATGTCCCATGTGTATTAATCAATCAGGGGAACGCTCTCTCCTCACTTATACTGTTCACCTGGTAACATGTCCCGTCAGTAGTAAACAATCAGGGGAACACTCTCTCCTCACCAATACTGTTCACATGCTGACATGTCCCGTCAGTATTAAACAATCAGGGGAACACACTCTCCTCACTTATGCTGTTCACCTGGCAACATGTCCCGTCAGTATTAAACCATCAGGGGAACAAACTCTCCTCACTTCTACTGTTCACCTGGTGACATGTCCCCTCTGTATTAAACCATCAGGGGAACACACTCTCCTCACTGACACTGTTCACCTGGTGACATGTCCCGTGTGCATTAAACAATCAGGGGAACAGAATCTCCTCACTTATATTGTTCACGTGGTAACATTTCACTTGTGTATTAAACCATGAGCGGATAATACTCTCCTCACTTATTCTGTTCAACTGGTAACATGTCCCGTGTATATTAAACCATCAGGGGAACATACTCTCTTCACTTAGACTGTTCACCTGGTAACATGTCCCGTGTATATTAAAGCATCAGGGGAACACACTCGCCTCACTTATCCTGTTTACCTTGTGACATGTCCCGTGTATATTAAACCATCAGGGGAACACACTCTCCTCACTTATACTGTTCACCTGGTATCATTTCCCGTGTTCATTAAACAATCAGGGGAACACACTCTCCTCATTTCTACTGTTCACCTGGGAACATATCCCGTGTCTATTAAACAATCAGGGGAACACACTCTCCTCACTTAAACTGTTCACCTGGTAACATGTCCCGTGTATATCAAACCGTCAGGGGAACATACTTTCCTCACTTATACTGTTCACCTGGTAACATGTCCCGTGTATATTAAACCATCAGGGGAACACACTCTCCACACTTAAACTGTTCACCTGGTAACATGTCCCGTGTATATCAAACCGTCAGGGGAACATACTTTCCTCACTTATACTGTTCACCTGGTAACATGTCCCGTGTATATTAAACCATCAGGGGAACACACTGTCCTCACTTATACTGTTCACCTGGTAACATGTCCCGTGTATATTAAACCATCAGGGGAACTCACTCTCCTCACTGATACTGTTCACATGGGAACATGTCCCGTCAGTATTAAACAATCAGGGGAACAATCTCTCCTCACGTATACTGCTCTCCTGGTAACATGTCCCTTGTATATTAAACCATCAGGGGAACACACTCTCCTCACTTATACTGTTCACCTGGCAACATGTCCCATCAGTACTAAACAATCAGGGGAACATACTCTCCTCACTTATACTGTTCACCTGCTAACATGTCCCGTCAGTATTAAACAAGCAGGGGAACACACTCTCCTCACTTATACTGTTCTCCTGGTAACATGTCCCGTGTATATTAAACCATCAGGGGAACGCACTCTCCTCACTTATACTGTTCACCTGGTAACATGTCCCGTGGTTATTAAACAATCAGGGGAACACACTCTCCTCATTTATACTATTCACCTGGTTACATGTCCCGTGTATATTAAACAATCAGGGAAACACACTCTCCTCATTTATACTGTTCACCTGGGAACATATCCCGTGTCTATTAAACAATCAGGGGAACACACTCTCCACACTTAAACTGTTCACCTGGTAACATGTCCCGTGTATATCAAACCGTCAGGGGAACATACTCTCCTCACTTATACTGTTCACCTGGTAACATGTCCCGTGTATATTAAACCATCAGGGGAACACACTGTCCTCACTTATACTGTTCACCTGGTAACATGTCCCTTGTATATTAAACCATCAGGGGAACACACTCTCCTCACTTATACTGTTCACCTGGCAACATGTCCCATCAGTACTAAACAATCAGGGGAACATACTCTCCTCACTTATACTGTTCACCTGCTAACATGTCCCGTCAGTATTAAACAAGCAGGGGAACACACTCTCCTCACTTATACTGTTCTCCTGGTAACATGTCCCGTGGTTATTAAACAATCAGGGGAACACACTCTCCTCATTTATACTATTCACCTGGTTACATGTCCCGTGTATATTAAACCATCAGGGGAACACACTCTCCTCACTTATACTGTTCCCCTGGTGACATGTCCCGTGTGTATTAAACAATCAGGGGAACACACTCTCCTCACTTATACTGTTCACCTGGTAACATGTCCAGTGTGTATTAAACAATCAGGGGAACACACTCTCCTCACTTATACTGTTCCCCTGGTAACATGTCCCGTGAGTATTAAACAATCAGGTGAAAACGCTCTCCTCACTTATACTATTCACCTGGTTACATGTCCCTTATGTATTAAACAATCAGGGGAACACACTCTCCTCACTGATACTGTTCACCTGTTTACATGTCCCGTGTATATTATACCATCAGGGGAACTCACTCTACTCAATCATACTGTTCACCTGGTGTCATGTCCCGTGTATAATAAACCATCAGGGGAACACACTCTCATCTGTTCTTCTGTTCACCTTGTGACATGTCCCAACAGTATTAAACAATCTGGGGAGCACACACTCCTCACTTATACAGTTCACCTTTAACATGTCCCGTCTATATTAAACCATCAGGGGAACTCACTCTACTCAATCAGACAGTTCACCTGGTAACATGTCCCGTGTATATTAAACTTTGAGGGGAACACACTCTCCTCACTTATGCTGTTCACCTGGTAACATGTCCAGTGTGTATTAAACAATGAAGGGAATACAGTCTCCTCACTTATACTGTTTGCCTGGTAACATGTCCCGTGTATATTAAACCATCAGGGGAACACGCTCTCCTCACTTATACTGTTCACCTGGTATCATGTGCCGTGTGTATTAAACAATCAGGGGAACCCACTCTCCTCACTTATACTGTTCACCTGGGAACATATCCCGTGTCTATTAAACAATCAGGGGAACACACTCTCCTCACTTATACTGTTCACCTGGTAACATGTCCCGTGTGTATTAAACAATCAGGGGAACACACTCTCCTCACTTATACTGTTCACCTGGTAACATGTCCCGTGTATATTAAACCATTTCTGGGAACACACCCTCCTCACTTGACTGTTCACCTGTTAACGTGTCCGGTGTGTATTAAACAATGAAGGGAATACAGTCTCCTCACTTATACTGTTTGCCTGGTAACATGTCCCGTGTGTATGAAACAATCAGGGGAACAAACTCTCCTCACTTAAACTGTTCACATGGTAACATGTCCCGTGTATATTAAACCATCAGGGGAACTCACTCTCATCACTTATACTGTTCGCCTGGTAACATGTCCCGTGTGTATTGAACAATCAGGGGAACACACTCTCATCAGTTATACTGTTCACCTTGTGACATGTCCCAACAGTATTAAACCATCAGGGGAACACACTCTCCTCACTTATGCTGTTCACCTGGTAACATGTCCAGTGTGTATTAAACAATGAAGGGAATACAGTCTCCTCACTTCTACTGTTTGCCTGGTAACATGTCCCGTGTATATTAAACCATCAGGGGAACACTCTCTCCTCACCTATACTGTTCACCTGGTAAAATGTCCCGTTTATATTAAACCATCAGGGGAACACACTCTCCTCACTTATACTGTTCACCTGGTGACATGTCCTGTGTATATTAAACCATCAGGGGAACACAACCTCCTCACTTATACTGTTCACCTGGTAACATGTCCCGTCAGTATTAAACCATCAGGGGAACACACTCACCTCACATATACTGTTCACCTGGTGACATGTCCTGTCAGTATTAAACAAACTGGGGAAAACACTCTCCTCACTTATTCTGTTCACCTGGTGACATGTCCCGTGTATATTAAACAATCAGGGGAACACAATCTCCTCACTTACACTGTTCACCTGGTAACATGTCCCGTGTGTATGAAACAATCAGGGGAACAAACTCTCCTCACTTATACTGTTCACATGGTAACATGTCCCGTGTATATTAAACCATCAGGGGAACTCACTCTCATCACTTATACTGTTCGCCTGGTAACATGTCCCGTGTGTATTGAACAATCAGGGGAACACACACTCCACACTTATACAGTTGACTTTTAACATGTCCCGTCTATATTAAACCATCAGGGGAACTCACTCTACTCAATCATACTGTTCACCTGGTAACATGTCCCGTGTATATTAAACTTTCAGGGGAACACACTCTCCTCACTTATACTGTTCACCTGGTAACATGTCCAGTGTGTATTAAACAATGAAGGGAATACAGTCTCCTCACTTATACTGTTTGCCTGGTAACATGTCCCGTGTATATTAAACCATCAGGGCAACACACTCTCCTCACTTATACTGTTCACCTGGTAACATGTCCCGTGTGTATTAAACAATCAGGGGAACAGACTCTCCTCACTTATACTGTTCACCAGGTAACATGTCCCGTGTGTATTAAACAATCAGGGGAACACACTCTCCTCACTTATACTGTTCACCTGGTAACATGTCCCGTGTGTATTAAACAATCAGGAGAACACACTCTCCTCACTTATACTGTTCACCTGGTAACATGTCCCGTGTATATTAAACCATTTCGGGGAACACACTCTCCTCACTTTACTGTTCACCTGTTAAAGTGTGCGGTGTGTATTAAACAATGAAGGGAATACAGTCTCCTCACTTATACTGTTTGCCTGGTAACATGTCCCGTGTATATTAAACCATCAGGGGAACACTCTCTCCTCACCTATACTGTTCACCTGGTAAAATGTCCCGTTTATATTAAACCATCAGGGGAACACACTCTCCTCAATTATATTGTCGCCTGGTAACATGTTCTGTGTGCATTAAATAATCAGGGGAACACACTCTCCTCACTTATACTGTTCACCTGGTAACATGTCCTGTGTCTATCAAACCATCAGGGGAACACACTGTCCTCACTTATACTGTTCACCTGGTAACATGTCCCGTCAGTATTAAACCATCAGGGGAACACACTCTCCTCACATATACTGTTCACCTCGTGACATGTCCTGTCACTATTAAACAAACTGGGGAAAACACTCTCCTCACTTATTCTGTTCCCCTGGTGACATGTCCCGTGTGTATTAAACAATCAGGGGAACACACTCTCCTCACTTATACTGTTCACCTGGTAACATGTCCCGTGTGTATTAAACAATCAGGGGAACACACTCTCCTCACTTATACTGTTCCCCTGGTAACATGTCCCGTGAGTATTAAACAATCAGGTGAAAACGCTCTCCTCACTTATACTATTCACCTGGTTACATGTCCCTTATGTATTAAACAATCAGGGGAACACACTCTCCTCACTTATACTGTTCACCTGTTTACATGTCCCGTGTATATTATACCATCAGGGGAACTCACTCTACTCAATCATACTGTTCACCTGGTGTCATGTCCCGTGTATAATAAACCATCAGGGGAACACACTCTCATCAGTTCTTCTGTTCACCTTGTGACATGTCCCAACAGTATTAAACAATCAGGGGAGCACACACTCCTCACTTATACAGTTCACCTTTAACATGTCCCGTCTATATTAAACCATCAGGGGAACTCACTCTACTCAATCATACAGTTCACCTGGTAACATGTCCCGTGTATATTAAACTTTGAGGGGAACACACTCTCCTCACTTATGCTGTTCACCTGGTAACATGTCCAGTGTGTATTAAACAATGAAGGGAATACAGTCTCCTCACTTATACTGTTTGCCTGGTAACATGTCCCGTGTATATTAAACCATCAGGGGAACACGCTCTCCTCACTTATACTGTTCACCTGGTATCATGTGCCGTGTGTATTAAACAATCAGGGGAACCCACTCCCCTCACTTATACTGTTCACCTGGGAACATATCCCGTGTCTATTAAACAATCAGGGGAACACACTCTCCTCACTTATACTGTTCACCTGGTAACATGTCCCGTGTGTATTAAACAATCAGGGGAACACACTGTCCTCACTTATACTGTTCACCTGGTAACATGTCCCGTGTATATTAAACCATTTCTGGGAACACACCCTCCTCACTTGACTGTTCACCTGTTAACGTGTCCGGTGTGTATTAAACAATGAAGGGAATACAGTCTCCTCACTTATACTGTTTGCCTGGTAACATGTCCCGTGTGTATGAAACAATCAGGGGAACAAACTCTCCTCACTTATACTGTTCACATGGTAACATGTCCCGTGTATATTAAACCATCAGGGGAACTCACTCTCATCACTTATACTGTTCGCCTGGTAACATGTCCCGTGTGTATTGAACAATCAGGGGAACACACTCTCATCAGTTATACTGTTCACCTTGTGACATGTCCCAACAGTATCAAACCATCAGGGGAACACACTCTCCTCACTTATGCTGTTCACCTGGTAACATGTCCAGTGTGTATTAAACAATGAAGGGAATACAGTCTCCTCACTTATACTGTTTGCCTGGTAACATGTCCCGTGTATATTAAACCATCAGGGGAACACTCTCTCCTCACCTATACTGTTCACCTGGTAAAATGTCCCGTTTATATTAAACCAACAGGGGAACACACTCTCCTCACTTATACTGTTCACCTGGTGACATGTCCTGTGTATATTAAACCATCAGGGGAACTCAACCTCCTCACTTATACTGTTCACCTGGTAACATGTCCCGTCAGTATTAAACCATCAGGGGAACACACTCACCTCACATATACTGTTCACCTGGTGACATGTCCTGTCAGTATTAAACAAACTGGGGAAAACACTCTCCTCACTTATTCTGTTCACCTGGTGACATGTCCCGTGTATATTAAACAATCAGGGGAACACAATCTCCTCACTTACACTGTTCACCTGGTAACATGTCCCGTGTGTATGAAACAATCAGGGGAACAAACTCTCCTCACTTATACTGTTCACATGGTAACATGTCCCGTGTATATTAAACCATCAGGGGAACTCACTCTCATCACTTATACTGTTCGCCTGGTAACATGTCCCGTGTGTATTGAACAATCAGGGGAACACACACTCCACACTTATACAGTTGACTTTTAACATGTCCCGTCTATATTAAACCATCAGGGGAACTCACTCTACTCAATCATACTGTTCACCTGGTAACATGTCCCGTGTATATTAAACTTTCAGGGGAACACACTCTCCTCACTTATACTGTTCACCTGGTAACATGTCCAGTGTGTATTAAACAATGAAGGGAATACAGTCTCCTCACTTATACTGTTTGCCTGGTAACATGTCCCGTGTATATTAAACCATCAGGGCAACACACTCTCCTCACTTATACTGTTCACCTGGTAACATGTCCCGTGTGTATTAAACAATCAGGGGAACAGACTCTCCTCACTTATACTGTTCACCTGGTAACATGTCCCGTGTGTATTAAACAATCAGGGGAACACACTCTCCTCACTTATACTGTTCACCTGGTAACATGTCCCGTGTGTATTAAACAATCAGGAGAACACACTCTCCTCACTTATACTGTTCACCTGGTAACATGTCCCGTGTATATTAAACCATTTCGGGGAACACACTCTCCTCACTTTACTGTTCACCTGTTAAAGTGTCCGGTGTGTATTAAACAATGAAGGGAATACAGTCTCCTCACTTATACTGTTTGCCTGGTAACATGTCCCGTGTATATTAAACCATCAGGGGAACACTCTCTCCTCACCTATACTGTTCACCTGGTAAAATGTCCCGTTTATATTAAACCATCAGGGGAACACACTCTCCTCAATTATATTGTCGCCTGGTAACATGTTCTGTGTGCATTAAATAATCAGGGGAACACACTCTCCTCACTTATACTGTTCACCTGGTAACATGTCCTGTGTCTATCAAACCATCAGGGGAACACACTGTCCTCACTTATACTGTTCACCTGGTAACATGTCCCGTCAGTATTAAACCATCAGGGGAACACACTCTCCTCACATATACTGTTCACCTCGTGACATGTCCTGTCACTATTAAACAAACTGGGGAAAACACTCTCCTCACTTATTCTGTTCCCCTGGTGACATGTCCCGTGTGTATTAAACAATCAGGGGAACACACTCTCCTCACTTATACTGTTCACCTGGTAACATGTCCCGTGTGTATTAAACAATCAGGGGAACACACTCTCCTCACTTATACTGTTCCCCTGGTAACATGTCCCGTGAGTATTAAACAATCAGGTGAAAACGCTCTCCTCACTTATACTATTCACCTGGTTACATGTCCCTTATGTATTAAACAATCAGGGGAACACACTCTCCTCACTGATACTGTTCACCTGTTTACATGTCCCGTGTATATTATACCATCAGGGGAACTCACTCTACTCAATCATACTGTTCACCTGGTGTCATGTCCCGTGTATAATAAACCATCAGGGGAACACACTCTCATCAGTTCTTCTGTTCACCTTGTGACATGTCCCAACAGTATTAAACAATCAGGGGAACTCACTCTACTCAATCATACTGTTCACCTGGTAACATGTCCCGTGTATATTAAACTTTCAGGGGAACACACTCTCCTCACTTATACTGTTCACCTGGTAACATGTCCAGTGTGTATTAAACAATGAAGGGAATACAGTCTCCTCACTTATACTGTTTGCCTGGTAACATGTCCCGTGTATATTAAACCATCAGGGCAACACACTCTCCTCACTTATACTGTTCACCTGGTAACATGTCCCGTGTGTATTAAACAATCAGGGGAACAGACTCTCCTCACTTATACTGTTCACCTGGTAACATGTCCCGTGTGTATTAAACAATCAGGGGAACAGACTCTCCTCACTTATACTGTTCACCTGGTAACATGTCCCGTGTGTATTAAACAATCAGGAGAACACACTCTCCTCACTTATACTGTTCACCTGGTAACATGTCCCGTGTATATTAAACCATTTCGGGGAACACACTCTCCTCACTTTACTGTTCACCTGTTAAAGTGTCCGGTGTGTATTAAACAATGAAGGGAATACAGTCTCCTCACTTATACTGTTTGCCTGGTAACATGTCCCGTGTATATTAAACCATCAGGGGAACACTCTCTCCTCACCTATACTGTTCACCTGGTAAAATGTCCCGTTTATATTAAACCATCAGGGGAACACACTCTCCTCAATTATATTGTCGCCTGGCAACATGTTCTGTGTGCATTAAATAATCAGGGGAACACACTCTCCTCACTTATACTGTTCACCTGGTAACATGTCCTGTGTCTATCAAACCATCAGGGGAACACACTGTCCTCACTTACACTGTTCACCTGGTAACATGTCCCGTCAGTATTAAACCATCAGGGGAACACACTCTCCTCACATATACTGTTCACCTCGTGACATGTCCTGTCACTATTAAACAAACTGGGGAAAACACTCTCCTCACTTATTCTGTTCACCTGGTGACATGTCCCGTGTGTATTAAACAATCAGGGGAACACACTCTCCTCACTTATACTGTTCACCTGGTAACATGTCCCTTGTGTATGAAACAATCAGGGGAACACACTCTCCTCACTTATACTGTTCACCTGGTAACATGTCCCGTGTGTATTAAACAATCAGGGGAACACACTCTCATCACTTATACTGTTCGCCTGGTAACATGTCCCGTGTGTATTGAACAATCAGGTGAACACACTCTCCTCACTTACACTGTTCACCTGGTAACATGTCCCATGTGTATTAAACAATCAGGGGAACAAACTCTCCTCACTTATACAGTTCACATGGTAACATGTCCCGTGTATATTAACCCATCAGGGGAACTCACTCTCCTCACTTATACTCTTCACCTTGTGACATGTCCCGTCAGTATTAAACAATCAGGTGAACACACTCTCCTCACTTATACTGTTCACCTGGTAACATGTCCCGTGTGTATTAAACAATCAGGGGAACACACTCTCCTCACTTATACTGTTCACCTGGTAACATGTCCCGTGTGTATTAAACAATCAGGAGAACACACTCTCCTCACTTATACTGTTCACCTGGTAACATGTCCCGTGTATATTAAACCATTTCGGGGAACACACTCTCCTCACTTTACTGTTCACCTGTTAAAGTGTCCGGTGTGTATTAAACAATGAAGGGAATACAGTCTCCTCACTTATACTGTTTGCCTGGTAACATGTCCCGTGTATATTAAACCATCAGGGGAACACTCTCTCCTCACCTATACTGTTCACCTGGTAAAATGTCCCGTTTATATTAAACCATCAGGGGAACACACTCTCCTCAATTATATTGTCGCCTGGCAACATGTTCTGTGTGCATTAAATAATCAGGGGAACACACTCTCCTCACTTATACTGTTCACCTGGTAACATGTCCTGTGTCTATCAAACCATCAGGGGAACACACTGTCCTCACTTATACTGTTCACCTGGTAACATGTCCCGTCAGTATTAAACCATCAGGGGAACACACTCTCCTCACATATACTGTTCACCTCGTGACATGTCCTGTCACTATTAAACAAACTGGGGAAAACACTCTCCTCACTTATTCTGTTCACCTGGTGACATGTCCCGTGTGTATTAAACAATCAGGGGAACACACTCTCCTCACTTATACTGTTCACCTGGTAACATGTCCCGTGTGTATGAAACAATCAGGGGAACACACTCTCCTCACTTATACTGTTCACCTGGTAACATGTCCCGTGTGTATTAAACAATCAGGGGAACACACTCTCATCACTTATACTGTTCGCCTGGTAACATGTCCCGTGTGTATTGAACAATCAGGTGAACACACTCTCCTCACTTACACTGTTCACCTGGTAACATGTCCCATGTGTATTAAACAATCAGGGGAACAAACTCTCCTCACTTATACAGTTCACATGGTAACATGTCCTGTGTATATTAACCCATCAGGGGAACTCACTCTCCTCACTTATACTCTTCACCTTGTGACATGTCCCGTCAGTATTAAACAATCAGGGGAACACACTCTCCTCACTTATACTGTTCACCTGGTAACATGTCCCGTGTGTATTAAAGAATCAGGGGAACACACTCTCCTCACTTATACTGTTCACCTGGTAACATGTCCCGTGTATATTAAACCATTTCTGGGAACACACTCTCCTCACTTGACTGTTCACCTGTTAACGTGTCCGGTGTGTATTAAACAATGAAGGGAATACAGTCTCCTCACTTATACTGTTTGCCTGGTAACATGTCCCGTGTATATTAAACCATCAGGGGAACACTCTCTCCTCACCTATACTGTTCACCTGGTAAAATGTCCCGTTTATATTAAACCATCAGGGGAACACTCTCTCCTCACTTATACTGTTCACCTGGTGACATGTCCTGTGTATATTAAACCATCAGGGGAACACAACCTCCTCACTTATACTGTTCACCTGGTAACATGTCCCGTCAGTATTAAACCATCAGGGGAACACACTCTCCTCACATATACTGTTCACCTGGTGACATGTCCTGTCAGTATTAAACAAACTGGGGAAAACACTCTCCTCGCTTATTCTGTTCACCTGGTGACATGTCCCGAGTATATTTAACAATCAGGGGAACACAATCTCCTCACTTACACTGTTCACCTGGTAACATGTCCCGTGTGCATGAAACAATCAGGGGAACAAACTCTCCTCCCTTATACTGTTCACATGGTAACATGTCCCGTGTGTATTAATCCATCAGGGGAACTCACTCTCATCACTTATACTGTTCGCCTGGTAACATGTCCCGTGTGTATTGAACAATCAGGGGAACACACACTCCTCACGTATACAGTTCACCTTTAACATGTCCCGTCTATATTAAACCATCAGGGGAACTCACTCTACTCAATCATACTGTTCACCTGGTAACATGTCCCGTGTATATTAAACTTTCAGGGGAACACACTCTCCTCAATTATACTGTTCACCTGGTAACATGTCCAGTGTGTATTAAACAATGAAGGGAATACAGTCTCCTCACTTATACTGTTTGCCTGGTAACATGTCCCGTGTATATTAAACCATCAGGGGAACACACTCTCCTCACTTATACTGTTCACCTGGTAACATGTCCCGTGTGTATTAAACAATCAGGGGAACAGACTCTCCTCACTTATACTGTTCACCTGGTAACATGTCCCGTGTGTATTAAACAATCAGGGGAACAAACTCTCCTCACTTATACAGTTCACCTGGTAACATGTCCCGTGTGCATTAAACAATCAGGGGAACACACTCTCCTCACTTATACTGTTCACCTGGCAACATGTCCCGTGTATATTAAACCATTTCGGGGAACACACTCTCCTCACTTTACTGTTCACCTGTTAAAGTGTCCGGTGTGTATTAAACAATGAAGGGAATACAGTCTCCTCACTTATACTGTTTGCCTGGTAACATGTCCCGTGTATATTAAACCATCAGGGGAACACTCTCTCCTCACCTATACTGTTCACCTGGTAAAATGTCCCGTTTATATTAAACCATCAGGGGAACACACTCTCCTCAATTATATTGTCGCCTGGTAACATGTTCTGTGTGCATTAAATAATCAGGGGAACACACTCTCCTCACTTATACTGTTCACCTGGTAACATGTCCTGTGTCTATTAAACCATCAGTGGAACACACTGTCCTCACTTATACTGTTCACCTGGTAACATGTCCCGTCAGTATTAAACCATCAGGGGAACACACGCTCCTCACATATACTGTTCACCTCGTGACATGTCCTGTCAGTATTAAACAAACTGGGGAAAACACTCTCCTCACTTATTCTGTTCACCTGGTGACTTGTCCCGTGTGTATTAAACAATCAGGGGAACACACTCTCCTCACTTATACTGTTCACCTGGTAACATGTCCCGTGTGTATTAAACAATCAGGGGAACACACTCTCATCACTTATACTGTTCGCCTGGTAACATGTCCCGTGTGTATTGAACAATCAGGTGAACACACTCTCCTCACTTACACTGTTCACCTGGTAACATGTCCCATGTGTATTAAACAATCAGGGGAACAAACTCTCCTCACTTATACTGTTCACATGGTAACATGTCCCGTGTATATTAAACCAACAGGGGAACTAACTCTACTCACTTATACTGTTCACCTTGTGACATGTCCCGTCAGTATTAAACAATCAGGGGAACACACTCTCATCACTTATACTGTTCACCTGCGAACATGTCCCGTCAGTATTAAACAATCAGGGGAACACACTCTCCTCACTTATATTGTTCTCCTGGTAACATGTCCCGTGTATATTAAACCATCAGGGGAACACACTCTCCTCCCTTATACTGTTCACCTGGCAACATGTCCCGTCAGTATTTTACAATCAGGGGAACACACTCTCCTCACTTATACTGTTCACCTGGTAACATTTCCCGTGATTATTAAACCAGCAGGGGAACACATTCACCTCATTTACACTGTTCGCCAGGTGACATGTCCTGTGTGCATTAAACAATCAGGGGAACACACTCTCCTCACTTATACTGTTCGCCTGTTAACATGTCCTGTATATATTAAAGCATCTGGGGAACACACTCTCCTCACTTATACTGTTCACCAGGTAACATGTTCCATGTGCATTAATCAATGAGGGGAACACACTCTCATCACTTATACTCTTCGCCTGGTAACATGTCCCATGTGTATTAATCAATCAGGGGAAAACACTCTCCTCACTTATGCTGTTCACCTGGTAACATGTCCCATCAGTATTAAACAATCAGGGGAACACTCTCTCCTCACCAATACTGTTCACATGGTGACATGTCCCGTCTGTATTCAACAATCAGGGGAACACACTCTCCTCACATATAGTGTTCACCTGGCAACATGTCCCGTCAGTATTAAACCATCAGGGGAACAAACTCTCCTCACCTCTACTGTTCACCTGGTGACATGTCTCCTCTGTATTAAACCATCAGGGGAACACACTCTCCTCACTTACACTGTTCACCTGGTGACATGTCCCGTGGGCATTAAACAATCAGGGGGACAGAATCTCCTCACTTATATTGTTCACGTGGTAACATGTCCCGTGTATATTAAACCATCAGGGGAACATGCTCTCCTCACTTAGACTGTTCACCTGGTAACATGTCCCGTGTATATTAAAGCATCAGGGGAACACACTCTCCTCACTTATACTGTTCACCTTGTGACATGTCCCGTGTATATTAAACCATCAGGGGAACACACTCTCCTCACTTGTACTGTTCACCTGGTAACATGTCCCGTGTATATTAAACCATCAGGGGAACTCACTCTCCTCACTTATACTGTTCACCTGGTAACATGTCCCGTCAGTATTAAACAATCAGGGGAACAATCTCTCCTCACTTATACTGTTCTCCTGGTAACATGTCCCGTGTATATTAAAGCATCAGGGGAACACACTCTCCTCATTTATACTGTTCACCTGGGAACATATCCCGTGTCCATTAAAGCATCAGGGGAACACACTCTCCTCACTTACACTGTTCACCTGGTGACATGTCCCGTGTGCATTAAACAATCAGGGGGACAGAATCTCATCACTTATATTGTTCACGTGGTAACATGTCCCGTGTGTATTGAACCATGAGGGGAAAATACTCTCCTCACTTATACTGTTCACCTGGTAACATGTCCCGTGTATATTAAACCATCAGGGGAACATGATTTCCTCACTTAGACTGTTCACCTGGTAACATGTCCCGTCCTTATTAAACCATCAGGGGAACACACTCCCCTCACATATACTGTTCACCTGGTGACATGTCCTGTCAGTATTAAACAAACTGGGGAAAACACTATCCTCACTTATTCTGTTCACCTGGTGACATGTCCCGTGTGTATTAAACAATCAGGGGAACACACTCTCCTCACTTATACTGTTCCCCTGGTGACATGTCCCGTGTGTATGAAACAATCAGGGGAACACACTCTCCTCACTTATACTGTTCACCTGGTAACATGTCCCGTGTGTATTAAACAATCAGGGGAACACACTCTCATCAATTATACTGTTCGCCTGGTAACATGTCCCGTGTGTATTGAACAATCAGGGGAACACACTGTCCTCACTTACACTGTTCACTTGGTAACATGTCCCATGTGTATTAAACAATCAGGGGAACAAACTCTCCTCACTTATACTGTTCACATGGTAACATGTCCCGTGTATATTAAACCATCAGGGGAACTCAATCTCCTCACTTATACTGTTCACCTTGTGACATGTCCCGTCAGTATTAAACAATCTGGGGAACACACTCTCCTCACTTATACTGTTCACCTGGTAACATGTCCCGTGTGTATTAAACAATCAGGGGAACACACTCTCATCAATTATACTGTTCGCCTGGTAACATGTCCCGTGTGTATTGAACAATCAGGGGAACACACTGTCCTCACTTACACTGTTCACTTGGTAACATGTCCCATGTGTATTAAACAATCAGGGGAACAAACTCTCCTCACTTATACTGTTCACATGGTAACATGTCCCGTGTATATTAAACCATCAGGGGAACTCAATCTCCTCACTTATACTGTTCACCTTGTGACATGTCCCGTCAGTATTAAACAATCTGGGGAACACACTCTCCTCACTTATACTGTTCACCTGCGAACATGTCCCGTCAGTATTAAACAATCAGGGGAACACACTCTCCTCACTTATATTGTTCTCCTGGTAACATGTCCCGTGTATATTAAACAATCAGGGGAACACACTCTCCTCACTTATATTGTTCTCCTGGTAACATTTCCCGTGTTTATGAAACCATCAGGGGAACACATTCTCCTTATTTACACTGTTCGCCTGGTGACATGTCCAGTGTGCATTAAACAATCAGGGGAACACACTCTCCTCACTTATACTGTTCGCCTGGTAACATGTCCTGTGTATTTTAAAGCATCTGGGGAACACACTCTCCTCACTTATACTGTTCATCAGGTAACATGTCCCATGTGTATTAATCAATCAGGGGAACACACTCTCATCACTTATATTCTTCGCCTGGTAACATGTCCCATGTGTATTAATCAATCAGGGGAAAACACTCTCCTCACTTATACTGTTCACCTGGTAACATGTCCCGTCAGTATTAAACAATCAGGGGAACACTCTCTCCTCACCAATACTGTTCACATGGTGACATGTCCCGTCAGTATTAAACCATCTGGGGAACAAACTGTCCTCACTTCTACTGTTCACCTGGTGACATGTCTCCTCTGTATTAAACAATCAGGGGAACACACTCTCCTCACTTACACTGTTCACCTGGTGACATGTCCCGTGTGCATTAAACAATCAGGGGGACAGAATCTCCTCACTTATATTGTTCACGTGGTAACATGTCCCGTGTGTATTAAACCATGAGGGGAAAATACTCTCCTCACTTATACTGTTCACCTGGTAACATGTCCCGTGTATATTGAACCATCAGGGGAACATGCTCTCCTCACTTAGACTGTTCACCTGGTAACATGTCCCGTGTATATTAAAGCATCAGGGGAACACACTCTCCTCACTTATACTGTTCTCCTGGTAACATCTTCCGTGTATATTAAAGCATCAGGGGGACAGAATCTCCTCACTTATATTGTTCACGTGGTAACATGTCCCGTGTGTATTGAACCATGAGGGGAAAATACTCTCCTCACTTATACTGTTCACCTGGTAACATGTCCCGTGTATATTAAAGCATCTGGGGAACACACTCTCCTCACTTACACTGTTCACCTTGTGACATGTCCCGTGTATATTAAACCATCAGGGGAACACACTCTCCTCACTTATACTGTTCACCTGGTAACATGTCCTGTGTCTATTAAACCATCAGGGGAACACACTGTCCTCACTTATACTGTTCACCTGGTAACATGTCCCGTCATTATTAAACCATCAGGGGAACACACTCCCCTCACATATACGGTTCACCTGGTGACATGTCCTGTCAGTATTAAACAAACTGGGGAAAACACTCTCCTCACTTTTTCTGTTCACCTGGTGACATGTCCCGTGTGTATTAAACAATCAGGGGAACACACTCTCCTCACTTATACTGTTCCCCTGGTGACATGTCCCGTGTGTATGAAACAATCAGGGGAACACACTCTCCTCACTTATACTGTTCACCTGGTAACATGTCCCGTGTGTATTAAACAATCAGGGGAACACACTCTCATCAATTATACTGTTAGCCTGGTAACATGTCCCGTGTGTATTGAACAATCAGGGGAACACACTGTCCTCACTTACACTGTTCACTTGGTAACATGTCCCATGTGTATTAAACAATCAGGGGAACAAACTCTCCTCACTTATACTGTTCACATGGTAACATGTCCCGTGTATATTAAACCATCAGGGGAACTCAATCTCCTCACTTATACTGTTCACCTTGTGACATGTCCCGTCAGTATTAAACAATCTGGGGAACACACTCTCCTCACTTATACTGTTCACCTGCGAACATGTCCCGTCAGTATTAAACAATCAGGGGAACACACTCTCCTCACTTATATTGTTCTCCTGGTAACATGTCCCGTGTTTATTAAACAATCAGGGGAACACACTCTCCTCACTTATATTGTTCTCCTGGTAACATTTCCCGTGTTTATGAAACCATCAGGGGAACACATTCTCCTCATTTACACTGTTCGCCTGGTGACATGTCCAGTGTGCATTAAACAATCAGGGGAACACACTCTCCTCACTTATACTGTTCGCCTGGTAACATGTCCTGTGTATATTAAAGCATCTGGGGAACACACTCTCCTCACTTATACTGTTCATCAGGTAACATGTCCCATGTGTATTAATCAATCAGGGGAACACACTCTCATCACTTATATTCTTCGCCTGGTAACATGTCCCATGTGTATTAATCAATCAGGGGAAAACACTCTCCTCACTTATACTGTTCACCTGGTAACATGTCCTGTGTCTATTAAACCATCAGGGGAACACACTGTCCTCACTTATACTGTTCACCTGGTAACATGTCCCGTCCTTATTAAACCATCAGGGGAACACACTCCCCTCACATATACTGTTCACCTGGTGACATGTCCTGTCAGTATTAAACAAACTGGGGAAAACACTATCCTCACTTATTCTGTTCACCTGGTGACATGTCCCGTGTGTATTAAACAATCAGGGGAACACACTCTCCTCACTTATACTGTTCCCCTGGTGACATGTCCCGTGTGTATGAAACAATCAGGGGAACACACTCTCCTCACTTATACTGTTCACCTGGTAACATGTCCCGTGTGTATTAAACAATCAGGGGAACACACTCTCATCAATTATACTGTTCGCCTGGTAACATGTCCCGTGTGTATTGAACAATCAGGGGAACACACTGTCCTCACTTACACTGTTCACTTGGTAACATGTCCCATGTGTATTAAACAATCAGGGGAACAAACTCTCCTCACTTATACTGTTCACATGGTAACATGTCCCGTGTATATTAAACCATCAGGGGAACTCAATCTCCTCACTTATACTGTTCACCTTGTGACATGTCACGTCAGTATTAAACAATCTGGGGAACACACTCTCCTCACTTATACTGTTCACCTGCGAACATGTCCCGTCAGTATTAAACAATCAGGGGAACACACTCTCCTCACTTATATTGTTCTCCTGGTAACATGTCCCGTGTATATTAAACAATCAGGGGAACACACTCTCCTCACTTATATTGTTCTCCTGGTAACATTTCCCGTGTTTATGAAACCATCAGGGGAACACATTCTCCTTATTTACACTGTTCGCCTGGTGACATGTCCAGTGTGCATTAAACAATCAGGGGAACACACTCTCCTCACTTATACTGTTCGCCTGGTAACATGTCCTGTGTATTTTAAAGCATCTGGGGAACACACTCTCCTCACTTATACTGTTCATCAGGTAACATGTCCCATGTGTATTAATCAATCAGGGGAACACACTCTCATCACTTATATTCTTCGCCTGGTAACATGTCCCATGTGTATTAATCAATCAGGGGAAAACACTCTCCTCACTTATACTGTTCACCTGGTAACATGTCCCGTCAGTATTAAACAATCAGGGGAACACTCTCTCCTCACCAATACTGTTCACATGGTGACATGTCCCGTCAGTATTAAACAATCAGGGGAACACACACACCTCACATCTACTGTTCACCTGGCAACATGTCCCGTCAGTATTAAACCATCTGGGGAACAAACTGTCCTCACTTCTACTGTTCACCTGGTGACATGTCTCCTCTGTATTAAACAATCAGGGGAACACACTCTCCTCACTTACACTGTTCACCTGGTGACATGTCCCGTGTGCATTAAACAATCAGGGGGACAGAATCTCCTCACTTATATTGTTCACGTGGTAACATGTCCCGTGTGTATTAAACCATGAGGGGAAAATACTCTCCTCACTTATACTGTTCACCTGGTAACATGTCCCGTGTATATTGAACCATCAGGGGAACATGCTCTCCTCACTTAGACTGTTCACCTGGTAACATGTCCCGTGTATATTAAAGCATCAGGGGAACACACTCTCCTCACTTATACTGTTCTCCTGGTAACATCTTCCGTGTATATTAAAGCATCAGGGGGACAGAATCTCCTCACTTATATTGTTCACGTGGTAACATGTCCCGTGTGTATTGAACCATGAGGGGAAAATACTCTCCTCACTTATACTGTTCACCTGGTAACATGTCCCGTGTATATTAAAGCATCTGGGGAACACACTCTCCTCACTTACACTGTTCACCTTGTGACATGTCCCGTGTATATTAAACCATCAGGGGAACACACTCTCCTCACTTATACTGTTCACCTGGTAACATGTCCTGTGTCTATTAAACCATCAGGGGAACACACTGTCCTCACTTATACTGTTCACCTGGTAACATGTCCCGTCATTATTAAACCATCAGGGGAACACACTCCCCTCACATATACGGTTCACCTGGTGACATGTCCTGTCAGTATTAAACAAACTGGGGAAAACACTCTCCTCACTTTTTCTGTTCACCTGGTGACATGTCCCGTGTGTATTAAACAATCAGGGGAACACACTCTCCTCACTTATACTGTTCCCCTGGTGACATGTCCCGTGTGTATGAAACAATCAGGGGAACACACTCTCCTCACTTATACTGTTCACCTGGTAACATGTCCCGTGTGTATTAAACAATCAGGGGAACACACTCTCATCAATTATACTGTTAGCCTGGTAACATGTCCCGTGTGTATTGAACAATCAGGGGAACACACTGTCCTCACTTACACTGTTCACTTGGTAACATGTCCCATGTGTATTAAACAATCAGGGGAACAAACTCTCCTCACTTATACTGTTCACATGGTAACATGTCCCGTGTATATTAAACCATCAGGGGAACTCAATCTCCTCACTTATACTGTTCACCTTGTGACATGTCCCGTCAGTATTAAACAATCTGGGGAACACACTCTCCTCACTTATACTGTTCACCTGCGAACATGTCCCGTCAGTATTAAACAATCAGGGGAACACACTCTCCTCACTTATATTGTTCTCCTGGTAACATGTCCCGTGTTTATTAAACAATCAGGGGAACACACTCTCCTCACTTATATTGTTCTCCTGGTAACATTTCCCGTGTTTATGAAACCATCAGGGGAACACATTCTCCTCATTTACACTGTTCGCCTGGTGACATGTCCAGTGTGCATTAAACAATCAGGGGAACACACTCTCCTCACTTATACTGTTCGCCTGGTAACATGTCCTGTGTATATTAAAGCATCTGGGGAACACACTCTCCTCACTTATACTGTTCATCAGGTAACATGTCCCATGTGTATTAATCAATCAGGGGAACACACTCTCATCACTTATATTCTTCGCCTGGTAACATGTCCCATGTGTATTAATCAATCAGGGGAAAACACTCTCCTCACTTATACTGTTCACCTGGTAACATGTCCCGTCAGTATTAAACAATCAGGGGAACACTCTCTCCTCACCAATACTGTTCACATGGTGACATGTCCCGTCAGTATTAAACAATCAGGGGAACACACTCACCTCACATATACTGTTCACCTGGCAACATGTCCCGTCAGTATTAAACCATCAGGGGAACAAACTGTCCTCACTTCTACTGTTCACCTGGTGACATGTCTCCTCTGTATTAAACCATCAGGGGAACACACTCTCCTCACTTACACTGTTCACCTGGTGACATGTCCCGTGTGCATTAAACAATCAGGGGGACAGAATCTCCTCACTTATATTGTTCACGTGGTAACATGTCCCGTGTGTATTAAACCATGAGGGGAAAATACTCTCCTCACTTATACTGTTCACCTGGTAACATGTCCCGTGTATATTGAACCATCAGGGGAACATGCTCTCCTCACTTAGACTGTTCACCTGGTAACATGTCCCGTGTATATTAAAGCATCAGGGGAACACACTCTCCTCACTTATACTGTTCTCCTGGTAACATGTTCCGTGTATATTAAAGCATCAGGGGAACACACTCTCCTCATTTAAACTGTTCAACTGGGAACATATCCCGTGTCCATTAAACCATCAGGGGAACACACTGTCCTCACTTATACTGTTCACCTGGTAACATGTCCCGTGTATATTAAACCATCAGGGGAACTCACTCTCCTCACTTATACTGTTCACCTGGTAAGATGTCCCGTCAGTATTAAACCATCAGGGGAACACACTCCCCTCACATATACTGTTCACCTGGTGACATGTCCTGTCAGTATTAAACAAACTGGGGAAAACACTCTCCTCACTTAATCTGTTCACCTGGTGACATGTCCCGTGTGTATTAAACAATCAGGGGAACACACTCTCCTCAGTTATACTGTTCCCTGGTGACATGTCCCGTGTGTATGAAACAATCAGGGGAACACACTCTCCTCACTTATACTGTTCACCTGGTAACATGTCCCGTGTGTATTAAACAATCAGGGGAAAACACTCTCATCAATTATACTGTTCGCCTGGTAACATGTCCCGTGTGTATTGAACAAACAGGTGAACACACTGTCCTCACTTACACTGTTCACTTGGTAACATGTCCCATGTGTATTAAACAATCAGGGGAACAAACTCTCCTCACTTATACTGTTCACATGGGAACATGTCCCGTGTATATTAAACCATCAGGGGAACTCAATCTCCTCACTTATACTGTTCACCTTGTGACATGTCCCGTCAGTATTAAACAATCAGGGGAACACACTCTCCTCACTTATATCGTTCTCCTGGTAACATGTCCCGTGTATATTAAACAATCAGGGGAACACACTCTCCTCACTTATATTGTTCTCCTGGTAACATTTCCCGTGTTTATGAAACCATCAGGGGAACACATTCTCCTCATTTACACTGTTCGCCTGGTGACATGTCCTGTGTGCATTAAACAATCAGGGGAACACACTCTCCTCACTTATACTGTTCGCCTGGTGACATGTCCTGTGTATATTAAAGCATCTGGGGAATACACTCTCCTCACTTATACTCTTCACCTGGTAACATGTCCCATGTGTATTAAACAATCAGGGGAACAAACCCTCCTCACATATACTGTTCACATGGTAACATGTCCCGTGTATATTAAAGCATCAGGGGAACTCACTCTCCTCACTTATATTGTTCTCCTGGTAACATGTCCCGTGTATATTAAACCATCAGGGGAACAAACTCTCCTCACTTACACTGTTCACCTGGCAACATGTCCCGTCAGTATTATACAATCAGGGGAACACACTCTCCTCACTTATACTGTTCACCTGGTAAAATTTCCCGTGTTTATTAAACCATCAGGGGAACACATTCTCCTCATTTTCAGTGTTCGCCTGGTGACATGTCCTGTGTGCATTAAACAATCAGGGGAACACACTCTCCTCACTTATACTGTTCGTATGGTAACATGTCCTGTGTATATTAAAGCATCTGGGGAACACACTCTCCTCACTTATACTGTTCACCTGGTAACATGTCCCATGTGTATTAATCAATCAGGGGAACACACTCTCCTCACTTATACTCTTCGCCTGGTAACATGTCCCATGTGTATTAATCAATCAGGGGAAAACACTCTCCTCACTTATCCTGTTCACCTGGTAACATGTCCCGTCAGTATTAAACAATCAGGGGAACACTCTCTCCTCACCAATACTGTTCACAAGGTGACATGTCCCGTCAGTATTAAACAATCAGGGGAACACACTCTCCTCGCATATACTATTCACCTGGCAACATGTCCCGTCAGTATTAAACCATCAGGGGAACAAACTCTCCTCACTTCTACTGTTCACCTGGTGACATGTCTCCTCTGTATTAAACCATCAGGGCAAGACACTCTCCTCACTTACACTGTTCACGTGGTGACATGTCCCGTGTGCATTAAACAATAAGGGGAACAGAATCTCCTCACTTATATTGTTCACGTGGTAACATGTCCCGTGTGTATTAAACCAAGAGGGGAAAATACTCTCCTCACTTATACTGTTCACCTGGTAGCATGTCCCGTGTATATTAAACCATCAGGGGAACATGCTCTCCTCACTTATACTGTTGACCTGGGAACATATCCCGTGTCTATTAAACCATCAGGGGAACACACTGTCCTCACTTATACTGTTCACCTGGTAACATGTCCCGTCAGTATTAAACAGTCAGGGGAACAATCTCTCCTCACTTATACTGTTCTCCTGGTAACATGTCCCGTGTATATTAAAGCATCAGGGAAACACACTCTCCTCATTTATACTGTTCACCTGGGAACATATCCCGTGTCTATTAAACAATCAGGGGAACACACACTCCTCACTTAAACTGCTCACCTGGTAACATGTCCCGTGTATATTAAACCATCAGGGGAACACACTCTCCTCACTTATACTGTTCACCTGGTAACATTTCATGTGTATATTAAACCATCTGGGGAGCACACTCTCCTCACTTATACTGTTCACCTGGTAACATGTCCCGTGTATATTAAACCATCAGGGGAGCACACTCTCCTCACTTATACTGTTCACCTGGTAACATGTCCCGTGTATATTAAACCATCAGGGGAACACACTCTCCTCACTTATACATTTCACCTGGTAACATGACCCGTGTGTATTAAACCATCAGGGGAGCACACTCTCCTCACTTATCCTGTTCACCTGGTACCATGTCCTGTGTATATTAAAACATCAGTGGAGCACACTCTCCTCACTTATACTGTTCACCTGGTAACATGTCCCGTGTATATTAAACCATCAGGGGAGCACACTCTCCTCACTTATACTGTTCACCTGATAACATGTCCCGTGTATATTAAACCATCAGGGGAACGCAATCTCCTCACTTATACTGTTCACCTGGTAAAATGGCCCATGTATATTAAACCATCAGGGGAACACACTATCCTCACTAATACTGTTCACCTGGTGACATGTCCCGTGTATATTAATCAATCTGGGGAACACACTCTACTCACTTATACTGTTCACCTGGTAACATGTCCCGTGTATATTAAACAAGCAGGGGAACACACTCTCCTCACATATACTGTTCACCTGGTAACATGTCCCGTGTATATTAAACCATTAGGGGAACACACTCTCCTCACTTATACTGTTCACCTGGTAACATGTCCCGTGTATATTAAAGCATCAGGGGAACACACTCTCGTCACTTATACTGTTCACCTGGTAACATGTCCCGTTTATATTAAACCATCAGGGGAAGACACTCTCCTCACTTATACTGTACACCTGGTAACATGTCCCGTGTATATTAAACCATCAGGGGAAAGCACTCACGTCACTTATACTGTTCACCTGGTAACATGTCCCGTTTATATTAAACCATCATGGGAACACACTCTCCTCACTTATACTGTTCACCTGGTAACATGTCTGGTGTATATTAAACCATCAGGGGAACACATTCTCCTCACTTATACTGTTCACTTGGTAACATGTCCTGTGTGCATTAAACCATCAAGGAAATCACTCTCCTCACTTATACTGTTCACCTGGTAACATGTCCCGTGTGCATTAAACCATCAGGGGAACACACTCTCCTCACTTATACTGTTCAACTGGTAACATGTCCCGTGAGTATTAAACCATCAGGGGAACACACTCTCCTCACTTATACTGTTCACCTGCTGACATGTCCCGTGTGTATTAAACCATCAGGGGAACACAATCTCCGCACTTATACTGTTCAACTGGTAACATGTCCCGTGTATATTGAACCATCAGGGGAATACCATCTCCTCACTTATACTGTTCACTTGGTGAAAGGACCCGTGTGTATTAAACCATCAGGGGAACACACTCTCCTCACTTTTACTGTTCACCTGGTAACAGGTCCCGTGTATATTGAACCATCAACGGAATACAATCTCCTCACTTATACTGTTCACTTGGTGAAAGGACCCGTGTGTATTAAACAATCAGGGGAACACACTCTCCTCACCTACACTGTTCACCTGGTAACATTTCATGTGTACATTAAACCATTAATGGAACACACTCTCCTCACTTATACTGTTCACCTGGGAACATGTCCTGTGTACATTAAACCATCAGGGGCACACACTCTCCTCACTTATACTGTTCACCTGGTAACAAGTCCCGTGCGTATTAAATCATCAGGTGAAAACACTCTCCTCACTTATACTGTTCACCTGGTAACATGTCCCGTGCGTATTAAACAATCAGGGGATCACACACTCCTCACTTATCCTGTTCACCTGGTAACATGTCCTGTGTGTATTAAACCATCAGGGGAAGACACTCTCCTCACTTATACTGTTCACCTGGTAACATGTCCTGTGTGTATTAAACAAGCAGGGGAACACACTCTCCTCACATATACTTTTCACCTGGTAACATGTCCTGTGTATATTAAACAATCAGGGGAACACGCTCTCCTCACTTATACTGTTCACCTGGTGACATTTCCCGTGTGTATTAAACCATCAGGGGAAGACACTCTCCTCCCTTATACTGTTCACCTGGTGACATGTCCCGTGTGTATTAAACCATCAGGGGAAGACACTCTCCTCACTTATACTGTTCACTGGGTACCATGTCCTGTGTGTATTAAATAATCAGGGGAACACGCTCTCTTCACTTATACTGTTCACCTGGTGACATGTCCCGTGTATATTAAACCATCTGGGGAAGACACTCTCCTCACTTACACTGTTCACCTGGTAACATGTCCTGTGTGCATTAAACAAGCAGGGGAACACACTCTCCTCACTTATACTGTTCACCTGGTAACATGTCCTGTGTGTATTAAACAAGCAGGGGAACAAACTCTCCTCATTTATACTGTTCACCTGGTAACATGTCCTGTGTGTATTAAACCATCAGGGGAAGACACTCTCCTCACTTATACTGTTCAACTGGTGACATGTCCCGTGTATATTAAACCATCAGGGGAACACACTCTCGTCACTTATACTGTTCACCTGGTAACATGTCCTGTGTGTATTAAACAAGCAGGGGAACAAACTCTCCTCATTTATACTGTTCACCTGGTAACATTTCATGTGTACATTGAACAATCAATGGATGACACTCTCCTCACTTATACTGCTCACCTGGGAACATGTCCTGTGTATATTAAACCATCAGGGGCACACACTCTCGTCACTTATACTGTTCACCTGGTAACAAGTCCCGTGCGTATTAAACCATCAGGTGAAAACACTCTCCTCACTTATACTGTTCACCTGGTAGCATGTCCCGTGTATATTAAACAGTCAGGGGAACACACTCTCCTCACTTATACTGTTCACCTGGTAACATGTCCCGTGTGTATTGAACACTCAGGGGAAAAAACTCTCCTCACTTGTACTGTTCACCTGGTAACATGTCCCGTGTATGTTAAAGCATCAGGGGAACACACTCTCCTCACTTATACTGTTCACCTTGTGACATGTCCCGTCTGTATTAAACCTTCAGGGGAACACACTCTCCTCACTTAAATTGTTCAACTGGTATCATTTCCCGTGTGCATTAAACAATCAGGGAAACACACTCTCCTCATTTATACTGTTCACCTGGGAACATATCCCGTGTCTATTAAACAATCAGGGGAACACACTCTCCTCACTTAAACTGTTCACCTGGGAACATATCCCGTGTCTGTTAAACAATCAGGGGAAAACACTCTCCTCACTTATACTGTTCACCTGGGAACATATCCCGTGTCTATTAAACAATCAGGGGAACACACTCTCCTCACTTAAACTGTTCACCTGGTAACATTTCATGTGTATATTAAACCATCAGGGCAACACACTATCCTCAATTATACTGTTCACCTGGTAACATGTCCCGTGTATATTAAACAATCAGGGGAACACACTCTCCTCACTTATGCAGTTCACCTGGTAACATGTCCCGTGTGTATTTAACAATCAGGGGAACACAATCTCCTCACTTATACTGTTCACCTAGTGACATGTCCCGTGCGTAGTCAACCATCAGGTGAACACACTCCCCTCACTTATACTGTTCATCTGGTAACTTGTCCCGTGTATATTAAACCATCAGGGGAACACACTCTCCTCACTTATACTGTTCACCTGGTAACATGTCCCGTGTATGTTAAACCATCAGGTGAACACACTGTCCTCACTTATACTGTTCATCTGGTAACATGTCCCGTGTATATTAAACCATCAGGGGAACACAATCTCCTCACTTATACTGTTCACCTGGTAACATGTCCCGTGTGTATTGAACAATAAGGGGAACACACTCTCCTCACTTATACTGTTCACCTGGTAACATGTCCCGTGTATATTAAACCATCAGGGGAACACACTCTCCTCACTTATACTGTTCACCTGGTTTCATGTCCCGTGTGTACAGAAGATTCAGGGGAACACACTCTCCTCACTTATACTGTTCACCTGGTAACATGTCCTGTGTGTATTAAACCATCAGGGGAAAACATTCTGCTCACTTATACTGTTCACCTGGTGACATGTCCCGTGTGTATTAAACCATCAGGGGAACACACTCTCCTCACTTATGCTGTTCACCTGGAAACATGTCCCGTGAATATTAAACCATCAGGGGAAAGCACTCTCCTCACTTAGACTGTTCATCTGGTAACTTGTCCCGTGTATATTAAACCATCAGGGGAAAACACTCTCCTCACATATACTGTTCAACTGGTGACATGTCCCGTCAGTATTAAACAATCAGGGGAACACACTGTCCTCACTGATACTGTTCACCTGGTAACATGTCACGTGTATATTAAACCATCAGGGGAACACACTCTCCTCACTTATACTGTTCACCTGGAAACATGTCCCGTGTATATTAAATCATCAGGGGAACAAACTCTCCTCACTTATGCTGTTCACCTGGAAACATGTCCCGTGAATATTAAACCATCAGGGGAAAGCACTCTCCTCACTTAGACTTTTCTCCTGGTAACATGTCCCGTGCGAATTAAACCATCAGGGGAACACACACTCCTTACTTATACTGTTCATCTGATAACATGTGCCGTGTGTATTAAACCATCAGGTGAACACACTCTCCTCACTTATACTGTTCACCTGGTAACATGTCCTGTTTGCATTAAACAATCAGGGGAACAAACTCTCCTCACTTATACCATTCACCTGATAACATGTCCAGTGTGTATTAAACCATCAGGGGAACACACTCTCCTCACTTTTACTGTTCACCTGGTAACATGCCCTGTGTGTATTAAACAATCAGGGGAACACACTCTCCTCACTTATACTGTTCACCTGATAACATGTCCCTTGTGTATTAAACTATCAGGGGAACACACTCTCCTCACTTACACTGCTCACCTGGTAACATGTATGGTGTGTATTAAACCATCAGGGGAACACACTCTCCTCACTTATACTGTTCACCTGGTAACATGCCCTGTGTATATTAAACCATCAGGGGAACACACTCTCCTCACTTCTACTGTTCACCTGGTAAGATGTCCCGTGTGTATTAAACCATCAGTGGAACACACTCTCCTCACTTATACTCTTCACCTGGTAACATGTCCCGTGTATATTAAACCATCAGGGGAACACACTCTCCTCACTTATACTGTTCACCTGGGAACATGTCCCGTGTATGTTAAACAATCAGGGGAAAACATTCTGCTCACTTATACTGTTCACCTGGTGACATGTCCTGTGTGTATTAAACCATCAGGGGAAAACATTCTGCTCACTTATACTGTTCACCTGGTGACATGTCCCGTGTGTATTAAACCATCAGGGGAACACACTCTCCTCACTTATGCTGTTCACCTGGAAACATGTCCCGTGAATATTAAACCATCAGGGGAAAGCATTCTCCTCACTTAGACTGTTCATCTGGTAACTTGTCCCGTGTATATTAAACCATCAGGGGAAAACACTCTCCTCACATATACTGTTCAACTGGTGACTTGTCCCGTCAGTATTAAACAATCAAGGGAACACACTGTCCTCACTGATACTTTTCACCTGGTAACATGTCCCGTGTATATTAAACCATCAGGGGAATACAATCTCCTCACTAATGCCGTTCACCTGGAAACATGTCCCGTGAATATTAAACCATCAGGGGAAAGCACTCTCCTCACTTAGACTTTTCTCCTGGTAACATGTGCCGTGTGTATTAAACCATCAGGGGACCACACTCTCCTCACTTGTCCTGTTCACCTGGTAACATGTCCTGTTTGCATTAAACAATCAGTGGAACAAACTCTCCTCACTTATACAGCTCACCTGATAACATGTCCAGTGTGTATTAAACCATCAGGGGAACACACTCTCCTCACTCATACTGTTCACCTGGTAACATGCCCTGTGAGTATTAAACAATCAGGGGAACACACTCTCCTCACTTATACAGGTCCCCTCTTAACATGCATGGTGTGTATTAAACCATCAGGGGAACACACTCTCCTCACTTATACTGTTCACCTGGTAACATGCCCTGTCTATATTAAACCATCAGGGGAACACACTCTCCTCACTTATAATGTTCACCTGGTAACATGTCCCGTGTATTTTAAACCATCAGTGGAACACACTCTCCTCACTTATACTCTTCACCTGGTAACATGTCCCGTGTATATTAAACCATCAGGGGAACACACTCTCCTCACTTATACTGTTCACCTGGCAACCTGTCCCGTGCATATTAAACCATCAGCGGAACACACTCTCCTCACATATACTGTTCACCTGGTAACATGTCCTATGTGTATTAAACCATCAGGGGAAAACATTCTGCTCACTTATACTGTTCACCTGGTGACATGTCCCGTGTGTATTAAACAATCAGGGGAAAACACTCTCCTCACTTATACTGTTCACCTGGTAACATGTCCCGTGAATATTAAACCATCAGGGGAAAGCACTCTCCTCACTTAGACCTTTCTCCTGGTAACATGTCCCGTGCGTACTAAACCATCAGGGGAACACACTCTCCTCACTTAAACTGTTCACCTTTTAACATGTCCTGTTCGCATTAAACAATCAGGGGAGCAAACTCTCCTCACTTATACTGTTCACCTGATAACATGTCCCGTGTGTATTAAACCATCAGGGGAACACACTCTCCTCACTTATAATGTTCTCCTTTTAACATGTCCTGTTCGCATTAAACAATCAGGGGAACAAACTCTCCTCACTTATACTGTTCACCTGATAACATGTCCCGTGTGTATTAAACCATCAGGGGAACACACTCTCCTCACTTATACAGCTCACCTGGTAACATGTATGGTGTGTATTAAACCATCAGGGGAACACACTCTCCTCACTTATACTGTTCACCCGGTAACATGCCCTGTCTATATTAAACCATCAGGGGAACACACTCTCCTCACTTATACTGTTCACCTGGTAACATGTCCCGTGTATTTTAAACCATCAGTGGAACACACTCTCCTCACTTATACTCTTCACCTGGTAACATGTCCCGTGTATATTAAACCATCAGGGGAACACACTCTCCTCACTTATACTGTTCACCTGGCAACATGTCCCGTGCATATTAAACCATCAGCGGAACACACTCTCCTCGCATATACTGTTCACCTGGTAACATGTCCTGTGTGTATTAAACCATCAGGGGAAAACATTCTGCTCACTTGTACTGTTCACCTGGTGACATGTCCCGTGTGTATTAAACAATCAGGGGAAAACACTCTCCTCACTTATACTGTTCACCTGGTAACATGTCCCGTGTATATTAAACCATCAGGGGAACACACTCTCCTCACTTATACTGTTCACCTGGTAACATGTCCCGTGTATATCAAACCATCAGGGGAACACACTCTCCTCACTTATACTGTTCACCTGGCCACATGTCCCGTGTATATTAAACCATCAGGGGAAAACAATCTCCTCACTTTTCCTGTTCAACTGGTAACATGTCCCGTGTATATTAAACCATCAGGGGAACACACTCTCCTCACTTCTGCTGTTCACCTGGTAAAATGTCCTGTGTGCATTAAACCATCAAGGGAACACACTCTCCTCACCTACACTGTTCATCTGGTGACATGTCCCGTGTATATTAAACAATCAGGGGAACACACTGTCCTCACTTATACAGTTCACTTGGTGACATGTCCCGTGTGTATTAAACCATCAGGGGAACACACTCTCCTCACTTATACTGTTCACCTAGTGACATGTCCCGTGCGTAGTAAACCATCAGGTGAACACACTCTCCTCACTTATACTGTTCATCTGGTAACATGTCCCGTGTGTATTAAACCATCAGGGGAACACACTCTCCTCACTTATAATGTTCACCTTTTAACATGTCCTGTTCGCATTAAACAATCAGGGGAACAAACTCTCCTCACTTATACTGTTCACCTGGTAACATGCCCTGTCTATATTAAACCATCAGGGGAACACACTCTCCTCACTTATACTGTTCACCTGGTAACATGTCCCGTGTATTTTAAACCATCAGTGGAACACACTCTCCTCACTTATACTCTTCAACTGGTAACATGTATGGTGTGTATTAAACCATCAGGGGAACACACTCTCCTCACTTATACTGTTCACCTGGTAACATGCCCTGTCTATATTAAACCATCAGGGGAACACACTCTCCTCACTTATACTGTTCACCTGGTAACATGTCCCGTGTATTTTAAACCATCAGTGGAACACACTCTCCTCACTAATACTCTTCAACTGGTAACATGTCCCGTGTATATTAAACCATCAGGGGAACACACTCTCCTCACTTATACTGTTCACCTGGCAACATGTCCCGTGCATATTAAACCATCAGCGGAACACACTCTCCTCACATATACTGTTCACCTGGTAACATGTCCTGTGTGTATTAAACCATCAGGGGAAAACATTCTGCTCACTTATACTGTTCACCTGGTGACATGTCCCGTGTGTATTAAACAATCAGGGGAAAACACTCTCCTCACTTATACTGTTCACCTGGCAACATGTCCCGTGTATATTAAACCATCAGGGGAACACACTCTCCTCACTTATACTGTTCACCTGGTGACATGTCCCGTGTATATCAAACCATCAGGGGAACACACTCTCCTCACTTATACTGTTCACCTGGCCACATGTCCCGTGTATATTAAACCATCAGGGGAAAACACTCTCCTCACTTTTCCTGTTCACCTGGTAACATGTCCCGTGTATATTAAACCATCAGGGGAACACACTCTCCTCACTTCTGCTGTTCACCTGGTAAAATGTCCTGTGTGCATTAAACCATCAGGGGAACACACTCTCCTCACCTATACTGTTCATCTGGTGACATGTCCCGTGTATATTAAACAATCAGGGGAACACACTGTCCTCACTTATACAGTTCACTTGGTGACATGTCCCGTGTGTATTAAACCATCAGGGGAACACACTCTCCTCACTTATACTGTTCACCTAGTGACATGTCCCGTGCGTAGTAAACCATCAGGGGAACACACTCTCCTCACTTATACTGTTCATCTGGTAACATGTCCCGTGTATATTAAACCATCAGGGGAACACAATCTCCTCACTTATACTGTTCACCTGGTAACATGTCCCGTGTGTATTGAACAATAAGGGGAACACACTCTCCTCACTTATACTGTTCACCTGGTTTCATGTCCCGTGTGTACAGAACATTCAGGGGAACACACTGTCCTCACTTATACTGTTCACCTGGTAACATGTCCTGTGTGTATTAAACCATCAGGGGAAAACATTCTGCTCACTTATACTGTTCACCTGGTGACATGTCCCGTGTGTATTGAACCATCAGGGGAACACACTCTCCTCACTTATGCTGTTCACCTGGAAACATGTCCCGTGAATATTAAACCGTCAGGGGAAAGCACTCTCCTCACGTAGACCGTTCATCTTTTAACTTGTCCCGTGTATAATAAACCATCAGGGGAAAACACTCTCCTCACATATACAGTTCAACTGGTGACATGTCCCGTCAGTATTAAACAATCAGGGGAACACACTGTCCCCACTGATACTGTTCACCTGGTAACATGTCCCGTGTATATTAAACCATCAGGGGAACACACTCTCCTCACTTATACTGTTCACCTGGAAACATGTCCCGTGTATATTAAACCATCAGGGGAACACACTCTCCTCACTTATGCTGTTCACCTGGAAACATGTCCCGTGAATATTAAACCATCAGGGGAAAGCACTCTCCTCACTTAGACTTTTCTCCTGGTGACATGTCCCGTGCGAATTAAACCATCAGGGGAACACACACTCCTTACTTATACTGTTCATCTGATAACATGTGCCGTGTGTATTAAACCATCAGGGGAACACACTATCCTCACTTATACTGTTCACCTGGTAACATGTCCTGTTTGCATTAAACAATCAGGGGAACAAACTCTCCTCACTTATACTGTTCACCTGATAACATGTCCAGTGTGTATTAAACCATCAGGGGAACACACTCTCCTCACTTATACTGTTCACCTGGTAACATGCCCTGTGTGTATTAAACAATCAGGGGAACACACTCTCCTCACTTATACAGGGCACCTGATAACATGTATGGTGTGTATTAAACCATCAGGGGAACACACTCTCCTCACTTATACTGTTCACCTGGGAACATGCCCTGTCTATATTAAACCATCAGGGGAACACACTCTCCTCACTTATACTGTTCACCTGGTAACATGTCCCGTGTATTTTAAACCATCAGTGGAACACACTCTCCTCACTTATACTCTTCACCTGGTAACATGTCCCGTGTATATTAAACCATCAGGGGAACACACTCTCCTCACTTATACTATTCACCTGGCAACATGTCCCGTGCATATTAAACCATCAGCGGAACACACTCTCCTCACATATACTGTTCACCTGGTAATATGTCCTGTGTGTATTAAACCATCAGGGGAAAACATTCTGCTCACTTATACTGTTCACCTGGTGACATGTCCCGTGTGTATTAAACAATCAGGGGAAAACACTCTCCTCACTTATACTGTTCACCTGGTAACATGTCCCGTGTATATTAAACCATCAGGGGAACACACTCTCCTCACTTATACTGTTCACCTGGAAACATGTCCCGTGTATATTAAACCATCAGGGGAACACACTCTCCTCACTTATGCTGTTCACCTGGAAACATGTCCCGTGAATATTAAACCATCAGGGGATAGCACTCTCCTCACTTAGACTTTTCTCCTGGTAACATGTCCCGTGCGAATTAAACCATCAGGGGAACACACACTCCTTACTTATACTGTTCATCTGATAACATGTGCCGTGTGTATTAAACCATCAGGGGAACACACTATCCTCACTTATACTGTTCACCTGGTAACATGTCTGTTTGCATTAAACAATCAGGGGAACAAACTCTCCTCACTTATACTGTTCACCTGATAACATGTCCAGTGTGTATTAAACCATCAGGGGAACACACTCTCCTCACTTATACTGTTCACCTGGTAACATGCCCTGTGTGTATTAAACAATCAGGGGAACACACTCTCCTCACTTATACAGGGCACCTGATAACATGTATGGTGTGTATTAAACCATCAGGGGAACACACTCTCCTCACTTATACTGTTCACCTGGTAACATGCCCTGTCTATGTTAAACCATCAGGGGAACACACTGTCCTCACTTATACTGTTCACCTGGTAACATGTCCCGTGTATTTTAAACCATCAGTGGAACACACTCTCCTCAATTATACTCTTCACCTGGTAACATGTCCCGTGTATATTAAACCATCAGGGGAACACACTGTCCTCACTTATACTATTCACCTGGCAACATGTCCCGTGCATATTAAACCATCATCGGAACACCTCTCCTCACATATACTGTTCACCTGGTAATATGTCCTGTGTGTATTAAACCATCAGGGGAAAACATTCTGCTCACTTATACTGTTCACCTGGTGACATGTCCCGTGTGTATAAAACAATCAGGGGAAAACACTCTCCTCACTTATACTGTTCACCTGGTAACATGTCCCGTGTATATTAAACCATCAGGGGAACACACTCTCCTCACTTATACTGTTCACCTGGAAACATGTCCCGTGTATATTAAACCATCAGGGGAACACACTCTCCTCACTTATGCTGTTCACCTGGAAACATGTCCCGTGAATATTAAACCATCAGGGGATAGCACTCTCCTCACTTAGACTTTTCTCCTGGTAACATGTCCCGTGCGAATTAAACCATCAGGGGAACACACACTCCTTACTTATACTGTTCATCTGATTACATGTGCCGTGTGTATTAAACCATCAGGGGAACACACTATCCTCACTTATACTGTTCACCTGGTAATATGTCCTGTGTTTATTAAGCCATCAGGGGAAAACATTCTGCTCACTTATACTGTTCACCTGGTGACATGTCCCGTGTGTATTAAACAATCAGGGGAAAACACTCTCCTCACTTATACTGTTCACCTGGTAACATGTCCCGTGTATATTAAACCATCAGGGGAACACACTCTCCTCACTTATACTGTTCACCTGGTAACATGTCCCGTGTATATCAAACCATCAGGGGAACACACTCTCCTCATTTAGACTTTTCTCCTGGTAACATGTCCCGTGCGAATTAAACCATCAGGGGAACACACACTCCTTACTTATACTGTTCACCTGGTAACATGTCCCGTGTATATTAAACCATCAGGGGAACACACTCTCCTCACTTATACTGTTCACCTGGAAACATGTCCCGTGAATATTAAACCATCAGGGGAAAGCACTCTCCTCACTTAGACTTTTCTCCTGGTAACATGTCCCGTGCGAATTAAACCATCAGGGGAACACACACTCCTTACTTATACTGTTCATCTGATAACATGTGCCGTGTGTATTAAACCATCAGGGGAACACACTCTCCTCACTTATACTGTTCACCTGGTAACATGTCCTGTTTGCATTAAACAATCAGGGGAACAAACTCTCCTCACTTATACTGTTCACCTGATAACATGTCCAGTGTGTATTAAACCATCAGGGGAACACACTCTCCTCACTTATACTGTTCACCTGGTCACATGCCCTGTGTGTATTAAACAATCAGGCGAACACACTCTCCTCACTTATACAGGTCACCTGATAACGTGTATGGTGTGTATTAAACCATCAGGGGAACACACTCTCCTCACTTATACTGTTCACCTGGCCACATGTCCCGTGTATATTAAACCATCAGGGGAAAACTCTCTCCTCACTTTTCCTGTTCACCTGGTAACATGTCCCGTGTACATCAAACCATCAGGGGAACACACTCTCCTCATTTATGCTGTTCACCTGGAAACATGTCCCGTGAATATTAAACCATCAGGGGAAAGCACTCTCCTCACTTAGACTTTTCTCCTGGTTACATGCCCCGTGCGTACTAAACCATCAGGGGAACACACTGTCCTCACTTACACTGTTCACCTTTTAACATGTCCTGTTCGCATTAAACAATCAGGGGAGCAAACTCTCCTCACTTGTACTGTTAACCTGATAACATGTCCCGTGTGTATTAAACCATCAGGGGAACACACTCTCCTCACTTACACTGTTCACCTTTTAACATGTCCTGTTCGCATTAAACAATCAGGGGAGCAAACTCTCCTCACTTGTACTGTTAACCTGATAACATGTCCCGTGTGTATTAAACCATCAGGGGAACACACTCTCCTCACTTATACTGTTCACCTTTTAACATGTCCTGTTCGCATTAAACAATCAGGGGAACAAACTCTCCTCACTTATACTGTTCACCTGATAACATGTCCCGTGTGTATGAAACCATCAGGGGAACACACTCTCCTCACTTATACTGCTCACCTGGTAACATGTATGGTGTGTATTAAACCATCAGGGGAACACACTCTCCTCACTTCTGCTGTTCACCTGGTAAAATGTCCTGTGTGCATTAAACCATCAGGGGAACACACTCTCCTCACCTATACTGTTCACCTGGTGACATGTCCCGTGCATATTAAACAATCAGGGGAACACACTGTCCTCACTTATACAGTTCACTTGGTGACATGTCCCGTGTGTATTAAACCATCAGGGGAACACACTCTCCTCACTTATACTGTTCACCTAGTGACATGTCCCGTGCGGAGTAAACCATCAGGTGAACACACTCTCCTCACTTATACTGTTCATCTCGTAACATGTCCCGTTTATATTAAACCATCAGGGGAACACAATCTCCTCACTTATACTGTTCAGCTGGTAACATGTCCCGTGTGTATTGAACAATAAGGGGAACACACTCTCCTCACTTATACTGTTCACCTGGTAACATGTCCCGTGTATATTAAACCATCAGGGGAACACACTCTCCTCACTTATACTGTTCACCTGGTTTCATGTCCCGTGTGTACAGAACATTCAGGGGTACACACTCTCCTCACTTATACTGTTCACCTGGTAACATGTCCTGTGTGTATTAAACCATCAGGGGAAAACATTCTGCTCACTTATACTGTTCACCTGGTGACATGTCCCGTGTGTATTAAACCATCAGGGGAACACACTCTCCTCACTTATGCTGTTCACCTGGAAACATGTCCCGTGAATATTAAACCATCAGTGGAAAGCACTCTCCTCACTTAGACTGTTCATCTGGTAACTTGTCCCGTGTATATTAAACCATCAGGGGAAAACACTCTCCTCACATATACAGTTCAACTGGTGACATGTCCCGTCAGTATTAAACAATCAGGGGAACACACTGTCCTCACTGATACTGTTCACCTGGTAACATGTCCCGTGTATATTAAACCATCAGGGGAACACAATCTCCTCACTTATACTGTTCACCTGGAAACATGTCCCGTGTATATTAAACCATCAGGGGAACACACTCTCCTCACTTATGCTGTTCACCTGGAAACATGTCCCGTGAATATTAAACCATCAGGGGAAAGCACTCTCCTCACTTAGACTTTTCTCCTGGTAACATGTCCCGTGCGAATTAAACCATCAGGGGAACACACACTCCTTACTTATACTGTTCATCTGATAACATGTGCCGTGTGTATTAAACCATCAGGGGAACACACTATCCTCACTTATACTGTTCACCTGGTAACAAGTCCTGTTTGCATTAAACAATCAGGGGAACAAACTCTCCTCACTTATACTGTTCACCTGATAACATGTCCAGTGTGTATTAAACCATCAGGGGAACACACTCTCCTCACTTATACTGTTCACCTGGTAACATGCCCTGTGTGTATTAAACAATCAGGGGAACACACTCTCCTCACTTATGCAGGGCACCTGATAACATGTATGGTGTGTATTAAACCATCAGGGGAACACACTCTCCTCACTTATACTGTTCACCTGGTAACATGTCCCGTGTATGTTAAACCATCAGTGGAACACACTCTCCTCACTTATACTCTTCACCTGGTAACATGTCCCGTGTATATTAAACCATCAGGGGAACACACTCTCCTCACTTATACTATTCACCTGGCAACATGTCCCGTGCATATTAAACCATCAGGTGAACACACTCTCCTCATATATACTGTTCACCTGGTAACATGTCCTGTGTGTATTAAACCATCAGGGGAAAACATTCTGCTCACTTATACTGTTCACCTGGTGACATGTCCCGTGTGTATTAAACAATCAGGGGAAAACACTCTCCTCACTTCTTCTGTTCACCTGGTAACATGTCCCGTGTATATTAAACCATCAGGGGAACACACTCTCCTCACTTATACTGTTCACCTGGTAACATGTCCCGTGTATATCAAACCATCAGGGGAACACACTCTCCTCATTTAGACTTTTCTCCTGGTAACATGTCCCGTGCGAATTAAACCATCAGGGGAACACACACTCCTTACTTATACTGTTCACCTGGTAACATGTCCCGTGTATATTAAACCATCAGGGGAACACACTCTCCTCACTTATACTGTTCACCTGGTTTCATGTCCCGTGTGTACAGAAGATTCAGGGGAACACACTCTCCTCACTTATACTGTTCACCTGGTAACATGTCCTGTGTGTATTAAACCATCAGGGGAAAACATTCTGCTCACTTATACTGTTCACCTGGTGACATGTCCCGTGTGTATTAAACCATCAGGGGAACACACTCTCCTCACTTATGCTGTTCACCTGGAAACATGTCCCGTGAATATTAAACCATCAGGGGAAAGCACTCTCCTCACTTAGACTGTTCATCTGGTAACTTGTCCCGTGTATATTAAACCATCAGGGGAAAACACTCTCCTCACATATACAGTTCAACTGGTGACATGTCCCGTCAGTATTAAACAATCAGGGGAACACACTGTCCTCACTGATACTGTTCACCTGGTAACATGTCCCGTGTATATTAAACCATCAGGGGAACACACTCTCCTCACTTATACTGTTCACCTGGAAACATGTCCCGTGTATATTAAACCATCAGGGGAACACACTCTCCTCACTTATGCTGTTGACCTGGAAACATGTCCCGTGAATATTAAACCATCAGGGGAAAGCACTCTCCTCACTTAGACTTTTCTCCTGGTAACATGTCCCGTGCGAATTAAACCATCAGGGGAACACACACTCCTTACTTATACTGTTCATCTGATAACATGTGCCGTGTGTATTAAACCATCAGGGGAACACACTATCCTCACTTATACTGTTCACCTGGTAACATGTCCTGTTTGCATTAAACAATCAGGGGAACAAACTCTCCTCACTTATACTGTTCACCTGATAACATGTCCAGTGTGTATTAAACCATCAGGGGAACACACTCTCCTCACTTATACTGTTCACCTGGTAACATGCCCTGTGTGTATAAAACAATCAGGGGAACACACTCTCCTCACTTATACAGGGCACCTGATAACATGTATGGTGTGTATTAAACCATCAGGGGAACACACTCTCCTCACTTATACTGTTCACCTGGTAACATGCCCTGTCTATATTAAACCATCAGGGGAACACACTCTCCTCACTTATACTGTTCACCTGGTAACATGTCCCGTGTATTTTAAACCATCAGGGGAAAACACTCTCCTCACTTATACTGTTCACCTGGTAACATGTCCCGTGTATATTAAACCATCAGGGGAACACACTATCCTCACTTATACTGTTCACCTGGTAACATGTCCTGTTTGCATTAAACAATCAGGGGAACAAACTCTCCTCACTTATACTGTTCACCTGATAACATGTCCAGTGTGTATTAAACCATCAGGGGAACACACTCTCCTCACTTATACTGTTCACCTGGTAACATGCCCTGTGTGTATTAAACAATCAGGGGAACACACTCTCCTCACTTATACAGGGCACCTGATAACATGTATGGTGTGTATTAAACCATCAGCGGAACACACTCTCCTCACATATACTGTTCACCTGGTAACATGTCCTGTGTGTATTAAACCATCAGGGGAAATCATTCTGCTCACTTATACTGTTCACCTGGTGACATGTCCCGTGTGTATTAAACAATCAGGGGAACACACTCTCCTCACTTATACTGTTCACCTGGAAACATGTCCCGTGTATATTAAACCATCAGGGGAACACACTCTCCTCACTTATACTGTTCACCTGGCCACATGTCCCGTGTATATTAAACCATCAGGGGAAAACACACTCCTCACTTTTCCTGTTCACCTGGTAACATGCCCCGTGTATGTTAAACCATCAGGGGAACACACTCTCCTCACTTCTGCTGTTCACCTGGTAAAATGTCCTGTGTGCATTAAACCATCAGGGGAACACACTCTCCTCACCTATACTGTTCACCTGGTGACATGTCCCGTGTATGTTAAACAATCAGGGGAACACACTGTCCTCACTTATACAGTTCACTTGGTGACATGTCCCGTGTGTATTAAACCATCAGGGGAACACACTCTCCTCACTTATACTGTTCTCCTAGTGACATGTCCCGTGCGTAGTAAACCATCAGGTGAAAACACTCCCCTCACTTATACTGTTCATCTGGTAACTTGTCCCGTGTATATTAAACCATCAGGGGAACACACTCTCCTCACTTATACTGTTCACCTGGTAACATGTCCCGTGTATGTTAAACCATCAGGGGAACACAATCTCCTCACTTATACTGTTCACCTGGTAACATGTCCCGTGTGTATTGAACAATAAGGGGAACACACTCTCCTCACTTATACTGTTCACCTGGTAACATGTCCCGTGTATATTAAACCATCAGGGGAACACACTCTCCTCACTTATACTGTTCACCTGGTTTCATGTCCCGTGTGTACAGAACATTCAGGGGAACACACTCTCCTCACTTATACTGTTCACCTGGTAACATGTCCTGTGTGTATTAAACCATCAGGGGAAAACATTCTGCTCACTTATACTGTTCACCTGGTGACATGTCCCGTGTGTATTAAACCATCAGGGGAACACACTCTCCTCACTTATGCTGTTCACCTGGAAACATGTCCCGTGAATATTAAACCATCAGGGGAAAGCACTCTCCTCACTTAGACTGTTCATCTGGTAACTTGTCCCGTGTATATTAAACCATCAGGGGAAAACACTCTCCTCACATATACTGTTCAACTGGTGACATGTCCCGTCAGTATTAAACAATCAGGGGAACACACTGTCCTCACTGATACTGTTCACCTGGTAACATGTCCCGTGTATATTAAACCATCAGGGGAACACACTCTCGTCAATTATACTGTTCACCTGGAAACATGTCCCGTGTATATTAAACCATCAGGGGAACACACTCTCCTCACTTATGCTGTTCTCCTGGTAACATGTCCCGTGCGAATTAAACCATCAGGGGAACACACACTCCTTACTTATACTGTTCATCTGATAACATGTGCCGTGTGTATTAAACCATCAGGGGAACACACTCTCCTCACTTATACTGTTCACCTGGTAACATGTCCTGTTTGCATTAAACAATCAGGGGAACAAACTCTCCTCACTTATACCGTTCACCTGATAACATGTCCAGTGTGTATTAAACCATCAGGGGAACACACTCTCCTCACTTTTACTGTTCACCTGGTAACATGCCCTGTGTGTATTAAACAATCAGGGGAACACACTCTCCTCACTTATACAGGTCACCTGATAACATGTATGGTGTGTATTAAACCATCAGGGGAACACACTCTCCTCACTTATACTGTTCACCTGGTAACATGCCCTGTCTATATTAAACCATCAGGGGAACACACTCTCCTCACTTATACTGTTCACCTGGTAACATGTCCCCTGTATTTTAAACCATCAGTGGAACACACTCTCCTCACTTATACTGTTCATCTGGAAACATGTCCCGTGAATATTAAACCATCAGGGGAAAGCACTCTCCTCACTTAGACTTTTCTCCTGGTAACATGTCCCGTGCGAATTAAACCATCAGGGGAACACACACTCCTTACTTATACTGTTCATCTGATAACATGTCCCGTGTATATTAAACCATCAGGGGAACACACTCTCCTCACTTATACTGTTCACCTGGCAACATGTCCCGTGCATATTAAACCATCAGGGGAACACACTCTCCTCACTAAGACTGTTCACCTTGTAACATGTCCCGTGTATATTAAACCATAAGGGGAACACACTCTCCTCACTTCTGATGTTCAACTGGTAAAATGTCCTGTGTGCATTAAACCATCAGGGGAACACACTCTCCTCACGTATCCTGTTCACCTGTTGACATGTCCCGTGTATATTAAACAATCAGGGGAACACACTCCCTTCACTTATACAGTTCACTTGGTGACATGTCCCGTGTATATTAAACCATCAGCGGAACACACTCTCCTCACTTATACTGTTCACCTGGTTTCATGTCCCGTGTGTATAGAACATTCAGGGGAACACACTCTCCTCACTTATGCTGTTCACCTGGAAACATGTCCCGTGAATATTAAACCATCAGGGGAAAGCACTCTCCTCAATAAGACTTTTCTCCTGGTAACATGTCCTGTGCGTATTAAACCATCATGGGAGCACACTCTCCTTACTTATACTGTACATCTGATAACATGTGCCGTGTGTATTAAACCATCAGGGCAACACGATCTCCTCACTTATACTGTTCACCTTTTAACGTGTCTTGTTCGCATTAAACAATCAGGGGAACAAACTCTCCTCACTTATACTGTTCACCTGATAACATGTCCCGTGTGTATTAAACCATCAGGGGAACACACTCTCCTCACTTATACTGTTCACCTGGTAACATGTATGGTGTGTATTAAACCATCAGGGGAACACACTCTCCTCACTTATACTGTTCACCTGGTAACATGCCCTGTGTATATTAAACCATCAGGGGAACACACTCTCCTCACTTATACTGTTCACCTAGTCAGATGTCCCGTGTATATTAAACTATCAGCGGAACACACTCTCCTCACTTATACTGTTCACCTGTTAACATGTCCCGTGTATATTAAACCATCAGGGGAACACACTCTCCTCACTTATCCTGTTCACCTGGCAAATGTCCCGTGTATATTAAACCATCAGGGGAACACACTCTCCTCACTTATACTGTTCGCCTGGTAACATGTCCCGTGTATATTAAACCATCAGGGGAACACACTCTCCTCACTTCTGCTGTTCACCTGGTAAAATGTCCTGTGTGCATTAAACCATCAGGGGAACACACTCTCCTCACCTAGCCTGTTCACCTGGTGACATGCCCGTGTATATTAAACAATCAGGGGAACACACTCTCCTCACTTATGCAGTTCACTTGGTGACATGTCCCGTGTGTATTAAACCATCAGAGGAATACACTCTCCTCACTTATATTGTTCACCTAATGACATGTCCCGTGCGTAGTAATCCATTAGGTGAACACACTCTCCTCACTTATACTGTTCATCTGGTAACTTGTCCCGTGTATAATAAACCATCAGGGGAACACACTCTCCTCACTTATACTGTTCACCTGGTAACATGTCCCGTGTATGTTAAACCATCAGGTGAACATACTCTCCTCACTTATACTGTTCATCATGTAACATGTCCCGTGTATATTAAACCATCAGGGGAACACAATCTCCACACTTATACTGTTCACCTGGTAACATGTCCCCTGTGTATTGAACAATAAGGGGAACACACTCTCCTCACTTATACTGTTCACCTGGTAACATGTCCCGTGTATATTAAACCATCAGGGGAACGGACTCTCCTCACTTATACTGTTCACCTGGTTTCATGTTCCGTGTGTATAGAACATTCAGGGGAACACACTCTCCTCACTTATACTGTTCACCTGGTAACATGTCCTGTGTGCATTAAACCATCAGGGGAAAACATTCTGCTCACTTATACTGTTCACCTGGTGACATGTCCCGTGTGTATTAAAGAATCAGGGGAAAACACTCTCCTCACATATACTGTTCAACTGGTGCCATGTCCCGTCAGTATTAAACAATCAGGGGAACACACCGTCCTCACTTATACTGTTCACCTGGTAACATGTCCCGTGTATATTAAACCATCAGGGAACACACTCTCCTCACTTATACTCTTCACCTGTTAACATGTCCCGTGTATATTAAACCATCAGGGGAACACACTCTCCTCACTTATACTGTTCACCTGGCAAATGTCCCGTGTATATTAAACCATCAGGGGAACACACTCTCCTCACTTATACTGTTCACCTGGCAACATGTCCTGTGTATATTAAACCATCAGAGGAACACACTCTCCTCACTTCTGCTGTTCACCTGGTAAAATGTCCTGTGTGTATTAAACCATCAGGGGAACACACTCTCCTCACCTATACTGTTCACCTGGTGTCATGCCCGTGTATATTAAACAATCAGGGGAACACACTCTCCTCACTTAGACAGTTCACTTGGTGAAATGTCCCGTGTGTATTAAACCATCAGAGGAACACACTCTCCTCACTTATACTGTTCACCTAGTGACATGTCCCGTGCGTAGTAATCCATCAGGTGAACACACTCTCCTCACTTATACTGTTCATCTGGTAAATTGTCCCGTGTATATTTAACCATCATGGGAACACACTCTCCTCACTTATACTGTTCACCTGGTAACATGTCCCGTGTCTGTTAAACCATCAGGTGAACACACTCTCCTCACTTATACTGTTCATCATGTAACATGTCCCGTTTATATTAAACCATCAGGGGAACACAATCTCCTCACTTATACTGTTCACCTGGTAACATGTCCCCTGTGTATTGAACAATAAGGGGAACACACTCTCCTCACTTATACTGTTCACCTGGTAACATGTCCCGTGTATATTAAACCATCAGGGGAAAACACTCTCCTCACTTATACTGTTCACCTGGTTTCATGTCCCGTGTGTATAGAACATTCAGGGGAACACACTCTCCTCACTTATACTGTTCACCTGGTAACATGTCCTGTGTGTGTTAAACAATCAGGGGAAAACATTCTGCTCACTTATACTGTTCACCTGGTGACATGTCCCGTGTGTATTAAAGAATCAGGGGAAAACACTCTCCTCACATATACTGTTCAACTGGTGACATGTCCCGTCAGTATTAAATAATCAGGGGAACACACCGTCCTCACCTATACTGTTCACCTGGTAACATGTCCCGTGTCTATTAAACCATCAGGGAACACACTCTCCTCAGTTATACTGTTCACCTGGAAACATGTCCCGTGTATATTAAACCATCAGGGGAACACACTCTCCTCACTTATGCTGTTCATCTGGTAACTTGTCCCGTGTATATTAAACCATCAGGGGAACACACTCTCCTCACTTATGCTGTTCATCTGGTAACTTGTCCCGTGTATATTAAACCATCAGGGGAACACACTCTCCTCACTTATACTGTTCACCTGGTAACATGTCCCGTGTATGTTAAACCATCAGGTGAACACACTCTCCTCACTTATACTGTTCATCATGTAATATGTCCCGTGTATATTAAACCATCAGGGGAACACAATCTCCTCACTTATACTGTTCACCTGGTATCATGTCCCGTGTGTATTGAACAATAAGGGGAACACACTCTCCTCACTTATACTGTTCACTGGTAACATGTCCCGTGTCTATTAAACCATCAGGGGAACACACTCTCCTCACTTATACTGTTCACCTGGTAACATGTCCCGTGTATGTTAAACCATCAGGTGAACACACTCTCCTCACTTATACTGTTCATCATGTAACATGTCCCGTATATATTAAACCATCAGGGGAACACAATCTCCTCACTTATACTGTTCACCTGGTAACATGTTCCGTGTGTATTGAACAATAAGGGGAACACAGTCTCCTCACTTGTACTGTTCACCTGGTGACATGTCCCGTGTGTATTAAAGAATCAGGTGAAAACACTCTCCTCACATATACTGTTCAACTGGTGACATGTCCCGTCAGTATTAAACAATCAGGGGAACACACCGTCCTCACTTATACTGTTCACCTGGTAACATGTCCCGTGTATGTTAAACCATGAGGGAACGTACTCTCCTCACTTATACTGTTCACCTGGAAACATGCCCGTGTATATTAAACCATCAGGGGAACACACTCTCCTCACTTATGCTGTTCACCTGGAAACATGTCCCGTGAATATTAAACCATCAGGGGAAAGCACTCTCCTCACTTAGACTTTTCTCCTGGTAACATGTCCCGTGCGTATTAAACCATCAGGGGAGCACACTCTCCTTACTTATACTGTTCATCTGATAACATGTGCAGTGTGTATTAAACCATCAGGGGAACACACTCTCCTCACATATACTGTTCACCTGGTAACATGTCCTGTTCGCATTAAACAATCAGGGGAACAAACTCTCCTCACTTATACTGTTCACCTGATAACATGTCCCGTGTGTATTAAACCATCAGGGGAACACACTCTCCTCACTTATACAGGTCACCTGATAACATGTATGGTGTGTATTAAACCATCAGGGGAACACACTCCCCTCACTTATACTGTTCAACTGGTAACATGCCCTGTGTATATTAAACCATCAGGGGAACACACTCTCCTCACTTACACTGTTCACCTGGTAACATGTCCCGTGTATATTAAACCATCAGTGGAACACACTCTCCTCACTTATACTCTTCACCTGGTAACATGTCCCGTGTATATTACACCATCAGGGGAACACACTCTCCTCACTTATACTGCTCACCTGGCAACATGTCCCGTGCATATTAAACCATCAGGGGAACACACTCTCCTCACTTATACTGTTCACCTGGTAAGATGTCCCGTGTATATTAAACCATCAGGAGAACACACTCTCCTCACTTCTGCTGTTCACCTGGTAAAATGTCCTGTGCATATTAAACCATCAGGGGAACACACTCTCCTCACTTATACTGTTCACCTAGTGACATGTCCCGTGCGTAGTAAACCATCAGGTGAACACACTCTCCTCACTTATACTGTTCATCTGGTAACTTGTCCCGTGTATATTAAACCATCAGGGGAACACACTCTCCTCACTTATACTGTTCACCTGGCACCATGTCCCGTGTATGTTAAACCATCAGGTGAACACACTCTCCTCACTTATACTGTTCATCTGGTAACATGTCCCGTGTATATTAAACCATCAGGGGAACACAATCTCCTCACTTATACTGTTCACCTGGTAACGTGTCCAGTGTGAATTGAACAATAAGGGGAACACACTCTCCTCAGTTATACTGTTCACCTGGTAACATGTCCCGTGTATATTAAACCATCAGGGGAACACACTCTCCTCACTTATACTGTTCACCTGGTTTCATGTCCCGTGTGTATTGAACAATCAGGGAAACACACTTTCCTCACTTATACTGTTCACCTGGCAACATGTCCTGTGTGTATTAAACAATCAGGGGAAAACACACTGCTCACATATACTGTTCAACTGGTGACATGTCCTGTCAGTATTAAACAATCAGGGGAACACACTCTCCTCACTTATACTGTTCAACTGGTAACATGCCCTGTGTATATTAAACCATCAGGGGAACACACTCTCCTCACTTATACTGTTCACCTGGTAACGTGTCCCGTGTATATTAAACCATCAGTGGAACACACTCTCCTCACTTATACTCTTCACCTGGTAACATGTCCCGTGTATATTAAACCATCAGGGGAAAACACACTGCTCACATATACTGTTCAACTGGTGACATGTCCTGTCAGTATTAAACAATCAGGGGAACACACTCTCCTCACTTATACTGTTCACCTGGTAACATGTCCCGTGTATATTAAACCATCAGGGGAACACACTCTCCCCACTTATACTGTTCTCCTGGTACTATGTCCCTTGAGTATTAAACAATCAGGGGAACACACCCTCATCACTTACACTGTTCACCTGGTAACATGTCCCGTGTGTATTAAACCATCAGGGGAACACACTCTCCTCACTTATGCTGTTCACCTGGAAACATGTCCCGTGAATATTAAACCATCAGGGGAAAGCACTCTCCTCACTTAGACTTTTCTCCTGGTAACATGTCCCGTGCGTATTAAACCATCAGGGGAGCACACTCTCCTTACTTATACTGTTCATCTGATAACATGTGCAGTGTGTATTAAACCATCAGGGGAACACACTCTCCTCACATATACTGTTCACCTGGTAACATGTCCTGTTCGCATTAAACAATCAGGGGAACAAACTCTCCTCACTTATACTGTTCACCTGATAACATGTCCCGTGTGTATTAAACCATCAGGGGAACACACTCTCCTCACTTATACAGGTCACCTGATAACATGTATGGTGTGTATTAAACCATCAGGGGAACACACTCCCCTCACTTATACTGTTCAACTGGTAACATGCCCTGTGTATATTAAACCATCAGGGGAACACACTCTCCTCACTTACACTGTTCACCTGGTAACATGTCCCGTGTATATTAAACCATCAGTGGAACACACTCTCCTCACTTATACTCTTCACCTGGTAACATGTCCCGTGTATATTACACCATCAGGGGAACACACTCTCCTCACTTATACTGCTCACCTGGCAACATGTCCCGTGCATATTAAACCATCAGGGGAACACACTCTCCTCACTTATACTGTTCACCTGGTAAGATGTCCCGTGTATATTAAACCATCAGGAGAACACACTCTCCTCACTTCTGCTGTTCACCTGGTAAAATGTCCTGTGCATATTAAACCATCAGGGGAACACACTCTCCTCACTTATACTGTTCACCTAGTGACATGTCCCGTGCGTAGTAAACCATCAGGTGAACACACTCTCCTCACTTATACTGTTCATCTGGTAACTTGTCCCGTGTATATTAAACCATCAGGGGAACACACTCTCCTCACGTATCCTGTTCACCTGGTGACATGTCCCGTGTATGTTAAACAATCAGGGGAACACACTCCCTTCACTTATACAGTTCACTTGGTGACATGTCCCGTGTATATTAAACCATCAGCGGAACACACTCTCCTCACTTATACTGTTCACCTGGTTTCATGTCCCGTGTGTATAGAACATTCAGGGGAACACACTCTCCTCACTTATGCTGTTCACCTGGAAACATGTCCCGTGAATATTAAACCATCAGGGGAAAGCACTCTCCTCACTAAGACTTTTCTCCTGGTAACATGTCCTGTGCGTATTAAACCATCATGGGAGCACACTCTCCTTACTTATACTGTTCATCTGATAACATGTGCCGTGTGTGTTAAACCATCAGGGCAACACAATCTCCTCACTTATACTGTTCACCTTTTAACGTGTCTTGTTCGCATTAAACAATCAGGGGAACAAACTCTCCTCACTTATACTGTTCACCTGATAACATGTCCCGTGTGTATTAAACCATCAGGGGAACACACTCTCCTCACTTATACTGTTCACCTGGTAACATGTATGGTGTGTATTAAACCATCAGGGGAACACACTCTCCTCACTTATACTGTTCACCTGGTAACATGCCCCGTGTATATTAAACTATCAGCGGAACACACTCTCCTCACTTATACTGTTCACCTGTTAACATGTCCCGTGTATATTAAACCATCAGGGGAACACACTCTCCTCACTTATCCTGTTCACCTGGCAAATGTCCCGTGTATATTAAACCATCAGGGGAACACACTCTCCTCACTTATACTGTTCACCTGGTAACATGTCCCGTGTATATTAAACCATCAGGGGAACACACTCTCCTCACTTCTGCTGTTCACCTGGTAAAATGTCCTGTGTGCATTAAACCATCAGGGGAACACACTCTCCTCACCTAGCCTGTTCACCTGGTGACATGCCCGTGTATATTAAACAATCAGGGGAACACACTCTCCTCACTTATGCAGTTCACTTGGTGACATGTCCCGTGTGTATTAAACCATCAGAGGAATACACTCTCCTCACTTATACTGTTCACCTAGTGACATGTCCCGTGCGTAGTAATCCATTAGGTGAACACACTCTCCTCACTTATACTGTTCATCTGGTAACTTGTCCCGTGTATAATAAACCATCAGGGGAACACACTCTCCTCACTTATACTGTTCACCTGGTAACATGTCCCGTGTATGTTAAACCATCAGGTGAACATACTCTCCTCACTTATACTGTTCATCATGTAACATGTCCCGTGTATATTAAATCATCAGGGGAACACAATCTCCTCACTTATACTGTTCACCTGGTAACATGTCCCCTGTGTATTGAACAATAAGGGGAACACACTCTCCTCACTTATACTGTTCACCTGGTAACATGTCCCGTGTATATTAAACCATCAGGGGAACAGACTCTCCTCACTTATACTGTTCACCTGGTTTCATGTCCCGTGTGTATAGAACATTCAGGGGAACACACTCTCCTCACTTATACTGTTCACCTGGTAACATGTCCTGTGTGCATTAAACCATCAGGGGAAAACATTCTGCTCACTTATACTGTTCACCTGGTGACATGTCCCGTGTGTATTAAAGAATCAGGGGAAAACACTCTCCTCACATATACTGTTCAACTGGTGCCATGTCCCGTCAGTATTAAACAATCAGGGGAACACACCGTCCTCACTTATACTGTTCACCTGGTAACATGTCCCGTGTATATTAAACCATCAGGGAACACACTCTCCTGACTTATACTCTTCACCTGTTAACATGTCCCGTGTATATTAAACCATCAGGGGAACACACTCTCCTCACTTATACTGTTCACCTGGCAAATGTCCCGTGTATATTAAACCATCAGGGGAACACACTCTCCTCACTTATACTGTTCACCTGGTAACATGTCCCGTGTATATTAAACCATCAGAGGAACACACTCTCCTCACTTCTGCTGTTCACCTGGTAAAATGTCCTGTGTGTATTAAACCATCAGGGGAACACACTCTCCTCACCTATACTGTTCACCTGGTGACATGCCCGTGTATATTAAACAATCAGGGGAACACACTCTCCTCACTTAGACAGTTCACTTGGTGAAATGTCCCGTGTGTATTAAACCATCAGAGGAACACACTCTCCTCACTTATACTGTTCACCTAGTGACATGTCCCGTGCGTAGTAATCCATCAGGTGAACACACTCTTCTCACTTATCCTGTTCATCTGGTAACTTGTCCCGTGTATATTAAACCATCATGGGAACACACTCTCCTCACTTATACTGTTCACCTGGTAACATGTCCCGTGTCTGTTAAACCATCAGGTGAACACACTCTCCTCACTTATACTGTTCATCATGTAACATGTCCCGTTTATATTAAACCATCAGGGGAACACAATCTCCTCACTTATACTGTTCACCTGGTAACATGTCCCCTGTGTATTGAACAATAAGGGGAACACACTCTCCTCACTTATACTGTTCACCTGGTAACATGTCCCGTGTATATTAAACCATCAGGGGAAAACACTCTCCTCACTTATACTGTTCACCTGGTTTCATGTCCCGTGTGTATAGAACATTCAGGGGAACACACTCTCCTCACTTATACTGTTCACCTGGTAACATGTCCTGTGTGTGTTAAACCATCAGGGGAAAACATTCTGCTCACTTATACTGTTCACCTGGTGACATGTCCCGTGTGTATTAAAGAATCAGGGGAAAACACTCTCCTCACATCTACTGTTCAACTGGTGACATGTCCCGTCAGTATTAAACAATCAGGGGAACACACCGTCCTCACTTATACTGTTCACCTGGAAACATGTCCCGTGTATATTAAACCATCAGGGAACACACTCTCCTCACTTATACTGTTCACCTGGAAACATGTCCCGTGTATATTAAACCATCAGGGGAACACACTCTCCTCACTTATGCTGTTCATCTGGTAACTTGTCCCGTGTATATTAAACCATCAGGGGAACACTCTCTCCTCACTTATACTGTTCACCTGGTAACATGTCCCGTGTATGTTAAACCATCAGGTGAACACACTCTCCTCACTTATACTGTTCATCATGTAATATGTCCCGTGTATATTAAAACATCAGGGGAACACAATCTCCTCACTTATACTGTTCACCTGGTATCATGTCCCGTGTGTATTGAACAATAAGGGGAACACACTCTCCTCACTTATACTGTTCACTGGTAACATGTCCCGTGTATATTAAACCATCAGGGGAACACACTCTCCTCACTTATACTGTTCACCTGGTAACATGTCCCGTGTAAGTTAAACCATCAGGTGAACACACTCTCCTCACTTATACTGTTCATCATGTAACATGTCCCGTATATATTAAACCATCAGGGGAACACAATCTCCTCACTTATACTGTTCACCTGGTAACATGTCCCGTGTGTATTGAACAATAAGGGGAACACAGTCTCCTCACTTATACTGTTCACCTGGTTTCATGTCCCGTGTGTATAGAACATTCAGGGGAAAACATTCTGCGCACTTGTACTGTTCACCTGGTGACATGTCCCGTGTGTATTAAAGAATCAGGTGAAAACACTCTCCTCACATATACTGTTCAACTGGTGACATGTCCCGTCAGTATTAAACAATCAGGGGAACACACCGTCCTCACTTATACTGTTCACCTGGTAACATGTCCCGTGTATGTTAAACCATGAGGGAACACACTCTCCTCACTTATACTGTTCACCTGGAAACATGCCCGTGTATATTAAACCATCAGGGGAACACACTCTCCTCACTTATGCTGTTCACCTGGAAACATGTCCCGTGAATATTAAACCATCAGGGGAAAGCACTCTCCTCACTTAGACTTTTCTCCTGGTAACATGTCCCGTGCGTATTAAACCATCAGGGGAGCACACTCTCCTTACTTATACTGTTCATCTGATAACATGTGCAGTGTGTATTAAACCATCAGGGGAACACACTCTCCTCACATATACTGTTCACCTGGTAACACGTCCTGTTCGCATTAAGCAATCAGGGGAACAAACTCTCCTCACTTATACTGTTCACCTGATAACATGTCCCGTGTGTATTAAACCATCAGGGGAACACACTCTCCTCACTTATACAGGTCACCTGATAACATGTATGGTGTGTATTAAACCATCAGGGGAACACACTCCCCTCACTTATACTGTTCAACTGGTAACATGCCCTGTGTATATTAAACCATCAGGGGAACAAACTCTCCTCACTTACACTGTTCACCTGGTAACATGTCCCGTGTATATTAAACCATCAGTGGAACACACTCTCCTCACTTATACTCTTCACCTGGTAACATGTCCCGTGTATATTACACCATCAGGGGAACACACTCTCCTCACTTATACTGCTCACCTGGCAACATGTCCCGTGCATATTAAACCATCAGGGGAACACACTCTCCTCACTTATACTGTTCACCTGGTAAGATGTCCCGTGTATATTAAACCATCAGGAGAACACACTCTCCTCACTTCTGCTGTTCACCTGGTAAAATGTCCTGTGCATATTAAACCATCAGGGGAACACACTCTCCTCACTTATACTGTTCACCTAGTGACATGTCCCGTGCGTAGTAAACCATCAGGTGAACACACTCTCCTCACTTATACTGTTCATCTGGTAACTTGTCCCGTGTATATTAAACCATCAGGGGAACACACTCTCCTCACTTATACTGTTCACCTGGCACCATGTCCCGTGTATGTTAAACCATCAGGTGAACACACTCTCCTCACTTATACTGTTCATCTGGTAACATGTCCCGTGTATATTAAACCATCAGGGGAACACAATCTCCTCACTTATACTGTTCACCTGGTAACATGTCCCGTGTATATTAAACCATCAGGGGAACACACTCTCCTCACTTATACTGTTCACCTGGTTTCATGTCCCGTGTGTATTGAACAATCAGGGAAACACACTTTCCTCACTTATACTGTTCACCTGGCAACATGTCCTGTGTGTATTAAACAATCAGGGGAAAACACACTGCTCACATATACTGTTCAACTGGTGACATGTCCTGTCAGTATTAAACAATCAGGGGAACACACTCTCCCCACTTATACTGTTCTCCTGGTACTATGTCCCGTGAGTATTAAACAATCAGGGGAACACACCCTCATCACTTACACTGTTCACCTGGTAACATGTCCCGTGTGTATTAAACCATCAGGGGAACACACTCTCCTCACTTATGCTGTTCACCTGGAAACATGTCCCGTGAATATTAAACCATCAGGGGAAAGCACTCTCCTCACTTAGACTTTTCTCCTGGTAACATGTCCCGTGCGTATTAAACCATCAGGGGAGCACACTCTCCTTACTTATACTGTTCATCTGATAACATGTGCAGTGTGTATTAAACCATCAGGGGAACACACTCTCCTCACATATACTGTTCACCTGGTAACATGTCCTGTTCGCATTAAACAATCAGGGGAACAAACTCTCCTCACTTATACTGTTCACCTGATAACATGTCCCGTGTGTATTAAACCATCAGGGGAACACACTCTCCTCACTTATACAGGTCACCTGATAACATGTATGGTGTGTATTAAACCATCAGGGGAACACACTCCCCTCACTTATACTGTTCAACTGGTAACATGCCCTGTGTATATTAAACCATCAGGGGAACACACTCTCCTCACTTACACTGTTCACCTGGTAACATGTCCCGTGTATATTAAACCATCAGTGGAACACACTCTCCTCACTTATACTCTTCACCTGGTAACATGTCCCGTGTATATTACACCATCAGGGGAACACACTCTCCTCACTTATACTGCTCACCTGGCAACATGTCCCGTGCATATTAAACCATCAGGGGAACACACTCTCCTCACTTATACTGTTCACCTGGTAAGATGTCCCGTGTATATTAAACCATCAGGAGAACACACTCTCCTCACTTCTGCTGTTCACCTGGTAAAATGTCCTGTGCATATTAAACCATCAGGGGAACACACTCTCCTCACTTATACTGTTCACCTAGTGACATGTCCCGTGCGTAGTAAACCATCAGGTGAACACACTCTCCTCACTTATACTGTTCATCTGGTAACTTGTCCCGTGTATATTAAACCATCAGGGGAACACACTCTCCTCACTTATACTGTTCACCTGGCACCATGTCCCGTGTATGTTAAACCATCAGGTGAACACACTCTCCTCACTTATACTGTTCATCTGGTAACATGTCCCGTGTATATTAAACCATCAGGGGAACACAATCTCCTCACTTATACTGTTCACCTGGTAACGTGTCCAGTGTGAATTGAACAATAAGGGGAACACACTCTCCTCAGTTATACTGTTCACCTGGTAACATGTCCCGTGTATATTAAACCATCAGGGGAACACACTCTCCTCACTTATACTGTTCACCTGGTTTCATGTCCCGTGTGTATTGAACAATCAGGGAAACACACTTTCCTCACTTATACTGTTCACCTGGCAACATGTCCTGTGTGTATTAAACAATCAGGGGAAAACACACTGCTCACATATACTGTTCAACTGGTGACATGTCCTGTCAGTATTAAACAATCAGGGGAACACACTCTCCTCACTTATACAGTTCACCTGGTAACATGTCCCGTGTATATTAAACCATCAGGGGAACACACTCTCCTCACTTATACTGTTCACCTAGTGACATGTCCCGTGCGTAGTAAACCATCAGGTGAACACACTCTCCTCACTTATACTGTTCATCTGGTAACTTGTCCCGTGTATATTAAACCATCAGGGGAACACACTCTCCTCACTTATACTGTTCACCTGGCACCATGTCCCGTGTATGTTAAACCATCAGGTGAACACACTCTCCTCACTTATACTGTTCATCTGGTAACATGTCCCGTGTATATTAAACCATCAGGGGAACACAATCTCCTCACTTATACTGTTCACCTGGTAACGTGTCCAGTGTGAATTGAACAATAAGGGGAACACACTCTCCTCAGTTATACTGTTCACCTGGTAACATGTCCCGTGTATATTAAACCATCAGGGGAACACACTCTCCTCACTTATACTGTTCACCTGGTTTCATGTCCCGTGTGTATTGAACAATCAGGGAAACACACTTTCCTCACTTATACTGTTCACCTGGCAACATGTCCTGTGTGTATTAAACAATCAGGGGAAAACACACTGCTCACATATACTGTTCAACTGGTGACATGTCCTGTCAGTATTAAACAATCAGGGGAACACACTCTCCTCACTTATACAGTTCACCTGGTAACATGTCCCGTGTATATTAAACCATCAGGGGAACACACTCTCCTCACTTATACTGTTCAACTGGTAACATGCCCTGTGTATATTAAACCATCAGGGGAACACACTCTCCTCACTTATACTGTTCACCTGGTAACGTGTCCCGTGTATATTAAACCATCAGTGGAACACACTCTCTTCACTTATACTCTTCACCTGGTAACATGTCCCGTGTATATTAAACCATCAGGGGAAAACACACTGCTCACATATACTGTTCAACTGGTGACATGTCCTGTCAGTATTAAACAATCAGGGGAACACACTCTCCTCACTTATACTGTTCACCTGGTAACATGTCCCGTGTATATTAAACCATCAGGGGAACACACTCTCCCCACTTATACTGTTCTCCTGGTACTATGTCCCGTGAGTATTAAACAATCAGGGGAACACACCCTCATCACTTACACTGTTCACCTGGTAACATGTCCCGTGTGTATTAAACCATCAGGGGAACACACTCTCCTCACTTATACAGTTCATCTGGTAACATGTCCTGTTCGCATTAAACAATCAGGGGAACAAACTCTCCTCACTTATACTGTTCACCTGATAACATGTCCCGTGTGTATTAAACCATCAGGGGAACACACTCTCCTCACTTATACAGGTCAGCTGATAACATGTATGGTGTGTATTACACCATCAGGGGAACACACTCGCCTCACTTATACTGTTCACCTGGTAACATGCCCTGTGTATATTAAACCATCAGGGGAATACACTCTCCTCACTTATACTGTTCACCTGGTAACATGTCCCGTGTATATTAAACCATCAGTGGAACACACTCTCCTCACTTATACTCTTCACCTGGTAACATGTCCCGTGTATATTAAACCATCAGGTGAACACACTCTCCTCACTTATACTGTTCACCTGGCAACATGTCCCGAGCATATTAAACCATCAGGGGAACACACTCTCCTCACTTATTCTGTTCACCTGGTAACATGTCCCGTGTAAATTAAACCATCAGGGGAACACACTCTCCTCACTTCTGCTGTTCACCTGGTAACATATCCTGTGTGCATTAAGCCATCAGGGGAACACGCTCTGCTCACCTATACTGTTCACCTGGTGACATGTCCCGTGTAGATTAAACAATCAGGGGAACACACTCTCCTCACTTATACAGTTCACTTGGTGACATGTCCCGTGTATATTAAACCATCAGGGGAACACATTCTCCTCACTTATACTGCTCACCTTGTGACATGTCCCGTGCGTAGTAAACCATCAGGTGAACACACTCTCCTCACTTATACTGTTCATCTGGTAACTGGTCCCCTGTATATTAAACCATCAGGGGAACACACTCTCCTCACTTATACTGGTCACCTGGTTTCATGTCCCGTGTGTATTGAACAATCAGGGAAACACACTCCACTCACTTATACTGTTCACCTGGTAACATGTCCTGTGTGTATTGAACCATCAGGGGAAAACATTCTGCTCACTTATGCTGTTCACCTGGTGACATGTCCCGTGTGTATTAAACAATCAGGGGAAAACACACTCCTCACATATACTGTTCAACAGGTGACATGTCCCGTCAGTATTAAACAATCAGGGGAACACACTCTCCTCACTTATACTGTTCATCTGGTAACATGTCCCGTGTATATTAAACCATCAGGGGAACACAATATCCTCACTTATACTGTTCACCTGGTAACATGTCCCGTGTGTATTGAACAATAAGGGGAACACACTCTCCTCAGTTATACTGTTCACCTGGTAACATGTCCCGTGTATATTAAACCATCAGGGGAACACACTCTCCTCACTTATACTGTTCACCTGGTTTCATGTCCCGTGTTTATTGAACAATCAGGGAAACACACTCTCCTCACTTATACTGTTCACCTGGTAACATGTCCTGTGTATATTAAACCATCAGTGGAACACTCTCTCCAAACTTATACTGTTCACCTGGTAACATGTCCTGTTCGCATTAAACCATCAGGGGAACACACTCTCCTCACTTATACAGTTCACTTGGTTAAATGTCCCGTGCTTATTAAACCATAAGGGGAACACACTCTCCTCACTTATACTGTTCAGCTGGTAACATGTCCTGTGTGTATTAAACCATCAGGGGAACACACTCTCCTCACTTATACTGTTCACCTGGTAACATGCCCTGTGTGTATTAAACAATCAGGGGAACACACTCTCCTCACTTATACTGTTCACCTGGTGACATGTCCTATGTGCATTAAACAATTAGGGGAACACACTCTCCTCACTTACACTGTTCAGCTGGTAACATGTCCCGTGTGCATTAAACAATAAGTGTAACACATTCTCCTCACTTATACTGTTCACCTGGTAACATGTCCCGTGTATATTAAACCATCAGAGGAACACACTCTCCTCACTTATACTGTTCACCTGGTTTCATGTCCCGTGTGTATAGAACATTCAGGGGAACACCGTCTGCTCACTTATACTGTTCACCTGGTAACATGTCCTGTGTGTATTAAACCATCAGGCGAAAACATTCTGCTCACTTATACTGTTCACCTGGTGACATGTCCCGTGTGTATTTAAGAATCAGGGGAAAACATTCTCCTCACATATACTGTTCAACTGGTGACATGTCCCGTCAATATGAAACAATCAGGGGAACACACCGTCCTCACTTATACTGTTCACCTGGTAACATGTCCCGTGTATATTAAACCATCAGGGGAAAACACTCTCCTCACTTATACTGTTCACCTGGTGACATGTCCTATGTGCATTAAACAATTAGGGGAACACACTCTCCTCACTTACACTGTTCAGCTGGTAACATGTCCCGTGTGCATTAAACAATAAGTGGAACACATTCTCCCCACTTATACTGTTCACCTGGTAACATGTCCCGTGTATATTAAACCATCAGAGGAACACACTCTCCTCACTTATACTGTTCACCTGGTTTCATGTCCCGTGTGTATAGAACATTCAGGGGAACACCGTCTCCTCACTTATACTGTTCACCTGGTAACATGTCCTGTGTGTATTAAACCATCAGGCGAAAACATTCTGCTCACTTATACTGTTCACCTGGTGACATGTCCCGTGTGTATTAAAGAATCAGGGGAAAACATTCTCCTCACATATACTGTTCAACTGGTGACATGTCCCGTCAATATGAAACAATCAGGGGAACACACCGTCCTCACTTATACTGTTCACCTGGTAACATGTCCCGTGTATATTAAACCATCAGGGGAACACACTCTCCTCACTTATACTGTTCACCTGGAAACATGTCCCGTGTATATTAAACCATCAGGGGAACACACTCTCCTCACTTATACTGTTCACCTGGTTTCATGTCCCGTGTGTATAGAACATTCAGGGGAACACCGTCTCCTCACTTATACTGTTCACCTGGTAACATGTCCCGTGTGTAATAAACCATCAGGGGAAAACACTCTCCTCACTTATGCTGTTCACCTGGAATCATGTCCCGTGAATATTAAACCATCAGGGGAAAGCACTCTCCTCACTTAGACTTTTCTCCTGGTAACATGTCCCCTGCGTATTAAACCATCAGGGGAGCACACTCTCCTTACTTATACTTTTCATCTGATAACATGTGCCGTGTGTATTAAACCATCAGGGGAACACACTCTCCTCACTTATACTGTTCACCTGGTAAAATGTCCTGTGTGCATTAAACAATCAGGGGAACACACTCTCCTCACTTGTACATTTCACTTGGTGACATGTCCCGTGTATATTAAACCATCAGGGGAACACACTCTCCTCACTTATACTGTTCACCTAGTGACATGTCCCGTGCGTAGTAAACCATCAGGTGAACACACTCTCCTCACTTACACTGTTCATCTGATAACATGTCCCGTGTATATTAAACCATCAGGGGAACACACTCTCCTCACTTATACTGTTCACCTGGTAACATGTCCCGTGTATGTTAAACCATCAGGTGAACACGCTCTCCTCACTTATACTGTTCATCTGGTAACATGTCCCGTGTATATTAAACCATCAGGGGAACCCAATCTCCTCACTTATGCTGTTCACCTGGTAACATGTCCCGTGTGCATTGAACAATAAGGGGAAAACACTCTCCTGACATATACTGTTCAACTGGTGACATGTCCCGTCAGTATTAAACAATCAGGGGAACACACCGTCCTCACTGATACTGTTCACCTGGTAACATGTCCCGTGTATATTAAACCATCAGGGGAACACACTCTCCTCACTTATACTGTTCACCTGGTAACATGTCCCGTGTATATCAAACCATCAGGGGAACACACTCTCCTCACTTATGCTGTTCACCTGGAAACATGTCCCGTGAATATTAAACCATCAGGGGAAAGCACTCTCCTCACTTAGACTTTTCTCCTGGTAACATGTCCCGTGCGTATTAAACCATCAGGGGAACACATTCTCCTCACTTATACTGTTCACCTTTTAACATGTCCTGTTCGCATGAAACAATCAGGGGAGCAAAATCTCCTCACGTATACTGTTCACCTGATAACATGTCCCGTGTGTATTAAACCATCAGGGGAACACACTCTCCTCACTTATACTGTTCACCTTTTAACATGTCCTGTTCGCATTAAACAATCAGGGGAACAAACTCTCCTCACTTATACTGTTCACCTGATAACATGTCCCGTGTGTATTAAACCATCAGGGGAACACACTCTCCTCACTTATACTGTTCACCTGGTAACATGTATGGTGTGTATTAAACCATCAGGGGAACACACTCTCCTCACTTATACTGTTCACCTGGTAACATGCCCTGTGTATATTAAACCATCAGGTGAACACACTCTCCTCACTTATACTGTTCACCTGGCCACATGTCCCGTGTATATTAAACCATCAGGGGAAAACATTCTCCTCACTTTTCCTGTTCACCTGGTAACATGTCCCGTGTATATTAAACCATCAGGGGAACACACTCTCCTCACTTCTGCTGTTCACCTGGTAAAATGACCTGTGTGCATTAAACCATCAGTGGAACACACTCTCCTCACCTATACTGTTCACCTGGTGACATGTCCCGTGTATATTAAACAATCAGGGGTACACACTGTCCTCACTTATACAGTTCACTTGGTGACATGTCCCGTGTGTATTAAACCATCAGGGGAACACACTCTCCTCACTTATACTGTTCACCTAGTGACATGTCCCGTGCGTAGTAAACCATCAGGTGAACACACTCTCCTCACTTATACTGTTCATCTGGTAACTTGTCCCGTGTATATTAAACCATCAGGGGAACACACTCTCCTCACTTATACTGTTCACCTGGGAACATGTCCCGTGTATGTTAAACAATCAGGTGAACACACTCTCCTCACTTATACTGTTCATCTGGTAACATGTCCCGTGTATATTAAACCATATGGGGAACACAATCTCCTCACTTATATTGTTCACCTGGTAACATGTCCCGTGTGTATTGAACAATAAGGGGAAAACACTCTTCTCACTTATACTGTTCACCTGGTAACATGTCCCGTGTATATTAAACCATCAGGGGAACACACTCTCCTCACTTATACTGTTCACCTGGTTTCATGTCCCGTGTGTATTGAACAATCAGGGAAACACACTCTCCTCACTTATACTGTTCACCTGGTAACATGTCCTGTGTGTATTGAACCATCAGGGGAAAACATTCTGCTCACTTATGCTGTTCACCTGGTGACATGTCCCGTGTGTATTAAACAATCAGGGGAAAACACACTCCTCACATATACTGTTCAACAGGTGACATGTCCCGTCAGTATTAAACAATCAGGGGAACACACTCTCCTCACTTATACTGTTCATCTGGTAACATGTCCCGTGTATATTAAACCATCAGGGGAACACAATCTCCTCACTTATACTGTTCACCTGGTAACATGTCCCGTGTGTATTGAACAATAAGGGGAACACACTCTCCTCAGTTATACTGTTCACCTGGTAACATGTCCCGTGTATATTAAACCATCAGGGGAACACACTCTCCTCACTTATACTGTTCACCTGGTTTCATGTCCCGTGTTTATTGAACAATCAGGGAAACACACTCTCCTCACTTATACTGTTCACCTGGTAACATGTCCTGTGTATATTAAACCATCAATGGAACACTCTCTCCAAACTTATACTGTTCACCTGGTAACATGTCCTGTTCGCATTAAACCATCAGGGGAACACACTCTCCTCACTTATACAGTTCACCTGGTTAAATGTCCCGTGCTTATTAAACCATAAGGGGAACACACTCTCCTCACTTATACTGTTCAGCTGGTAACATGTCCTGTGTGTATTAAACCATCAGGGGAACACACTCTCCTCACTTATACTGTTCACCTGGTAACATGCCCTGTGTGTATTAAACAATCAGGGGAACACACTCTCCTCACTTATACTGTTCACCTGGTGACATGTCCTATGTGCATTAAACAATTAGGGGAACACACTCTCCTCACTTACACTGTTCAGCTGGTAACATGTCCCGTGTGCATTAAACAATAAGTGGAACACATTCTCCTCACTTATACTGTTCACCTGGTAACATGTCCCGTGTATATTAAACCATCAGAGGAACACACTCTCCTCACTTATACTGTTCACCTGGTTTCATGTCCCGTGTGTATAGAACATTCAGGGGAACACCGTCTCCTCACTTATACTGTTCACCTGGTAACATGTCCTGTGTGTATTAAACCATCAGGCGAAAACATTCTGCTCACTTATACTGTCCACCTGGTGACATGTCCCGTGTGTATTAAAGAATCAGGGGAAAACATTCTCCTCACATATACTGTTCAACTGGTGACATGTCCCGTCAATATGAAACAATCAGGGGAACACACCGTCCTCACTTATACTGTTCACCTGGTAACATGTCCCGTGTATATTAAACCATCAGGGGAACACACTCTCCTCACTTATACTGTTCACCTGGAAACATGTCCCGTGTATATTAAACCATCAGGGGAACACACTCTCCTCACTTATACTGTTCACCTGGTTTCATGTCCCGTGTGTATAGAACATTCAGGGGAACACCGTCTCCTCACTTATACTGTTCATCTGGTAACATGTCCCGTGTGTATTGAACAATAAGGGGAAAACACTCTCCTGACATATACTGTTCAACTGGTGACATGTCCCGTCAGTATTAAACAATCAGGGGAACACACCGTCCTCACTGATACTGTTCACCTGGTAACATGTCCCGTGTATATTAAACCATCAGGGGAACACACTCTCCTCACTTATACTGTTCACCTGGTAACATGTCCCGTGTATATCAAACCATCAGGGGAACACACTCTCCTCACTTATGCTGTTCACCTGGAAACATGTCCCGTGAATATTAAACCATCAGGGGAAAGCACTCTCCTCACTTAGACTTTTCTCCTGGTAACATGTCCCGTGCGTATTAAACCATCAGGGGAACACATTCTCCTCACTTATACTGTTCACCTTTTAACATGTCCTGTTCGCATGAAACAATCAGGGGAGCAAAATCTCCTCACGTATACTGTTCACCTGATAACATGTCCCGTGTGTATTAAACCATCAGGGGAACACACTCTCCTCACTTATACTGTTCACCTTTTAACATGTCCTGTTCGCATTAAACAATCAGGGGAACAAACTCTCCTCACTTATACTGTTCACCTGATAACATGTCCCGTGTGTATTAAACCATCAGGGGAACACACTCTCCTCACTTATACTGTTCACCTGGTAACATGTATGGTGTGTATTAAACCATCAGGGGAACACACTCTCCTCACTTATACTGTTCACCTGGTAACATGCCCTGTGTATATTAAACCATCAGGTGAACACACTCTCCTCACTTATACTGTTCACCTGGCCACATGTCCCGTGTATATTAAACCATCAGGGGAAAACATTCTCCTCACGTTTCCTGTTCACCTGGTAACATGTCCCGTGTATATTAAACCATCAGGGGAACACACTCTCCTCACTTCTGCTGTTCACCTGGTAAAATGACCTGTGTGCATTAAACCATCAGTGGAACACACTCTCCTCACCTATACTGTTCACCTGGTGACATGTCCCGTGTATATTAAACAATCAGGGGTACACACTGTCCTCCCTTTTACAGTTCACTTGGTGACATGTCCCGTGTGTATTAAACCATCAGGGGAACACACTCTCCTCACTTATACTGTTCACCTAGTGACATGTCCCGTGCGTAGTAAACCATCAGGTGAACACACTCTCCTCACTTATACTGTTCATCTGGTAACTTGTCCCGTGTATATTAAACCATCAGGGGAACACACTCTCCTCACTTATACTGTTCACCTGGAAACATGTCCCGTGTATATTAAACCATCAGGGGAACACACTCTCCTCACTTATACTGTTCACCTGGTTTCATGTCCCGTGTGTATAAAACATTCAGGGGAACACCGTCTCCTCACTTATACTGTTCACCTGGTAACATGTCCCGTGTGTATTGAACAATAAGGGGAAAACACTCTCCTGACATATACTGTTCAACTGGTGACATGTCCCGTCAGTATTAAACAATCAGGGGAACGCACCGTCCTCACTGATACTGTTCACCTGGTAACATGTCCCGTGTATATTAAACCATCAGGGGAACACACTCTCCTCACTTATACTGTTCACCTGGTAACATGTCCCGTGTATATCAAACCATCAGGGGAACACACTCTCCTCACTTATGCTGTTCACCTGGAAACATGTCCCGTGAATATTAAACCATCAGGGGAAAGCACTCTCCTCACTTAGACTTTTCTCCTGGTAACATGTCCCGTGCGTATTAAACCATCAGGGGAACACATTCTCCTCACTTATACTGTTCACCTTTTAACATGTCCTGTTCGCATGAAACAATCAGGGGAGCAAAATCTCCTCACGTATACTGTTCACCTGATAACATGTCCCGTGTGTATTAAACCATCAGGGGAACACACTCTCCTCACTTATACTGTTCACCTTTTAACATGTCCTGTTCGCATTAAACAATCAGGGGAACAAACTCTCCTCACTTATACTGTTCACCTGATAACATGTCCCGTGTGTATTAAACCATCAGGGGAACACACTCTCCTCACTTATACTGTTCACCTGGTAACATGTATGGTGTGTATTAAACCATCAGGGGAACACACTCTCCTCACTTATACTGTTCACCTGGTAACATGCCCTGTGTATATTAAACCATCAGGTGAACACACTCTCCTCACTTATACTGTTCACCTGGCCACATGTCCCGTGTATATTAAACCATCAGGGGAAAACATTCTCCTCACTTTTCCTGTTCACCTGGTAACATGTCCCGTGTATATTAAACCATCAGGGGAACACACTCTCCTCACTTCTGCTGTTCACCTGGTAAAATGACCTGTGTGCATTAAACCATCAGTGGAACACACTCTCCTCACCTATACTGTTCACCTGGTGACATGTCCCGTGTATATTAAACAATCAGGGGTACACACTGTCCTCCCTTTTACAGTTCACTTGGTGACATGTCCCGTGTGTATTAAACCATCAGGGGAACACACTCTCCTCACTTATACTGTTCACCTAGTGACATGTCCCGTGCGTAGTAAACCATCAGGTGAACACACTCTCCTCACTTATACTGTTCATCTGGTAACTTGTCCCGTGTATATTAAACCATCAGGGGAACACACTCTCCTCACTTATACTGTTCACCTGGGAACATGTCCCGTGTATGTTAAACAATCAGGTGAACACACTCTCCTCACTTATACTGTTCATCTGGTAACATGTCCCGTGTATATTAAACCATATGGGGAACACAATCTCCTCACTTATACTGTTCACCTGGTAACATGTCCCGTGTGTATTGAACAATAAGGGGAAAACACTCTTCTCACTTATACTGTTCACCTGGTAACATGTCCCGTGTATATTAAACCATCAGGGGAACACACTCTCCTCACTTATACTGTTCACCTGGTTTCATGTCCCGTGTGTATTGAACAATCAGGGGAACACACTCTCCTCACTTATACTGTTCACCTGGTAACATGTCCTGTGTGTATTGAACCATCAGGGGAAAACATTCTGCTCACTTATGCTGTTCAGCTGGTGACATGTCCCGTGTGTATTAAACAATCAGGGGAAAACACACTCCTCACATATACTGTTCAACAGGTGACATGTCCCGTCAGTATTAAACAATCAGGGGAACACACTCTCCTCACTTATACTGTTCATCTGGTAACATGTCCCGTGTATATTAAACCATCAGGGGAACACAATCTCCTCACTTATACTGTTCACCTGGTAACATGTCCCGTGTGTATTGAACAATAAGGGGAACACACTCTCCTCAGTTATACTGTTCACCTGGTAACATGTCCCGTGTATATTAAACCATCAGGGGAACACACTCTCCTCACTTATACTGTTCACCTGGTTTCATGTCCCGTGTTTATTGAACAATCAGGGAAACACACTCTCCTCACTTATACTGTTCACCTGGTAACATGTCCTGTGTATATTAAACCATCAGTGGAACACTCTCTCCAAACTTATACTGTTCACCTGGTAACATGTCCTGTTCGCATTAAACCATCAGGGGAACACACTCTCCTCACTTATACAGTTCACTTGGTTAAATGTCCCGTGCTTATTAAACCATAAGGGGAACACACTCTCCTCACTTATACTGTTCAGCTGGTAACATGTCCTGTGTGTATTAAACCATCAGGGGAACACACTCTCCTCACTTATACTGTTCACCTGCAAACATGCCCTGTGTGTATTAAACAATCAGGGGAACACACTCTCCTCACTTATACTGTTCACCTGGTGACATGTCCTATGTGCATTAAACAATTAGGGGAACACACTCTCCTCACTTACACTGTTCAGCTGGTAACATGTCCCGTGTGCATTAAACAATAAGTGGAACACATTCTCCTCACTTATACTGTTCACCTGGTAACATGTCCCGTGTATATTAAACCATCAGAGGAACACACTCTCCTCACTTATACTGTTCACCTGGTTTCATGTCCCGTGTGTATAGAACATTCGGGGGAACACCGTCTCCTCACTTATACTGTTCACCTGGTAACATGTCCTGTGTGTATTAAACCATCAGGCGAAAACATTCTGCTCACTTATACTGTCCACCTGGTGACATGTCCCGTGTGTATTAAAGAATCAGGGGAAAACATTCTCCTCACATATACTGTTCAACTGGTGACATGTCCCGTCAATATGAAACAATCAGGGGAACACACCGTCCTCACTTATACTGTTCACCTGGTAACATGTCCCGTGTATATTAAACCATCAGGGGAACACACTCTCCTCACTTATACTGTTCACCTGGAAACATGTCCCGTGTATATTAAACCATCAGGGGAACACACTCTCCTCACTTATACTGTTCACCTGGTTTCATGTCCCGTGTGTATAGAACATTCAGGGGAACACCGTCTCCTCACTTATACTGTTCACCTGGTAACATGTCCCGTGTGTAATAAACCATCAGTGGAAAACACTCTCCTCACTTATGCTGTTCACCTGGAATCATGTCCCGTGAATATTAAACCATCAGGGGAAAGCACTCTCCTCACTTAGACTTTGCTCCTGGTAACATGTCCCCTGCGTATTAAACCATCAGGGGAGCACACTCTCCTTACTTATACTTTTCATCTGATAACATGTGCCGTGTGTATTAAACCATCAGGGGAACACACTCTCCTCACTTATACTGTTCACCTGGTAAAATGTCCTATGTGCATTAAACAATCAGGGGAACACACTCTCCTCACTTGTACATTTCACTTGGTGACATGTCCCGTGTATATTAAACCATCAGGGGAACACACTCTCCTCACTTATACTGTTCACCTAGTGACATGTCCCGTGCGTAGTAAACCATCAGGTGAACACACTCTCCTCACTTACACTGTTCATCTGATAACATGTCCCGTGTATATTAAACCATCAGGGGAACACACTCTCCTCACTTATACTGTTCACCTGGTAACATGTCCCGTGTATGTTAAACCATCAGGTGAACACGCTCTCCTCACTTATACTGTTCATCTGGTAACATGTCCCGTGTATATTAAACCATCAGGGGAACCCAATCTCCTCACTTATGCTGTTCACCTGGTAACATGTCCCGTGTGTATTGAACAATAAGGGGAAAACACTCTCCTCACATATACTGTTCAACTGGTGACATGTCCCGTCAGTATTAAACAATCAGGGGAACACACCGTCCTCACTGATACTGTTCACCTGGTAACATGTCCCGTGTATATTAAACCATCAGGGGAACACACTCTCCTCACTTATACTGTTCACCTGGTAACATGTCCCGTGTATATCAAACCATCAGGGGAACACACTCTCCTCACTTATGCTGTTCACCTGGAAACATGTCCCGTGAATATTAAACCATCAGGGGAAAGCACTCTCCTCACTTAGACTTTTCTCCTGGTAACATGTCCCGTGCGTATTAAACCATCAGGGGAACACATTCTCCTCACTTATACTGTTCACCTTTTAACATGTCCTGTTCGCATGAAACAATCAGGGGAGCAAAATCTCCTCACGTATACTGTTCACCTGATAACATGTCCCGTGTGTATTAAACCATCAGGGGAACACACTCTCCTCACTTATACTGTTCACCTTTTAACATGTCCTGTTCGCATTAAACAATCAGGGGAACAAACTCTCCTCACTTATACTGTTCACCTGATAACATGTCCCGTGTGTATTAAACCATCAGGGGAACACACTCTCCTCACTTATACTGTTCACCTGGTAACATGTATGGTGTGTATTAAACCATCAGGGGAACACACTCTCCTCACTTATACTGTTCACCTGGTAACATGCCCTGTGTATACTAAACCATCAGGTGAACACACTCTCCTCACTTATACTGTTCACCTGGCCACATGTCCCGTGTATATTAAACCATCAGGGGAAAACATTCTCCTCACTTTTCCTGTTCACCTGGTAACATGTCCCGTGTATATTAAACCATCAGGGGAACACACTCTCCTCACTTCTGCTGTTCACCTGGTAAAATGACCTGTGTGCATTAAACCATCAGTGGAACACACTCTCCTCACCTATACTGTTCACCTGGTGACATGTCCCGTGTATATTAAACAATCAGGGGTACACACTGTCCTCACTTATACAGTTCACTTGGTGACATGTCCCGTGTGTATTAAACCATCAGGGGAACACACTCTCCTCACTTATACTGTTCACCTAGTGACATGTCCCGTGCGTAGTAAACCATCAGGTGAACACACTCTCCTCACTTATACTGTTCATCTGGTAACTTGTCCCGTGTATATTAAACCATCAGGGGAACACACTCTCCTCACTTATACTGTTCACCTGCGAACATGTCCCGTGTATGTTAAACAATCAGGTGAACACACTCTCCTCACTTATATTGTTCATCTGGTAACATGTCCCGTGTATATTAAACCATATGGGGAACACAATCTCCTCACTTATACTGTTCACCTGGTAACATGTCCCGTGTATATTAAACCATCAGGGGAACACACTCTCCTCACTTATACTGTTCACCTGGTTTCATGTCCCGTGTGTACAGAACATTCAGGGGAACACACTCTCCTCACTTATACTGTTCACCTGGTAACATGTCCTGTGTGTATTAAACCATCAGGGGAAAACATTCTGCTCACTTATACTGTTCACCTGGTGACATGTCCCGTGTGTATTAAACCATCAGGGGAACACACTCCCCTCACTTATGCTGTTCACCTGGAAACATGTCCCGTGAATATTAAACCATCAGGGGAAAGCACTCTCCTCACTTAGACTGTTCATCTGGTAACATGTCCCGTGTATGTTAAACCATCAGGTGAACACGCTCTCCTCACTTATACTGTTCATCTGGTAACATGTCCCGTGTATATTAAACCATCAGGGGAACCCAATCTCCTCACTTACGCTGTTCACCTGGTAACATGTCCCGTGTGTATTGAACAATAAGGGGAACACACTCTCCTCACTTATACTGTTCACCTGGTAACATGTCCTGTGTGTATTAAACCATCAGGGGAAAACATTCTGCTCACTTATACTGTTCACCTGGTGACATGTCCCGTGTGTATTAAACAATCAGGGGAAAACACTCTCCTCACATATACTGTTCAACTGGTGACATGTCCCGTCAGTATTAAACAATCAGGGAAACACACCGTCCTCACTGATACTGTTCACCTGGTAACATGTCCCGTGTATATTAAACCATCAGGGGAACACACTCTCCTCACTTATACTGTTCACCCGTTAACATGTTCCGTGTGTATCAAACCATCAGGGAACACACTCTCCTCACTTATACTGTTCACCTGGTAACATGCCCTGTGAATATTAAACCATCAGGTGAACACACTCTCCTCACTTATACTGTTCACCTGGCCACATGTCCCGTGTATATTAAACCATCAGGGGAAAACCTTCTCCTCACTTTTCCTGTTCACCTGGTAACATGTCCCGTGTATATTAAACCATCAGGGGAACACACTCTCCTCACTTCTGCTGTTCACCTGGTAAAATGTCCTGTGTGCATTAAACCATCAGGGGAACACACTCTCCTCACCTATACTGTTCACCTGGTGACATGTCCCGTGTTTTTTAAACAATCAGGGGTACACACTGTCCTCACTTATACAGTTCACTTGGTGACATGTCCCGTGTGTATTAAACCATCAGGGGAACACACTCTCCTCACTTATACTGTTCACCTAGTGACATGTCCCGTGCGTAGTAAACCATCAGGTGAACACACTCTCCTCACTTATACTGTTCATCTGGTAACTTGTCCCGTGTATATTAAACCATCAGGGGAACACACTCTCCTCACTTATACTGTTCACCTGGGAACATGTCCCGTGTATGTTAAACAATCAGGTGAACACACTCTCCTCACTTATACTGTTCATCTGGTAACATGTCCCGTGTTTATTAAACCATATGGGGAACACAATCTCCTCACTTATACTGTTCACCTGGTAACATGTCCCGTGTGTATTGAACAATAAGGGGAAAACACTCTTCTCACTTATACTGTTCACCTGGTAACATGTCCCGTGTATATTAAACCATCAGGGGAACACACTCTCCTCACTTATACTGTTCACCTGGTTTCATGTCCCGTGTGTACAGAACATTCAGGGGAACACACTCTCCTCACTTGTACTGTTCACCTTGTAACATGTCCTGTGTGTATTAAACCATCAGGGGAAAACATTCTGCTCACTTATACTGTTCACCTGGTGACATGTCCCGTGTGTATTAAACCATCAGGGGAACACACTCTCCTCACTTATGCTGTTCACCTGGAAACATGTCCCGTGAATATTAAACCATCAGGGGAAAGCACTCTCCTCACTTAGACTGTTCATCTGGTAACTTGTCCCGTGCATATTAAACCATCAGGGGAAAACACTCTCCTCACATATACTGTTCAAGTGGTGACATGTTCCGTCAGTATTAAACAATCAGGGGAACACAATGTCCTCACTGATACTGTTCACCTGGTAACATGTCCCGTGTATATTAAACCATCAGGGGAACACACTCTCCTCACTTATACTGTTCACCAGGAAACATGTCCCGTGTATATTAAACCATCAGGGGAACACACTCTCCTCACTTATGCTGTTCACCTGGAAACATGTCCCGTGAATATTAAACCATCAGGGGAAAGCACTCGCCTCACTTCGAATTTTCTCCTGGTAACATGTCCCGTGCGAATTAAACCATCAGGGGAACAGACACTCCTTACTTATACTGTTCATCTGATAGCATGTGCCGTGTGTATTAAACCATCAGGGGAACACACTCTCCTCACTTATACTGTTCACCTGGTAACATGTCCTGTTTGCATTAAACAATCAGGTGAACAAACTCTCCTCACTTATACTGTTCACCTGATAACATGTCCAGTGTGTATTAAACCATCAGGGGAAGACACTCTCCTCCCTTATACTGTTCACCTGGTAACATGCCCTGTGTGTATTAAACAATCAGGGGAACACACTCTCCTCAATTATACTGTTCACCTGGTAACATGCCCTGTCTATATTAAACCATCAGGGGAACACACTCTCCTCACTTATACTGTTCACCTGGTAACATGTCCCGTGTATTTTAAACAATCAGTGGAACACACTCTCCTCACTTATACTCTTCACCTGGTAACATGTCTCGTGTATATTAAACCATCAGGGGAACACACTCTCCTCACTTATACTGTTCACCTGGCAACATGTCCCGTGCATATTAAACCATCAGGGGAACACACTCTCCTCACTTATACTGTTCACCTGGTAACATGTCCCGTGTATATTAAACCATCAGGGGAACACACTCTCCTCACTTCTGATGTTCACCTGGTAAAATGTCCTGTGTGCATTAACCCATCAGGGGAACACACTCTCCTCACATATCCTGTTCACCTGGTGACATGTCCCGTGTATATTAAACAATCAGGGGAACACACTCCCCTCACTTATACAGTTCACTTGGTGACATGTCCCGTGTATATTAAACCATCAGCGGAACACACTCTCCTCACTTATACTGTTCACCTGGTTTCATGTCCCGTGTGTATAGAACATTCAGGGGAACACACTCTCCTCACTTATGCTGTTCACCTGGAAACATGTCCCGTGAATATTAAACCATCAGGGGAAAGCACTCTCCTCACTCAGACTTTTCTACTGGTAACATGTCCCGTGAATATTAAACCATCAGGGGAAAGCACTCTCATCACTTAGACTGTTCATCTGGTAACTTGTCCCGTGCATATTAAACCATCAGGGGAAAACACTCTCCTCACATATACTGTTCAAGTGGTGACATGTTCCGTCAGTATTAAACAATCAGGGGAACACAATGTCCTCACTGATACTGTTCACCTGGTAACATGTCCCGTGTATATTAAACCATCAGGGGAACACACTCTCCTCACTTATACTGTTCACCTGGAAACATGTCCCGTGTAAATTAAACCATCAGGGGAACACACTCTCCTCACTTATGCTGTTCACCTGGAAACATGTCCCGTGAATATTAAACCATCAGGGGAAAGCACTCGCCTCACTTAGACTTTTCTCCTGGTAACATGTCCCGTGCGAATTAAACCATCAGGGGAACACACACTCCTTACTTATACTGTTCATCTGATAACATGTGCCGTGTGTATTAAACCATCAGGGGAACACACTCTCCTCACTTATACTGTTCACCTGGTAACATGTCCTGTTTGCATTAAACAATCAGGTGAACAAACTCTCCTCACTTATACTGTTCACCTGATAACATGTCCAGTGTGTATTAAACCATCAGGGGAAGACACTCTCCTCACTTATACTGTTCACCTGGTAACATGCCCTGTGTGTATTAAACAATCAGGGGAACACATTCTCCTCAATTATACTGTTCACCTGGTAACATGCCCTGTCTATATTAAACCATCAGGGGAACACACTCTCCTCACTTATACTGTTCACCTGGTAACATGTCCCGTGTATTTTAAACAATCAGTGGAACACACTCTCCTCACTTATACTCTTCACCTGGTAACATGTCTCGTGTATATTAAACCATCAGGGGAACACACTCTCCTCACTTATACTGTTCACCTGGCAACATGTCCCGTGCATATTAAACCATCAGGGGAACACACTCTCCTCACTTATACTGTTCACCTGGTAACATGTCCCGTGTATATTAAAACATCAGGGGAACACACTCTCCTCACTTCTGATGTTCACCTGGTAAAATGTCCTGTGTGCATTAACCCATCAGGGGAACACACTCTCCTCACATATCCTGTTCACCTGGTGACATGTCCCGTGTATATTAAACAATCAGGGGAACACACTCCCCTCACTTATACAGTTCACTTGGTGACATGTCCCGTGTATATTAAACCATCAGCGGAACACACTCTCCTCACTTGTACTGTTCACCTGGTTTCATGTCCCGTGTGTATAGAACATTCAGGTGAACACACTCTCCTCACTTATGCTGTTCACCTGGAAACATGTCCCGTGAATATTAAACCATCAGGGGAAAGCACTCTCCTCACTCAGACTTTTCTCCTGGTAACATGTCCTGTGCGTATTAAACCATCATAGTAGCACACTCTCCTTACTTATACTGTTCATCTGATAACATGTGCCGTGTGTATTAAACCATCAGGGGAACACAATCTCCTCACTTATACTGTTCACCTTTTAACATGTCTTGTTCGCATTAAACAATCAGGGGAACAAACTCTCCTCACTTATACTGTTCACCTGGTAACATGTATGGTGTGTATTAAACCATCAGGGGAACACACTCTCCTCACTTATACTGTTCACCTGGTAACATGCCCTGCGTATATTAAACCATCAGGGGAACACACTCTCCTCACTTATACTGTTCACCTAGAAAGATGTTCCGTGTATATTAAACTATCAGTGGAACACACTCTCCTCACTTATACTCTTCACCTGTTAACATGTCCCGTGTATATTAAACCATCAGGGGAACACACTCTCCTCACTTATACTGTTCACCTGGTGACATGCCCGTGTATATTAAACAATCAGGGGAACACACTCTCCTCACTTATTCAGTTCACTTGGTGACATGTCCCGTGTGTATTAAACCATCAGGGGAACACACTCTCCTCACTTATACTGTTCACCTAGTGACATGTCCCGTGCGTAGTAATCCATCAGGTGAACACACTCTCCTCACTTATACTGTTCATCTGGTAACTTGTCCCGTGTATATTAAACCATCGGTGGAACACACTCTCCTCACTTATACTGTTCACCTGGTAACATGTCCCGTGTATATCAAACCATCAGGGGAACACACTCTCCTCACTTATGCTGTTCACCTGGAAACATGTCCCGTGAATATTAAACCATCAGGGGAAAGCACTCTCCTCACTTAGACTTTTCTGCTGGTAACATGTCCCGTGCGTATTAAACCATCAGGGGAACACATTCTCCTCAGTTATACGGTTCACCTTTTAACATGTCCTGTTCGCATTAAACAATCAGGGGAGCAAAATCTCCTCACGTATACTGTTCACCTGATAACATGTCCCGTGTGTATTAAACCATCAGGGGAACACACTCTCCTCACTTATACAGTTCACCTTTTAACATGTCCTGTTCGCATTAAACAATCAGGGGAACAAACTCTCCTCACTTATACTGTTCACCTGATAACATGTCCCGTGTATATTAAACCATCAGGGGAACACACTCTCCTCACTTATACTGTTCACCTGGTAACATGTATGGTGTGTATTAAACCATCAGGGGAACACACTCTCCTCACTTATACTGTTCACCTGGTAACATGCCCTGTGTATATTAAACCATCAGGTGAACACACTCTCCTCAATTATACTGTTCACCTGGCCACATGTCCCGTGTATATTAAACCATCAGGGGAAAACATTCTCCTCACTTTTCCTGTTCACCTGGTAACATGTCCCGTGTATATTAAACCATCAGGGGAACACACTCTCCTCACTTCTGCTGTTCACCTGGTAAAATGTCCTGTGCGCATTAAACCATCAGGGGAACACACTCTCCTCACCTATACTGTTCACCTGGTGACATGTCCCGTGTATATTAAACAATCAGGGGTACACACTGTCCTCACTTATACAGTTCACTTGGTGACATGTCCCGTGTGTATTAAACCATCAGGGGAACACACACTCCTCACTTATACTGTTCACCTAGTGACATGTCCCGTGCTTAGTAAACCATCAGGTGAACACACTCTCCTCACTTATACTGTTCATCTGGTAACTTGTCCCGTGTATATTAAACCATCAGGGGAACACACTCTCCTCACTTATACTGTTCACCTGGGAACATGTCCCGTGTATGTTAAACAATCAGGTGAACACACTCTCCTCACTTATACTGTTCATCTGGTAACATGTCCCGTGTATATTACACCATATGGGGAACACAATCTCCTCACTGATACTGTTCACCTGGTAACATGTCCCGTGTGTATTGAACAATAAGGGGAAAACACTCTTCTCACTTATACTGTTCACCTGGTAACCTGTCCCGTGTATATTAAACCATCAGGTGAACACACTCTCCTCACTTATACTGTTCATTATGTAACGTGTCCCGTGTATATTAAACCATCAGGGGAACACAATCTCCTCACTTAAACTGTTCACCTGGTAACATGTCCCGTGTGTATTGAACAATAAGGGGAACACACTCTCCTCACTTATACTGTTCACCTGGTAACATGTCCCGTGTATATTAAACCAACAGGGGAACACACTCTCCTCACTTATACTGTTCACCTGGTTTCATGTCCCGAATGTATAGAACATTCAGGGGAACACACTCTCCTCACTTATACTGTTCACCTGGTAACATGTCCTGTGTGTATTAAACCATCAGGGGAAAACATTCTGCTCACTTATACTGTTCACCTGGTGACATGTCCCGTGTGTATTAAAGAATCAGGGGAAAACACTCTCCTCACATATACTGTTCAACTGGTGACATGTCCGTCAGTATTAAACAATCAGGGTAACACACCGTCCTCACTTATACTGTTCACCTGGTAACATGTCCCGTGTATATTAAACCATCAGGGGAACACACTCTCCTCACTTATACTGTTCACCTGGAAACATGTCCCGTGTATATTAAACCATCAGGGGAACACACTCTCCTCACTTATGCTGTTCACCTGGAAACATGTCCCGTGAATATTAAACCATCAGGGGAAAGCACTCTCCTCACTTAGACTTTTCTGCTGGTAACATGTCCCGTGCGTATTAAACCATCAGGGGAGCACACTCTCCTTACTTATACTGTTCATCTGACAACATGTGCCGTGTGTATTAAACCATCAGGGGAACACACTCTCCTCACTTATACTGTTCACCTGGCAACATGTCCTGTTCGCATTAAACAATCAGGGGAACAAACTCTCCTCACTTATACAGTTCACCTGATAACATGTCCCGTGTGTATTAAACCATCAGGGGAACTCACTCTCCTCACTTATACAGGTCACCTGATAACATGTATGGTGTGTATTAAACCATCAGGAGAACACACTCTTCTCACTTATACTGTTCAACTGGTAACATGCCCTGTGTATATTAAACCATCAGGGGAACACACTCTCCTCACTTATACTGTTCACCTGGTAACGTGTCCCGTGTATATTCAACCATCATTGGAACACACTCTCCTCACTTATACTCTTCACCTGGTAACATGTCCCGTGTATATTAAACCATCAGGGGAACACACTCTCCTCACTTATACTGCTCACCTGGCAACATGTCCCGTGCATATTAAACCATCAGGGGAACACACTCTCCTCACTTATACTGTTCACCTGGTAACATGTCCCGTGTATATTAAACCATCAGGAGAACACACTCTCCTCACTTCTGCTGTTCACCTGGTAAAATGTCCTGTGTATATTAAACCATCAGGGGAACACACTCTCCTCACTTATACTGTTCACCTAGTGACATGTCCCGTGCATAGTAAACCATCAGGTGAACACACTCTCCTCACTTATACTGTTCATCTGGTAACTTGTCCCGTGTATATTAAACCATCAGGGGAACACACTCTCCTCACTTATACTGTTCACCTGGTAACATGTCCCGTGTATGTTAAACCATCAGGTGAACACACTCTCCTCATTTATACTGTTCATCTGGTAACATGTCCCGTGTATATTAAACCATCAGGGGAACACAATCTCCTCACTTATACTGTTCACCTGGTAACATGTCCCGTGTGTATTGAACAATAAGGGGAACACACTCTCCTCAGTTATACTGTTCACCTGGTAACATGTCCCGTGTATAATAAACCATCAGGAGAGCACACTCTCCTCACTTATACTGTTCACCTGGTTTCATGTCCCGTGTGTATTGAACAATCAGGGAAACACACTCTCCTCACTTATACTGTTCACCTGGCAACATGTCCTGTGTGTATTAAACCATCAGGGGAAAACATTCTGCTCACTTATGCTGTTCACCTGGTGACATGTCCCGTGTGTATTAAACAATCAGGGGAAAACACACTCCTCACATATACTGTTCAACTGGTGACATGTCCCGTCAGTATTAAACAATCAGGGGAACACACTCTCCTCACTTATACTGTTCACCTGGTAACATGTCCCGTGTATATTAAACCATCAGGGGAACACACTCTCCTCACTTATACTGTTCTCCTGGCAATATGTCCCGTGAGTATTAAACAATCAGGGGAACACACCCTCATCACTTACACTGTTCACCTGGTAACATGTCCAGTGTATGTTAAACCATCAGGGGAACACATTCTCCTCACTTATACTGTTCACCTGGTAACATGTCCCGTGTGTATTTAACAATCAGGGGAATACACTCTCCTCACTTATACTGTTCACCTGGTAACATGTCCCGTGTATATTAAACCATCAGGGGAACACACTCTCCTCACTTATACTGTTCACCTGGAAACATGTCCCGTGTATGTTAAACCATCAGGTGAACACACTCTCCTCATTTATACTGTTCATCTGCTAACATGTCCCGTGTATATTAAACCATCAGGGGAACACAATCTCCTCACTTATACTGTTCACCTGGTAACATGTCCCGTGTGTATTGAACAATAAGGGGAACACACTCTCCTCAGTTATACTGTTCACCTGGTAACATGTCCCGTGTATAATAAACCATCAGGAGAACACACTCTCCTCACTTATACTGTTCACCTGGTTTCATGTCCCGTGTGTATTGAACAATCAGGGAAACACACTCTCCTCACTTATACTGTTCACCTGGCAACATGTCCTGTGTGTATTAAACCATCAGGGGAAAACATTCTGCTCACTTATGCTGTTCACCTGGTGACATGTCCCGTGTGTATTAAACAATCAGGGGAAAACACACTCCTCACATATACTGTTCAACTGGTGACATGTCCCGTCAGTATTAAACAATCAGGGGAACACACTCTCCTCACTTATACTGTTCACCTGGTAACATGTCCCGTGTATATTAAACCATCAGGGGAACACACTCTCCTCACGTATACTGTTCTCCTGGCAATATGTCCCGTGAGTATTAAACAATCAGGGGAACACACCCTCATCACTTACACTGTTCACCTGGTAACATGTCCAGTGTATGTTAAACCATCAGGGGAACACATTCTCCTCACTTATACTGTTCACCTGGTAACATGTCCCGTGTGTGTTTAACAATCAGGGGAATACACTCTCCTCACTTATACTGTTCACCTGGTAACATGTCCCGTGTATATTAAACCATCAGGGGAACACACTCTACTCACTTATACTGTTCACCTGGAAACATGTCCCGTGTATATTAAACCATCAGGGGAACACACTCTCCTCAATTATACTGTTCACCTGGAAACATGTCCCGTGCGTATTAAACCATCAGGGGAACACACTCTCCTTACTTATACTGTTCACCTGGTAACATGTCCTGTGTATATTAAACCATCAGTGGAACACACTCTCCACACTTATACTGTTCACCTGGTAAGATGTCCTGTTTGCATTAAACCATCAGGGGAACACACTCTCCTCACTTAGACTTTTCTCCTGACAACATGTCCCGTGTATATTAAACCATCAGGAGAACACACTCGCCTCACTTATACTGTTCACCTGGAAACATGTCCCGTGAATATTAAACCATCAGCGTGAAGCACTCTCCTCACTTAGACTTTTCTCCTGGTAACATGTCCCGTGCGTATTAAACCATCAGGGGAACACACTCTCCTTACTTATACTGTTCACCTGGTAACATTTCCCATGTGTATTAAACCATCAGTGGAACACTCTCTCCAGACTTATACTGTTCACCTGGTAACATGTCCTGTTCGCATTAAACCATCAGGGGAACACACTCTCCTCACTTATACTGTTCACTTGGTGAAATGTCCCGTGCTTATTAAACCATAAGGGGAACACACTCTCCTCACTTATACTGTTCAGCTGGTAACATGTCCTGTGTGTATTAAACCATCAGGGGAACACACTCTCCTCACTTATACTGTTCACCTGGTAACATGCCCTGTGTGTATTAAACAATCAGGGGAACACACTCTCCTCACTTATACTGTTCACCTGGTGACATGTCCCATGTGCATTAAACAATTAGGGGAACACACTCTCCTCACTTACACTGTTCACCTGGTAACATGTCCCGTGTGCATTAAACAATAAGGGGAACACATTCTCCTCGCTTATACTGTTCACCTGGAAACATGTCCCGTGTTTATTAAACCATCAGGGGAACACACTCTCCTCACATATGCTGTTCACCTGGAAACATGTCCCGTGAATATTAAACCATCAGGGGAAAGCACTCTCCTCACTTAGACTTTTCTCCTGGGAACATGTCCCGTTCGTATCAAACCATCAGGGGAACACACTCTCCTTACTTATACTGTTCATCTGATATCATGTGCCGTGTGTATTAAACCATCAGGGGAACACACTCTCCTCACTTATACAGTTCACCTGGTAACATGTCCTGTTCGCATTAAACAATCAGGGGAACAAACTCTCCTCACTTATACTGTTCACCTGATAACATGTCCCGTGTGTATTAAACCATCAGGGGAACACACTCTCCTCACTTATACAGGTCACCTGATAACATGTATGGTGTGTATTAAACCATCAGGGGAACACACTCTCCTCACTTATACTGTTCACCTGATAACATGCCCTGTGTATATTAAACCATCAGGGGAACACACTCTCCTCACTTATACTGTTCACCCGGTAACATGTCCCGTGTATATTAAACCATCAGTGGAACACACTCTCCTCACTTATACTCTTCACCTGGTAACATGTCCCGTGTATATTAAACCATCAGGGGAACACACTCTCCTCACTTATACTGTTCACCTGGCAACATTGCCCGTGCATATTAAACCATCAGGGGAACACACTCTCCTCACTTATACTATTCACCTGGTAACATGTCCCATGTAAATTAAACCATCAGGGGAACACACTCTCCTCACTTCTGCTGTTCACCTGGTAAAATGTCCTGTGTGCATTAAACCATCAGGGGAACACACTCTCCTCACCTATACTGTTCACCTGGTGACATGTCCCGTGTATATTAAACAATCAGGGGAACACACTCTCCTCACTTATGCAGTTCACTTGGGGACATGTCCCGTGTATATTAAACCATCAGGGGAACACATTCTCCTCACTTATACTGCTCACCTAGTGACATGTCCCGTGCGTAGTAAACCATCAGGTGAACACACTCTCCTCACTTATACTGTTCATCTGGTAACTTGTCCCATGTATATTAAACCATCAGGGGAACACACTCTCCTCACTTATACTGTTCACCTGGTTTCATGTCCCGTGTGTATTGAACAATCAGGGAAACACACTCTCCTCACTTATACTGTTCACCTGGTAACATGTCCTGTGTGTATTAAACCAACAATGGAAAACATTCTGCTCACTTATGCTGTTCACCTGGTGACATGTCCCGTGTGTATTAAACAATCAGGGGAAAACACACTCCTCACATATACTGTTCAACAGGTGACATGTCCCGTCAGTATTAAACAATCAGGGGAACACACTCTCCTCACTTATACTGTTCATCTGGTAACATGTCCCGTGTATATTAAACCATCAGGGGAACACAATCTCCTCACTTATACTGTTCACCTGGTAACATGTCCCGTGTGTATTGAACAATAAGGGGAACACACTCTCCTCAGTTATACTGTTCACCTGGTAACATGTCCCGTGTATATTAAACCATCAGGGGAACACACTCTCCTCACTTATACTGTTCACCTGGTTTCATGTCCCGTGTGTATTGAACAATCAGGGAAACACACTCTCCTCACTTCTACTGTTCACCTGGCAACATGTCCTGTGTGTATTAAACCATCAGGCAAAACATTCTGCTCACTTATGCTGTTCACCTGGTGACATGTCCCGTGTGTATTAAACAATCAGGGGAAAACACACTCCTCACTTATACTGTTCAACTGGTGACATGTCCCATCAGTATTAAACAATCAGGGGAACACACTCTCCTCACTTATACTGTTCACCTGGTAACATGTCCCGTGTATATTAAACCATCAGGGGAACACACTCTCCTCACTTATACTGTTCTCCTGGTAATATGTCCCGTGAGTATTAAACAATCAGGGGAACACACCCTCATCACGTACACTGTTCACCTGGTAACATGTCCAGTGTATATTAAACCATCAGGGGAACACATTCTCCTCACTTATACTGTTCACCTGGTAACATGTCCCGTGTGTATTTAACAATCAGGGGAATACACTCTCCTCACTTATACTGTTCACCTGGTAACATGTCCCGTGTATATTAAACCATCAGGGGAACACACTCTCCTCACTTATATTGTTCACCTGGAAACATGTCCCGTGTATATTAAACCATCAGTGGAACACACTCTCCTCAATTATATTGTTCACCTGGTAACATGTCCCGTGCGTATTAAACCATCAGGGGAACACACTCTCCTTACTTATACTGTTCACCTGGTAACATGTCCTGTGTATATTAAACCATCAGTGGAACACTCTCTCCACACTTATACTGTTCACCTGGTAACATGTCCTGATCGCATTAAACCATCAGTGGAACACACTCTCCTCTCTTAGACTTTTCTCCTGGCAACATGTCCTTTGTATATTAAACCATCAGGAGAACACACTCGCCTCACTTATACTGTTCACCTGGAAACATGTCCCGTGTATATTAAACCATCAGGGGAACACACTCTCCTCACTTATACTGTTCACCTGGAAACATGTCCCGTGAATATTAAACCATCAGCGTGAAGCATTCTCCTCACTTAGACTTTTCTCCTGGTAACATGTCCCGTGCGTTTTAAACCATCAGGGGAACACACTCTCCTTACTTATACTGTGCATCTGGAAACATGTCCCATGTATATTAAACCATCAGTGGAACACTCTCTCCACACTTATACTGTTCACCTGGTAACATGTCCTGTTCGCATTAAACCATCAGGGGAACACACTCTCCTCACTTATACTGTTCACTTGGTGAAATGTCCCGTGCTTATTAAACCATAAGGGGAACACACTCTCCTCACTTATACTGTTCAGCTGGTAACATGTCCTGTGTGTATTAAACCATCAGGGGAACACACTCTCCTCACTTATACTGTTCACCTGGTAACATGTCCCGTGTGTATTGAACAATAAGGGGAACACACTCTCCTCAGTTATACTGTTCACCTGGTAACATGTCCCGTGTATAATAAACCATCAGGAGAACACACTCTCCTCACTTATACTGTTCACCTGGTTTCATGTCCCGTGTGTATTGAACAATCAGGGAAACACACTCTCCTCACTTATACTGTTCACCTGGCAACATGTCCTGTGTGTATTAAACCATCAGGGGAAAACATTCTGCTCACTTATGCTGTTCACCTGGTGACATGTCCCGTGTGTATTAAACAATCAGGGGAAAACACACTCCTCACATATACTGTTCAACTGGTGACATGTCCCGTCAGTATTAAACAATCAGGGGAACACACTCTCCTCACTTATACTGTTCACCTGGTAACATGTCCCGTGTATAGTAAACCATCAGGGGAACACACTCTCCTCACTTATACTGTTTTCCTGGTAATATGTCCCGTGAGTATTAAACAATCAGGGGAACACACCCTCATCACTTACACTGTTCACCTGGTAACATGTCCAGTGTATGTTAAACCATCAGGGGAACACATTCTCCTCACTTACACTGTTCACCTGGTAACATGTCCCGTCTGTATTTAACAATCAGGGGAATACACTCTCCTCACTTATACTGTTCACCTGGTAACATGTCCCGTGTATATTAAACCATCAGGGGAACACACTCTCCTCACTTATACTGTTCACCTGGAAACATGTCCCGTGTATATTAAACCATCAGGGGAACACACTCTCCTCAATTATACTGTTCACCTGGAAACATGTCCCGTGCGTATTAAACCATCAGGGGAACACACTCTCCTTACTTATACTGTTCACCTGGTAACATGTCCTGTGTATATTAAACCATCAGTGGAACACTCTCTCCACACTTATACTGTTATCCTGGTAAGATGTCCTGTTTGCATTAAACCATCAGGGGAACACACTCTCCTCACTTAGACTTTTCTCCTGGCAACATGTCCCGTGTATATTAAACCATCAGGAGAACACACTCGCCTCACTTATACTGTTCACCTGGAAACATGTCCCGTGTATATTAAACCATCAGGGGAACACACTCTCCTCACTTATACTGTTCACCTGGAAACATGTCCCGTGAATATTAAACCATCAGCGTGAAGCACTCTCCTCACTTAGACTTTTCTCCTGGTAACATGTCCCGTGCGTATTAAACCATCGGGGGAACACACTCTCCTTACTTATACTGTTCACCTGGTAACATGTCCCATGTATATTAAACCATCAGTGGAACACTCTCTCCAGACTTATACTGTTCACCTGGTAACATGTCCTGTTCGCATTAAACCATCAGGGGAACACACTCTCCTCACTTATACTGTTCACTTGGTGAAATGTCCCGTGCTTATTAAACCATAAGGGGAACACACTCTCCTCACTTATACTGTTCAGCTGGTAACATGTCCTGTGTGTATTAAACCATCAGGGGAACACACTCTCCTCACTTATACCGTTCACCTGGTAACATGCCCTGTGTGTATTAAACAATCAGGGGAACACACTCTCCTCACTTATACTGTTCACCTGGTGACATGTCCCATGTGCATTAAACAATTAGGGGAACACACTCTCCTCACTTACACTGTTCACCTGGTAACATGTCCCGTGTGCATTAAACAATAAGGGGAACACATTCTCCTCGCTTATACTGTTCACCTGGAAACATGTCCCGTGTTTATTAAACCATCAGGGGAACACACTCTCCTCACTTATGCTGTTCACCTGGAAACATGTCCCGTGAATATTAAACCATCAGGGGAAAGCACTCTCCTCACTTAGACTTTTCTCCTGGGAACATGTCCCGTGCGTATTAAACCATCAGGGGAACACACTCTCCTTACTTATACTGTTCATCTGATATCATGTGCCGTGTGTATTAAACCATCAGGGGAACACACTCTCCTCACTTATACAGTTCACCTGGTAACATGTCCTGTTCGCATTAAACAATCAGGGGAACAAACTCTCCTCAATTATACTGTTCACCTGATAACATGTCCCCTGTGTATTAAACCATCAGGGGAACACACTCTCCTCACTTATACAGGTCACCTGATAACATGTATGGTGTGTATTAAACCATCAGGGGAACACACTCTCCTCACTTATACTGTTCACCTGATAACATGCCCTGTGTTTATTAAACCATCAGGGGAACACACTCTCCTCACTTATACTGTTTTCCTGGTAACATGTCCCGTGTATATTAAACCATCAGTGGAACACACTCTCCTCACTTATACTCTTCACCTGGTAACATGTCCCGTGTATATTAAACCATCAGGGGAACACACTCTCCTCACTTATAATGTTCACCTGGCAACATTGCCCGTGCATATTAAACCATCAGGGGAACACTCTCTCCACACTTATACTGTTTACCTGGTAACATGTCCTGATCGCATTAAACCATCAGGGGAACACACTCTCCTCTCTTAGACTTTTCTCCTGGCAACATGTCCTTTGTATATTAAACCATCAGGAGAACACACTCGCCTCACTTATACTGTTCACCTGGAAACATGTCCCGTGTATATTAAACCATCAGGGGAACACACTCTCCTCACTTATATTGTTCACCTGGAAACATGTCCCGTGAATATTAAACCATCAGCGTGAAGCATTCTCCTCACTTAGACTTTTCTCCTGGTAACATGTCCCGTGCGTATTAAACCATCAGGGGAACACACTCTCCTTACTTATACTGTTCATCTGGTAACATGTCCCATGTATATTAAACCATCAGTGGAACACTCTCTCCACACTTATACTGTTCACCTGGTAACATGTCCTGTTCGCATTAAACCATCAGGGGAACACACTCTCCTCACTTATACAGGTCACCTGATAACATGTATGGTGTGTATTAAACCATCAGGGGAACACACTCTCCTCACTTATACTGTTCACCTGGTAACATGTCCAGTGTATGTTAAACCATCAGGGGAACACATTCTCCTCACTTATACTGTTCACCTGGTAACATGTCCCGTGTGTATTTAACAATCAGGGGAATACACTCTCCTCACTTATACTGTTCACCTGGTAACATGTCCCGTGTATATTAAACCATCAGGGGAACACACTCTCCTCACTTATACTGTTCACCTGGAAACATGTCCCGTGTATATTAAACCATCAGGGGAACACACTCTCCTCAATTATACTGTTCACCTGGAAACATGTCCCGTGCGTATTAAACCATCAGGGGAACACACTCTCCTTACTTATACTGTTCACCTGGTAACATGTCCTGTGTATATTAAACCATCAGTGGAACACTCTCTCCACACTTATACTGTTATCCTGGTAAGATGTCCTGTTTGCATTAAACCATCAGGGGAACACACTCTCCTCACTTAGACTTTTCTCCTGGCAACATGTCCTTTGTATATTAAACCATCAGGAGAACACACTCGCCTCACTTATACTGTTCACCTGGAAACATGTCCCGTGTATATTAAACCATCAGGGGAACACACTCTCCTCACTTATACTGTTCACCTGGAAACATGTCCCGTGAATATTAAACCATCAGCGTGAAGCACTCTCCTCACTTAGACTTTTCTCCTGGTAACATGTCCCGTGCGTATTAAACCATCGGGGGAACACACTCTCCTTACTTATACTGTTCACCTGGTAACATGTCCCATGTATATTAAACCATCAGTGGAACACTCTCTCCAGACTTATACTGTTCACCTGGTAACATGTCCTGTTCGCATTAAACCATCAGGGGAACACACTCTCCTCACTTATACTGTTCACTTGGTGAAATGTCCCGTGCTTATTAAACCATAAGGGGAACACACTCTCCTCACTTATACTGTTCAGCTGGTAACATGTCCTGTGTGTATTAAACCATCAGGGGAACACACTCTCCTCACTTATACCGTTCACCTGGTAACATGCCCTGTGTGTATTAAACAATCAGGGGAACACACTCTCCTCACTTATACTGTTCACCTGGTGACATGTCCCATGTGCATTAAACAATTAGGGGAACACACTCTCCTCACTTACACTGTTCATCTGGTAACATGTCCCGTGTGCATTAAACAATAAGGGGAACACATTCTCCTCGCTTATACTGTTCACCTGGAAACATGTCCCGTGTTTATTAAACCATCAATGGAACACACTCTCCTCACTTATGCTGTTCACCTGGAAACATGTCCCGTGAATATTAAACCATCAGGGGAAAGCACTCTCCTCACTTAGACTTTTCTCCTGGGAACATGTCCCGTGCGTATTAAACCATCAGGGGAACACACTCTCCTTACTTATACTGTTCATCTGATATCATGTGCCGTGTGTATTAAACCATCAGGGGAACACACTCTCCTCACTTATACAGTTCACCTGGTAACATGTCCTGTTCGCATTAAACAATCAGGGGAACAAACTCTCCTCAATTATACTGTTCACCTGATAACATGTCCCCTGTGTATTAAACCATCAGGGGAACACACTCTCCTCACTTATACAGGTCACCTGATAACATGTATGGTGTGTATTAAACCATCAGGGGAACACACTCTCCTCACTTATACTGTTCACCTGATAACATGCCCTGTGTTTATTAAACCATCAGGGGAACACACTCTCCTCACTTATACTGTTTTCCTGGTAACATGTCCCGTGTATATTAAACCATCAGTGGAACACACTCTCCTCACTTATACTCTTCACCTGGTAACATGTCCCGTGTATATTAAACCATCAGGGGAACACACTCTCCTCACTTATACTGTTCACCTGGCAACATTGCCCGTGCATATTAAACCATCAGGGGAACACTCTCTCCACACTTATACTGTTTACCTGGTAACATGTCCTGATCGCATTAAACCATCAGGGGAACACACTCTCCTCTCTTAGACTTTTCTCCTGGCAACATGTCCTTTGTATATTAAACCATCAGGAGAACACACTCGCCTCACTTATACTGTTCACCTGGAAACATGTCCCGTGTATATTAAACCATCAGGGGAACACACTCTCCTCACTTATATTGTTCACCTGGAAACATGTCCCGTGAATATTAAACCATCAGCGTGAAGCATTCTCCTCACTTAGACTTTTCTCCTGGTAACATGTCCCGTGCGTATTAAACCATCAGGGGAACACACTCTCCTTACTTATACTGTTCATCTGGTAACATGTCCCATGTATATTAAACCATCAGTGGAACACTCTCTCCACACTTATACTGTTCACCTGGTAACATGTCCTGTTCGCATTAAACCATCAGGGGAACACACTCTCCTCACTTATACTGTTCACTTGGTGAAATGTCCCGTGCTTATTAAACCATAAGTGGAACACACTCTCCTCACTTATACTGTTCAGCTGGTAACATGTCCCGTGTGTATTAAACCATCAGGGGAACACACTCTCCTCACTTATACTGTTCACCTGGTAACATGCCCTGTGTGTATTAAACAATCAGGGGAACACACTCTCCTCACTTATACTGTTCACCTGGTGACATGTCCCATGTGCATTAAACAATTAGGGGAACACACTCTCCTCACTTACACTGTTCACCTGGTAACATGTCCCGTGTGCCTTAAACAATAAGGGGAACACATTCTCCTCGCTTATACTGTTCACCTGGCAACATGTCCCGTGTATATTAAACCATCAGGGGAACACACTCTCCTCACTTATGCTGTTCACCTGGAAACATGTCCCGTGAATATTAAACCATCAGGGGAAAGCCCTCTCCTCACTTAGACTTTTCTCCTGGGAACATGTCCCGTGCGTATTAAACCATCAGGGGAACACATTCTCCTTACATATACTGTTCATCTGATATGATGTGCCGTGTGTATTAAACCATCAGGGGAACACACTCTCCTCACTTATACAGTTCACCTGGTAACATGTCCTGTTCGCATTAAACAATCAGGGGAACAAACTCTCCTCACTTATACTGTTCACCTGATAACATGTCCCGTGTGTATTAAACCATCAGGGGAACACACTCTCCTCACTTATACAGGTCACCTGATAGCATGTATGGTGTGTATTAAACCATCAGGGGAACACACTCTCCTCACTTATACTGTTCACCTGGTAACATGTCCCGTGTATATTAAAAAATCAGTGGAACACACTCTCCTCACTTATACTCTTCACCTGGTAACATGTCCCGTTTATATTAAACCATCAGGGGAACACACTCTCCTCACTTATACTGTTCACCTAACAACATGTCCCGTGCATATTAAACCATCAGGGGAACACACTCTCCTCACTTATACTGTTCACCTGGTTTCATGTCCGGTGTGTATTGAACAATCAGGGAAACACACTCTCCTCACTTCTACTGTTCACCTGGCAACATGTCCTGTGTGTATTAAACCATCAGGCAAAACATTCTGCTCACTTATGCTGTTCACCTGGTGACATGTCCCGTGTGTATTAAACAATCAGGGGAAAACACACTCCTCACATATACTGTTCAACTGGTGACATGTCCCGTCAGTATTAAACAATCAGGGGAACACACTCTCCTCACTTATACTGTTCACCTAGTAACATGTCCCGTGTATAGTAAACCATCAGGGGAACACACTCCCCTCACTTATACTGTTCTCCTGGTAATATGTCCCGTGAGTATTAAACAATCAGGGGAACACACCCTCATCACGTACACTGTTCACCCGCTAACATGTCCAGTGTATATTAAACCATCAGGGGAACACATTCTCCTCACTTATACTGTTCACCTGGTAACATGTCCCGTGTGTATTTAACAATCAGGGGAATACACTCTCCTCACTTATACTGTTCACCTGGTAACATGTCCCGTTTATATTAAACCATCAGGGGAACACACTCTCCTCACTTATACTGTTCACCTGGAAACATGTCCCGTGTATATTAAACCATCAGGGGAACACACTCTCCTCAATTATACTGTTCACCTGGAAACATGTCCCGTGCGTATTAAACCATCAGGGGAACACACTCTCCTTACTTATACTGTTCACCTGGTAACATGTCCTGTGTATATTAAACCATCAGTGGAACACTCTCTCCACACTTATACTGTTCACCTGGTAACATGTCTTGATCGCATTAAACCATCAGGGGAACACACTCTCCTCTCTTAGACTTTTCTCCTGGCAACATGTCCTTTGTATATTAAACCATCAGGAGAACACACTCGCCTCACTTATACTGTTCACCTGGAAACATGTCCCGCGTATATTAAACCATCAGGGGAACACACTCTCCTCACTTATACTGTTCACCTGGAAACATGTCCCGTGAATATTAAACCATCAGCGTGAAGCATTCTCCTCACTCAGACTTTTCTCCTGGTAACATGTCCCGTGCGTATTAAACCATCAGGGGAACACACTCTCCTTACTTATACTGTTCATCTGGTAACATGTCCCATGTATATTAAACCATCAGTGGAACACTCTCTCCACACTTATACTGTTCACCTGGTAACATGTCCTGTTCGCATTAAACCATCAGGGGAACACACTCTCCTCACTTATACTGTTCACTTGGTGAAATGTCCCGTGCTTATTAAACCATAAGGGGAACACACTCTCCTCACTTATACTGTTCAGCTGGTAACATGTCCTGTGTGTATTAAACCATCAGGGGAACACACTCTCCTCACTTATACTGTTCACCTGGTAACATGCCCTGTGTGTATTAAACAATCAGGGGAACACACTCTCCTCACTTATACTGTTCACCTGGTGACATGTCCCATGTGCATTAAACAATTAGGAGAACACACTCTCCTCACTTACACTGTTCACCTGGTAACATGTCCCGTGTGCCTTAAACAATAAGGGGAACACATTCTCCTTGCTTATACTGTTCACCTGGCAACATGTCCCGTGTATATTAAACCATCAGGGGAACACACTCTCCTCACTTATGCTGTTCACCTGGAAACATGTCCCGTGAATATTAAACCATCAGGGGAAAGCCCTATCCTCACTTAGACTTTTCTCCTGGGAACATGTCCCGTGCGTATTAAACCATCAGGGGAACACATTCTCCTTACTTATACTGTTCATCTGATATGATGTGCCGTGTGTATTAAACCATCAGGGGAACACACTCTCCTCACTTATACAGTTCACCTGGTAACATGTCCTGTTCGCATTAAACAATCAGGGGAACAAACTCTCCTCACTTATACTGTTCACCTGATAACATGTCCCGTGTGTATTAAACCATCAGGGGAACACAGTCTCCTCACTTATACAGGTCACCTGATAGCATGTATGGTGTGTATTAAACCATCAGGGGAACACACTCTCCTCACTTATACTGTTCACCTGGTAACATGTCCCGTGTATATTAAAAAATCAGTGGAACACACTCTCCTCACTTATACTCTTCACCTGGTAACATGTCCCGTGTATATTAAACCATCAGGGGAACACACTCTCCTCACTTATACTGTTCACCTGGCAACATGTCCCGTGCATATTAAACCATCAGGGGAACACACTCTCCTCACTTATACTGTTCACCTGGTAACATGTCCCGTGTAAATTAAACCATCAGGGGAACACACTCTCCTCACTTCTGCTGTTCACCTGGTAAAATGTCCTGTGTGCATTAAACCATCAGGGGAACACACTCTCCTCACCTATACTGTTCACCTGGTGACATGTCCCGTGTATATTAAACAATCAGGGGAACACACTCTCCTCACTTATACAGTTCACTTGGTGACATGTCCCGTGTATATTAAACCATCAGGGGAACACATTCTCCTCACTTATACTGCTCACCTAGTGACATGTCCCGTGCGTAGTAAACCATCAGGTGAACACACTCTCCTCACTTATACTGTTCATCTGGTAACTTGTCCCGTGTATATTAAACGATCAGGGGAACACACTCTCCTCACTTATACTGTTCACATGGATTCATGTCCCGTGTGTATTGAACAATCAGGGGAAAACATTCTGCTCACTTATGCTGTTCACCTGGTGACATGTCCCGTGTGTATTAAACAATCAGGGGAAAACACACTCCTTACATATACTGTTCAACTGGTGACATGTCCCGTCAGTATTAAACAATCAGGGGAACACACTCTCCTCACTTATACTGTTCATCTGGTAACATGTCCCGTGTATATTAAACCATCAGGGGAACACAATCGCCTCACTTATACTGTTCACCTGGTAACATGTCCCGTGTGTATTGATCAATAAGGGGAACACACTCTCCTCAGTTATACTGTTCACCTGGTAACATGTCCCGTGCATATTAAACCATCAGGGGAACACACTCTCCTCACTTATACTGTTCACCTGGTTTCATGTCCCGTGTGTATTGAACAATCAGGGAAACACACTCTCCTCACTTATACTGTTCACCTGGTAACATGTCCTGTGTGTATTGAACCATCAGGGGAAAACATTCTGCTCACTTATGCTGTTCACCTGGTGACATGTCCCGTGTGTATTAAACAATCAGGGGAAAACACACTCCTCACATATACTGTTCAACTGGTAACATGTCCCGTGAGTATTAAACAATCAGGGGAACACACCCTCATCACTTACACTGTTCACCTGGTAACATGTCCAGTGTATATTAAACCATCAGGGGAACACATTCTCCTCACTTACACTGTTCACCAGGTAACATGTCCCGTGTGTATTTAACAATCAGGGGAATACACTCTCCTCACTTATGCTGTTCACCTGGTAACATGTCCCGTGTATATTAAACTATCAGGGGAACACACTCTCCTCACTGATACTGTTCACCTGGAAACATGTCCCGTGTATATTAAACCATCAGGCAAAACATTCTGCTCACTTATGCTGTTCACCTGGTGACATGTCCCGTGTGTATTAAACAATCAGGGGAAAACACACTCCTCACATATACTGTTCAACTGGTGACATGTCCCGTCAGTATTAAACAATCAGGGGAACACACTCTCCTCACTTATACTGTTCACCTGGTAACATGTCCCGTGTATAGTAAACCATCAGGGGAACACACTCTCCTCACTTATACTGTTCTCCTGGTAATATGTCCCGTGAGTATTAAACAATCAGGGGAACACACCCTCATCACGTACACTGTTCACCTGGTAACATGTCCAGTGTATATTAAACCATCAGGGGAACACATTCTCCTCACTTATACTGTTCACCTGGTAACATGTCCCGTTTGTATTTAACAATCAGGGGAATACACTTTCCTCACTTATACTGTTCACCTGGTAACATGTCCCGTGTATATTAAACCATCAGGGGAACACACTCTCCTCACTTATACTGTTCACCTGGAAACATGTCCCGTGTATATTAAACCATCAGGGGAACACACTCTCCTCAATTATACTGTTCACCTGGAAACATGTCCCGTGCGTATTAAACCATCAGGGGAACACACTCTCCTTACTTATACTGTTCACCTGGTAACATGTCCTGTGTATATTAAACCATCAGTGGAACACTCTCTCCACACTTATACTGTTCACCTGGTAACATGTCCTGATCGCATTAAACCATCAGGGGAACACACTCTCCTCTCTTAGACTTTTCTCCTGGCAACATGTCCTTTGTATATTAAACCATCAGGAGAACACACTCGCCTCACTTATACTGTTCACCTGGAAACATGTCCCGTGTATATTAAACCATCAGGGGAACACACTCTCCTCACTTATACTGTTCACCTGGAAACATGTCCCGTGAATATTAAACCATCAGCGTGAAGCATTCTCCTCACTTAGACTTTTCTCCTGGTAACATGTCCCGTGCGTATTAAACCATCAGGGGAACACACTCTCCTTACTTATACTGTTCATCTGGTAACATGTCCCATGTATATTAAACCTTCAGTGGAACACTCTCTCCACACTTATACTGTTCACCTGGTAACATGTCCTGTTCGCATTAAACCATCAGGGGAACACACTCTCCTCACTTATACTTTTCACTTGGTGAAATGTCCCGTGCTTATTAAACCATAAGGGGAACACACTCTCCTCACTTATACTGTTCAGCTGGTAACATGTCCTGTGTGTATTAAACCATCAGGGGAACACACTCTCCTCACTTATACTGTTCACCTGGTAACATGCCCTGTGTGTATTAAACAATCAGGGGAACACACTCTCCTCACTTATACTGTTCACCTGGTGACATGTCCCATGTGCATTAAACAATTAGGGGAACACACTCTCCTCACTTACACTGTTCACCTGGTAACATGTCCCGTGTGCCTTAAACAATAAGGGGAACACATTCTCCTCGCTTATACTGTTCACCTGGCAACATGTCCCGTGTATATTAAACCATCAGGGGAACACACTCTCCTCACTTATGCTGTTCACCTGGAAACATGTCCCGTGAATATTAAACCATCAGGGGAAAGCCCTCTCCTCACTTAGACTTTTCTCCTGGGAACATGTCCCGTGCGTATTAAACCATCAGGGGAACACATTCTCCTTACTTATACTGTTCATCTGATATGATGTGCCGTGTGTATTAAACCATCAGGGGAACACACTCTCCTCACTTATACAGTTCACCTGGTAACATGTCCTGTTCGCATTAAACAATCAGGGGAACAAACTCTCCTCACTTATACTGTTCACCTGATAACATGTCCCGTGTGTATTAAACCATCAGGGGAACACAGTCTCCTCACTTATACAGGTCACCTGATAGCATGTATGGTGTGTATTAAACCATCAGGGGAACACACTCTCCTCACTTATACTGTTCACCTGGTAACATGTCTCGTGTATATTAAAAAATCAGTGGAACACACTCTCCTCACTTATACTCTTCACCTGGTAACATGTCCCGTGTATATTAAACCATCAGGGGAACACACTCTCCTCACTTATACTGTTCACCTGGCAACATGTCCCGTGCATATTAAACCATCAGGGGAACACACTCTCCTCACTTATACTGTTCACCTGGTAACATGTCCCGTGTAAATTAAACCATCAGGGGAACACACTCTCCTCACTTCTGCTGTTCACCTGGTAAAATGTCCTGTGTGCATTAAACCATCAGGGGAACACACTCTCCTCACCTATACTGTTCACCTGGTGACATGTCCCGTGTATATTAAACAATCAGGGGAACACACTCTCCTCACTTATACAGTTCACTTGGTGACATGTCCCGTGTATATTAAACCATCAGGGGAACACATTCTCCTCACTTATACTGCTCACCTAGTGACATGTCCCGTGCGTAGTAAACCATCAGGTGAACACACTCTCCTCACTTATACTGTTCATCTGGTAACTTGTCCCGTGTATATTAAACCATCAGGGGAACACACTCTCCTCACTTATACTGTTCACCTGGTTTCATGTCCCGTGTGTATTGAACAATCAGGGAAACACACTCTCCTCACTTATACTGTTCACCTGGTAACATGTCCTGTGTGTATTAAACCAACAATGGAAAACATTCTGCTCACTTATGCTGTTCACCTGGTGACATGTCCCGTGTGTATTAAACAATCAGGGGAAAACACACTCCTCACATATACTGTTCAACTGGTGACATGTCCCGTCAGTATTAAACAATCAGGGGAACACACTCTCCTCACTTATACTGTTCATCTGGTAACATGTCCCGTGTATATTAAACCATCAGGGGAACACAATCGCCTCACTTATACTGTTCACCTGGTAACATGTCCCGTGTGTATTGAACAATAAGGGGAACACACTCTCCTCAGTTATACTGTTGACCTGGTAACATGTCCCGTGCATATTAAACAATCAGGGGAACACACTCTCCTCACTTATACTGTTCACCTGGTTTCATGTCCCGTGTGTATTGAACAATCAGGGAAACACACTCTCCTCACTTATACTGTTCACCTGGTAACATGTCCTGTGTGTATTGAACCATCAGGGGAAAACATTCTGCTCACTTATGCTGTTCACCTGGTGACATGTCCCGTGTGTATTAAACAATCAGGGGAAAACACACTCCTCACATATACTGTTCAACTGGTGACATGTCCCGTCAGTATTAAACAATCAGGGGAACACACTCTCCTCACTTATACTGTTCACCTGGTAACATGTCCCGTGTATATTAAACCATCAGGGGAACAGACTCTCCTCACTTATACTGTTCTCCTGGTAACATGTCCCGTGAGTATTAAACAATCAGGGGAACACACCCTCATCACTTACACTGTTCACCTGGTAACATGTCCAGTGTATATTAAACCATCAGGGGAACACATTCTCCTCACTTACACTGTTCACCTGGTAACATGTCCCGTGTGTATTTAACAATCAGGGGAATACACTCTCCTCACTTATGCTGTTCACCTGGTAACATGTCCCGTGTATATTAAACTATCAGGGGAACACACTCTCCTCACTGATACTGTTCACCTGGAAACATGTCCCGTGTATATTAAACCATCAGGGGAACACACTCTCCTCACTTATACTGTTCACCTGGAAACATGTCCCGTGAATATTAAACCATCAGGGTAAAGCACTCTCCTCACTTAGACTTTTCTCCTGGTAACATGTCCGTGTATATTAAACCATCAGCAGAACACACTCTCCTCACTTATACAGTTCACCTGGAAACATGTCCCGTGTATATTAAACCATCAGGGGAACACACTCTCCTCACTTATACTGTTCACCTGGAAACATGTCCCGTGAATATTAAACCATCAGGGTAAAGCACTCTCCTCACTTAGACTTTTCTCCTGGTAACATGTCCCGTGCGTATTAAACCATCAGGGGAACACACTCTCCTTACTTATACTGTTCACCTGGTAATATGTCCTGTGTATATTAAACCATCAGGGGAACACTCTCTCCTCACTTATACTGTTCACCTGGTAACATGTCCTGTTCGCATTAAACCATCAGGGGAACACACTCTCCTCACTTATACAGTTCACTTGGTGAAATGTCCCGTGCTTATTAAACCATAAGGGGAACACACTCTCCTCACTTATACTGTTCAGCTGGTAACATGTCCTGTGTGTACTAAACCATCAGGGGAACACACTCTCCTCACTTATACTGTTCACCTGGTAACATGCCCTGTTTGTATTAAACAATCAGTGGAACACACTCTCCTCACTGAGACTGTTCACCTGCTGACATGTCCTATGTGCATTAAACAATCAGGGGAACACACTCTCCTCACTTATACTGTTCACCTGGTAACATGTCCCGTGTGCATTAAACAATAAGGGGAACACATTCTCCTCGCTTATACTGTTCACCTGGTAACATGTCCCGTGTGCATTAAACAATCAGGGGAACACATTCTCCTCACTGATACTGTTCACCTGGTAACATGTCCGTGTATATTAAACAATCAGGGGAACACATTCTCCTCACTTATACTGTTCACTTGGTAACAAGTCCCGTGTATATTAAACAATCAGGGGAACAAACTCTCCTCAATTATACTGTTCACCTGGTAACATGTCCGGTGTATATTAAACAATCAGGGGAACACACACTCCTCACTTATACTGTTCACCTGGTAACATGTCCCGTGGCACAGTGGCGCAGTGGTTAGCACTGCAGCCTCACAGCTGCAGGAACCCGGGTTCGATTCTGGGTACTGTCTGTGCGGAGTTTGCTTGTTCTCCCTGTGTCTGCGTGGGTTTCCTCCGGGTGCTCCGGTTTCCACCCACATGCCAAAGACTTGCAGGTTGGTAGGTTATTTGGCCATTATAAATTGCCCCTAGTACAGGTAGGTGGTAGGGAAATATATAGGGACCGGTGGGGATGTTATTGAAATATGGGATTCGTGTAGGATTAGTATAAATGGGTGGTTGATGGTCGGCACAGACTCGGTGGGCCGAAGGGCCTGTTTCAGTGCTGTATCTCTAAACTAAACTAAACTAAACCATCAGGGGAACACACTCTCCTCACTTATGCTGTTCACCTGGTAACATGTCCCGTGTATATTAAACCATCAGGGGAACACACTCTCCTCACTGATACTGTTCACCTGGAAACATGTCCCGTATATATTAAACCATCAGGGGAACACACTCTCCTCACATATACTGTTCACCTGGAAACATGTTCCATGAATATTAAACCATCAGGGGAAAGCACTCTCCTCACTTAGACTTTTCTCCTGGTAACATGTCCGTGTATATTAAACCATCAGGAGAACACACTCTCCTCACTTATACTGTTCACCTGGTAACATGTCCCGTGCGTATTAAACCATCAGGGGAACACACTCTCCTTACTTATACTGTTCACCTGGTAACATGTCCTGTGTATATTAAACCATCAGGGGAACACTCTCTCCTCACTTATACTGTTCACCTGGTAACATGTCCTGTTCGCATGAAACCATCAGGGGAACACACTCTCCTCACTTAGACTTTTCTCCTGGTAACATGTCCCGTGCGTATTAAACCATCAGGGGATCACACTCTCCTTACTTATACTGTTCACCTGGTAACATGTCCTGTGTATATTAAACCATCAGGGGAACACTCTCTCCTCACTTATACTGTTCACCTGGTAACATGTCCCGTGTGCATTAAACCATCAGGGGAACACACTCTCCTCACTTATACTGTTCACCTGGTGACATGTCCCGCGCGTATTAAACCAACAGGGGAACACACTCTCCTCACTTATTCTTTTCATCTGGTAACATGTCCCGTCAGTATTAAACCATCAGGGGAGCACACTCTCCTCACTTATTCTGTTCACCTGGTAGCATGTCCCGTGTATATTAAACCATCAGGGGAACACACACTCCTCACTTATAATGTTCACCTGGTAACATGTCCCGTGTATATTAAACCATCAGGGGAACACACTCTCCTCACTTTTACTGTTCACCTGGTAACATGTCCCGTGTATATTAAACCATCAGGGGAACACACTCTCCTCACTTATACTGTTCACTAAGTAAAATGTCCTGTGTGCATTAAATCATCAGGGGAACACACTCTCCTCACTTATACTGTTCACCTGGTAACATGTCCCGTGCGTATTAAACCATCAGGGGAACACACTCTCCTCACTTATACTGTTCACCTGGTTTCATGTCCCGTGTGTATTGAACAATCAGGGAAACACACTCTCCTCAATTATACTGTTCACCTGGTAACATGTCCAGTGTGCATTAAACCATCAGGGGAAAACACACTCCTCACATATACTGTTCAACTGGTGACATGTCCCGTCAGCATTAAACAATCAGGGGAACACACTCTCCTCACTTATACTGTTCACCTGGTAACATGTCCCGTGTATATTAAAGCATCAGGGGAACACACTCTCCTCACTTATACTGTTCTCCTGGTAACATGTCCCGTGAGTATTAAACAATCAGGGGAACACACCCTCATCACTAACACTGTTCACCTGGCAACATGTCCCGTGTGTATTTAACAATCAGGGGAATACACTCTCCTCACTTATGCTGTTCACCTGGTAACATGTCCCGTGTAAATTAAACCATCAGGGGAACACACTCTCCTCACTGATACTGTTCACCTGGAAACATGTCCAGTGTATATTAAACCATCAGGGGAACACACTCTCCTCACTTGTACTGTTCACCTGGAAACATGTTCCATGAATATTAAACCATCAGGGGAAAGCAGCCTCCTTACTTAGACTTTTCTCCTGGTAACATGTCCCGTGCGTATTAAACCATCAGGGGAACACACTCTCCTTACTTATACTGTTCATCTGGTAACATGTCCTGTGTATATTAAACCATCAGGGGAACACTCTCTCCTCACTTATACTGTTCACCTGGTAACATGTCCTGTTCGCATTAAACCATCAGGGGAACACACTCTCCTCACTTATACAGTTCACTTGGTGAAATGTCCCGTGCTTATTAAACCATAAGGGGAACACACTCACCTCACTTATACTGTTCAGCTGGTAACATGTCCTGTGTGTATTAAACCATCAGGGGAACACACTATCCTCACTTATACTGTTCACCTGGTAACATGCCCTGTTTGTATTAAACAATCAGGGGAACACACTCTCCTCACTTATACTGTTCACCTGGTGACATATCCTATGTGCATTAAACAATCAAGGGAACACACTCTCCTCACTTATACTGTTCTCCTGGTAACATGTCCCGTGTGCATTAAACAATAAGGGGAACACATTCTCCTCGCTTATACTGTTCACCTGGTAACATGTCCCGTGTGCATTAAACAATCAGGGGAACACATTCTCCTCACTGATACTGTTCACCTGATATCATGTCCGTGTATATTAAACCATCAGGGGAACACACTCTCCTCAATCATACTGTTCACCTGGTAACATGTCCGGTGTATATTAAACAATCAGGGGAACACACTCTCCTCACTTATACTGTTCACCTGGTAACATGTCCCGTGTGCATTAAACCATCAGGGGAACACACTCTCCTCACTTATGCTGTTCACCTGGTGACATGTCCCGTGCGTATAAAACCAACAGGGGTACACACTCTCCTCACTTATGCTTTTCATCTGGTAACATGTCCCGTCAGTATTAAACCATCAGGGGAGCACTCTCTCCTCACTTATACTGTTCACCTGGTATCATGTCCCGTGTATATTAAACCATCAGGGGAACACACTCTCCTCACTTATACTGTTCACCTGGTAACATGTCCCGTGCATATTAAACCATCAGGGGAACACACTCTCCTCACTTATACTGTTCACCTGGTAACAATCCCGTGTAAATTAAACCATCAGGGGAACACACTCTCCTCACTTCTGCTGTTCACATGGTAAAATGTCCTGTGTGCATTAAACCATCAGGGGAACACACTCTCCTCACTTATACAGTTCACTTGGTGAAATGTCCCGTGCTTATTAAACCATAAGGGGAACACACTCTCCTCACTTATACTGTCCAGCTGGTAACATGTCCTGTGTGTATTAAACCATCAGGGGAACACACTCTCCACACTTATACTGTTCACCTTGTGACATGCCCTGTGTGTATTAAACAATCAGGGGAACACACTCTCCTCACTTATACTGTTCACCTGGTAACATGTCCCGTGTGCATCAAACAATAAGGGGAACACATTCTCCTCGCTTATACTGTTCACCTGGAACATGTCCCCTGTATATTAAACCATCAGGGGAACACACTCTCCTCACTTATGCTGTTCACATGGAAACATGTCCCGTGACTATTAAACCATCAGGGGAAAGCACTCTCCTCACTTAGACTTTTCTCCTGGGAACATGTCCCGTGCATATTAAACCATCAGGGGAACACACTCTCCTTACTTATACTGTACATCTGATATCATTTGCTGTGTGTATTAAACCGTCAGGGGAACACACTCTCCTCACTTATACAGTTCACCTGGTAACATGTCCTGTTCGCATTCAACAATCAGGGGAACAAACTCTCCTCACTTATACTGTTCACCTGATAACATGTCCCGTGTGTATTAAACCATCAGGGGAACACACTCTCCTCACTTATACAGGTCACCTGATAACATGTATGGTGTGTATTAAACCATCAGGGGAACACACTCTCCTCACTTATACTGTTCACCTGGTAACATGCCCTGTGTATATTAAACCATCAGGGGAACACACTCTCCTCACTTATACTGTTCACCTCGTAACATGTCCCGTGTATATTAAACCATCAGTGGAACACACTCTCCTCACTTATACTCTTCACCTGGTAACATGTCCCGTGTATATTAAACCATCAGGGGAACACACTCTCCTCACTTATACTGTTCACCTGGCAACATGTCCCGTGCATATTAAACCATCAGGGGAACACACTCTCCTCACTTATACTGTTCACCTGGTAACAATCCCGTGTAAATTAAACCATCAGGGGAACACACTCTCCTCACTTCTGCTGTTCACATGGTAAAATGTCCTGTGTGCATTAAACCATCAGGGGAACACACTCTCCTCACCTATACTGTTCACCTGGTGACATGTCCCGTGTACATTAAACAATCAGGGGAACACACTCTCCTCACTTATACAGTTCACTTGGTGACATGTCCCGTGTATATAAAACCATCAGGGGAACATATTCTCCTCACTTATACTGCTCACCTAGTGACATGTCCCGTGCGTAGTAAACCATCAGGTGAACACACTCTCCTCACTGAGACTGTTCATCTGGTAACTTGTCCCGTGTATATTAAACCATCAGGGGAACACACTCTCCTCACTGAAACTGTTCACCTGGTAACATGTCCTGTGTGTATTAAACCATCAGGGGAAAACATTCTGCTCACTTATGCTGTTCACCTGGTGACATGTCCCGTGTGTATCAAACAATCACGGGAAAACACACTCCTCACATATACTGTTCAATTGGTGACATGTCCCTTCAGTATTAAACAATCAGGGGAACACACTCTCCTCACTTATACTGTTCATCTGGTAACATGTCCCGTGTATATTAAACCATCAGGGGAACACACTCTCCTCAGTTATACTGTTCACCTGGTAACATGTCCCGTGTATATTAAACCATCAGGGGAACACACTCTCCTCACTTATACTGTTCACCTGGTTTCATGTCCCGTGTGTATTGAACAATCAGGGAAACACACTCTCCTCACTTATACTGTTCACCTGGTAACATGTTCTGTGTTTATTAAACCATCAGGGGAAAACATTCTGCTCACTTATGCTGTTCACCTGGTGACATGTCCCGTGTGTATTAAACAATCAGGGGAAAACACACTCCTCACATATACTGTTCAACTGGTGACATGTCCCGTCAGTAGTAAACAATCAGGGGAACACACTCTCCTCACTTATACTGTTCACCTGGTAACCTGTCCCGTGTATATTAAACCATCAGGGGAACACACTCTCCTCACTTATACTGTTCTCCTGGTAACATGTCCCGTGAGTATTAAACAATCAGGGGAACACACCCTCATCACTTACACTGTTCACCTGGTAACATGTCCAGTGTATATTAAAACATCAGGGGAACACATTCTCCTCACTTACACTGTTCACCTGGTAACATGTCCCGTGTGTATTTAACAATCAGGGGAATACACTCTCCTCACTTATGCTGTTCACCTGGTAACATGTCCCGTGTATATTAAACCATCAGGGGAACACACTCTCCTCACTTATACTGTTCACCTGGAAACATGTTCCATGAATATTAAACCATCAGGGGAAAGCAATCTCCTCACTTAGACTTTTCTCCTGGTAACATGTCCGTGTATATTAAAACATCAGGAGAACACACTCTCCTCACTTATACTGTTCACCTGGAAACATGTCCCGTGTATATTAAACCATCAGGGGAACACACTCTCCTCACTTATACTGTTCACCTGGAAACATGTCCCGTGAATATTAAACCATCAGGGTAAAGCACTCTCCTCACTTAGACTTTTCTCCTGGTAACATGTCCCGTGCGTATTATACCATCAGGGGAACACACTCTCCTTACTTATACTGTTCACCTGGTAACATGTCCTGTGTATATTAAACCATCAGGGGAACACTCTCTCCTCACTTATACTGTTCACCTGGTAACATGTCCTGTTCGCATTAAACCATCAGGGGAACACACTCTCCTCACTTATACAGTTCACTTGGTGAAATGTCCCGTGCTTATTAAACCATAAGGGGAACACACTCTCCTCACTTATACTGTTCAGTTGGTAACATGTCCTGTGTGTATTAAACCATCAGGGGAACACACTCTCCTCACTTATACTGTTCATCTGGTAACATGCCCTGTTTGTATTAAACAATCAGGGGAACACACTCTCCTCACTTATACTGTTCACCTAGTGACATGTCCTCTGTGCATTAAACAATCAGGGGAACACACTCTCCTCACTTATACTGTTCACCTGGTAACATGTCCCGTGTGCATTAAACAAAAAGAGGAACACATTCTCCTCGCTTATACTGTTCTCCTGGTAACAAGTCCCGTGTGCATTAAACAATCAGGGGAACACATTCTCCTCACTGATACTGTTCACCTGGTAACATGTCCGTGTATATTAAACAATCAGGGGTACACATTCTCCTCACTTATACTGTTCACTTGGTGACAAGTCCCGTGTATATTAAACAATCAGGGGAACCAACTCTCCTCCATTATACTGGTCACCTGGTAACATGTCCGGTGTATATTAAACAATCAGGGGAACACACTCTCCTCACTTATACTTTTCACCTGGTGACATGTCCCGTGCGTATTAAACCAACAGGGGAACACACTCTCCTCACTTATGCTTTTCATCTGGTAACATGTCCCGTCAGTATTCAACCATCAGGGGAGCACACTCTCCTCACTTATACTGTTCACCTGGTAGCATGTCCCGTGTATATTAAACCATCAGTGGAACACACTCTCCTCACTGATACTGTTCACCTGGTAACATGTCCCGTGTATATTAAACCATCAGGGGAACACACTCTCCTCACTTATACTGTTCACCTGGTAACATGTCCCGTGTATATTAAACCATCAGGGGAACACACTCTCCTCACTTATACTGTTCACCTGGTAACATGTCCCGTGCGTATTAAACCATCAGGGGAACACACTCTCCTCACTTATACTGTTCACCTGGTTTCATGTCCCGTGTCTATTGAACAATCAGGGAAACACACTCTCCTCACTTATACTGTTTACCTGGTAACATGTCCTGTGTGTATTAAACCATCAGGGGAATACATTCTGCTCACTTATGCTGTTCACCTGGTGACATGTCCCGTGTGTATTAAACAATCAGGGGAAAACACACTCCTCACATATACTGTTCAACTGGTGACATGTCCCGTCAGTATTAAACAATCAGGGGAACACACTCTCCTCACTTATACTGTTCACCTGGTAACATGTCCCGTGTATATTAAACCATCAGGGGAACACACTCTCCTCACTTATACTGTTCTCCTGGTAACATGTCCCGTGAGTATTAAACAATCAGAGGAACACACCCTCATCACTGACACTGTTCACCTGGCAACATGTCCAGTGTATATTAAACCATCAGGGGAACACATTCTCCTCACTTACACTGTTCACCTGGTAACATGTCCCGTGTGTAATTAACAATCAGGGGAATACACTCTCCTCACTTATGCTGTTCACCTGGTAACATGTCCCGTGTATATTAAACCATCAGGGGAACACACTCTCCTCACTGATACTGTTCACCTGGAAACATGTCCCGTGTATATTAAACCATCAGGGGAACACACTCATCTCACTTATACTGTTCACCTGGAAACATGTTCCATGAATATTAAACCATCAGGGGAAAGCACTCTCCTCACTTAGACTTTTCTCCTGGTAACATGTCCGTGTATATTAAACCATCAGGAGAACACACTCTCCTCACTTATACTGTTCGCCTGGAAACATGTCCCGTGTATATTAAACCATCAGGGGAACGCACTCTCCTCACTTATACTGTTCACCTGGAAACATGTCCCGTGTATGTTAAACCATCAGGTGAACACGCTCTCCTCACTTATACTGTTCACCTAGTGACATGTCCCGTGCGTAGTAAACCATCAGGTGAACACACTCTCCTCACTTACACTGTTCATCTGATAACATGTCCCGTGTATATTAAACCATCAGGGGAACACACTCTCCTCACTTATACTGTTCACCTGGTAACATGTCCCGTGTATGTTAAACCATCAGGTGAACACGCTCTCCTCACTTATACTGTTCATCTGGTAACATGTCCCGTGTATATTAAACCATCAGGGGAACCCAATCTCCTCACTTATGCTGTTCACCTGGTAACATGTCCCGTGTGTATTGAACAATAAGGGGAAAACACTCTCCTCACATATACTGTTCAACTGGTGACATGTCCCGTCAGTATTAAACAATCAGGGGAACACACCGTCCTCACTGATACTGTTCACCTGGTAACATGTCCCGTGTATATTAAACCATCAGGGGAACACACTCTCCTCACTTATACTGTTCACCTGGTAACATGTCCCGTGTATATCAAACCATCAGGGGAACACACTCTCCTCACTTATGCTGTTCACCTGGAAACATGTCCCGTGAATATTAAACCATCAGGGGAAAGCACTCTCCTCACTTAGACTTTTCTCCTGGTAACATGTCCCGTGCGTATTAAACCATCAGGGGAACACATTCTCCTCACTTATACTGTTCACCTTTTAACATGTCCTGTTCGCATGAAACAATCAGGGGAGCAAAATCTCCTCACGTATACTGTTCACCTGATAACATGTCCCGTGTGTATTAAACCATCAGGGGAACACACTCTCCTCACTTATACTGTTCACCTTTTAACATGTCCTGTTCGCATTAAACAATCAGGGGAACAAACTCTCCTCACTTATACTGTTCACCTGATAACATGTCCCGTGTGTATTAAACCATCAGGGGAACACACTCTCCTCACTTATACTGTTCACCTGGTAACATGTATGGTGTGTATTAAACCATCAGGGGAACACACTCTCCTCACTTATACTGTTCACCTGGTAACATGCCCTGTGTATACTAAACCATCAGGTGAACACACTCTCCTCACTTATACTGTTCACCTGGCCACATGTCCCGTGTATATTAAACCATCAGGGGAAAACATTCTCCTCACTTTTCCTGTTCACCTGGTAACATGTCCCGTGTATATTAAACCATCAGGGGAACACACTCTCCTCACTTCTGCTGTTCACCTGGTAAAATGACCTGTGTGCATTAAACCATCAGTGGAACACACTCTCCTCACCTATACTGTTCACCTGGTGACATGTCCCGTGTATATTAAACAATCAGGGGTACACAGTGTCCTCACTTATACAGTTCACTTGGTGACATGTCCCGTGTGTATTAAACCATCAGGGGAACACACTCTCCTCACTTATACTGTTCACCTAGTGACATGTCCCGTGCGTAGTAAACCATCAGGTGAACACACTCTCCTCACTTATACTGTTCATCTGGTAACTTGTCCCGTGTATATTAAACCATCAGGGGAACACACTCTCCTCACTTATACTGTTCACCTGGGAACATGTCCCGTGTATGTTAAACAATCAGGTGAACACACTCTCCTCACTTATACTGTTCATCTGGTAACATGTCCCGTGTATATTAAACCATATGGGGAACACAATCTCCTCACTTATACTGTTCACCTGGTAACATGTCCCGTGTATATTAAACCATCAGGGGAACACACTCTCCTCACTTATACTGTTCACCTGGTTTCATGTCCCGTGTGTACAGAACATTCAGGGCAACACACTCTCCTCACTTATACTGTTCACCTGGTAACATGTCCTGTGTGTATTAAACCATCAGGGGAAAACATTCTGCTCACTTATACTGTTCACCTGGTGACATGTCCCGTGTGTATTAAACCATCAGGGGAACACACTCCCCTCACTTATGCTGTTCACCTGGAAACATGTCCCGTGAATATTAAACCATCAGGGGAAAGCACTCTCCTCACTTAGACTGTTCATCTGGTAACATGTCCCGTGTATGTTAAACCATCAGGTGAACACGCTCTCCTCACTTATACTGTTCATCTGGTAACATGTCCCGTGTATATTAAACCATCAGGGGAACCCAATCTCCTCACTTACGCTGTTCACCTGGTAACATGTCCCGTGTGTATTGAACAATAAGGGGAACACACTCTCCTCACTTATACTGTTCACCTGGTAACATGTCCTGTGTGTATTAAACCATCAGGGGAAAACATTCTGCTCACTTATACTGTTCACCTGGTGACATGTCCCGTGTGTATTAAACAATCAGGGGAAAACACTCTCCTCACATATACTGTTCAACTGGTGACATGTCCCGTCAGTATTAAACAATCAGGGAAACACACCGTCCTCACTGATACTGTTCACCTGGTAACATGTCCCGTGTATATTAAACCATCAGGGGAACACACTCTCCTCACTTATACTGTTCACCCGTTAACATGTTCCGTGTGTATCAAAACATCAGGGAACACACTCTCCTCACTTATGCTGTTCACCTGGAAACATGTCCCGTGAATATTAAACCATCAGGGGAAAGCACTCTCCTCACTTAGACTTTTCTCCTGGTAACATGTCCCCTGCGTATTAAACCATCAGGGGAACACATTCTCCTCACTTATACGGTTCACATTTTAACATGTCCTGTTCGCATTAAACAATCAGGGGAACAAAATCTCCTCACGTATACAGTTCACCTGATAACATGTCCCGTGTGTATTAAACCATCAGGGGAACACACTCTCCTCACTTATACTGTTCACCTTTTAACATGTCCTGTTCGCATTAAACAATCAGGGGAACAAACTCTCCTCACTTATACTGTTCACCTGATAACATGTCCCGTGTGTATTAAACCATCAGGGGAACACACTCTCCTCACTTATACTGTTCACCTGGTAACATGTATGGTGTGTATTAAACCATCAGGGGAACACACTCTCCTCACTTATACTGTTCACCTGGTAACATGCCCTGTGAATATTAAACCATCAGGTGAACACACTCTCCTCACTTATACTGTTCACCTGGCCACATGTCCCGTGTATATTAAACCATCAGGGGAAAACCTTCTCCTCACTTTTCCTGTTCACCTGGTAACATGTCCCGTGTATATTAAACCATCAGGGGAACACACTCTCCTCACTTCTGCTGTTCACCTGGTAAAATGTCCTGTGTGCATTAAACCATCAGGGGAACACACTCTCCTCACCTATACTGTTCACCTGGTGACATGTCCCGTGTTTTTTAAACAATCAGGGGTACACACTGTCCTCACTTATACAGTTCACTTGGTGACATGTCCCGTGTGTATTAAACCATCAGGGGAACACACTCTCCTCACTTATACTGTTCACCTAGTGACATGTCCCGTGCGTAGTAAACCATCAGGTGAACACACTCTCCTCACTTATACTGTTCATCTGGTAACTTGTCCCGTGTATATTAAACCATCAGGGGAACACACTCTCCTCACTTATACTGTTCACCTGGGAACATGTCCCGTGTATGTTAAACAATCAGGTGAACACACTCTCCTCACTTATACTGTTCATCTGGTAACATGTCCCGTGTTTATTAAACCATATGGGGAACACAATCTCCTCACTTATACTGTTCACCTGGTAACATGTCCCGTGTGTATTGAACAATAAGGGGAAAACACTCTTCTCACTTATACTGTTCACCTGGTAACATGTCCCGTGTATATTAAACCATCAGGGGAACACACTCTCCTCACTTATACTGTTCACCTGGTTTCATGTCCCGTGTGTACAGAACATTCAGGGGAACACACTCTCCTCACTTGTACCGTTCACCTTGTAACATGTCCTGTGTGTATTAAACCATCAGGGGAAAACATTCTGCTCACTTATACTGTTCACCTGGTGACATGTCCCGTGTGTATTAAACCATCAGGGGAACACACTCTCCTCACTTATGCTGTTCACCTGGAAACATGTCCCGTGAATATTAAACCATCAGGGGAAAGCACTCTCCTCACTTAGACTGTTCATCTGGTAACTTGTCCCGTGCATATTAAACCATCAGGGGAAAACACTCTCCTCACATATACTGTTCAAGTGGTGACATGTTCCGTCAGTATTAAACAATCAGGGGAACACAATGTCCTCACTGATACTGTTCACCTGGTAACATGTCCCGTGTATATTAAACCATCAGGGGAACACACTCTCCTCACTTATACTGTTCACCAGGAAACATGTCCCGTGTATATTAAACCATCAGGGGAACACACTCTCCTCACTTATGCTGTTCACCTGGAAACATGTCCCGTGAATATTAAACCATCAGGGGAAAGCACTCGCCTCACTTCGAATTTTCTCCTGGTAACATGTCCCGTGCGAATTAAACCATCAGGGGAACAGACACTCCTTACTTATACTGTTCATCTGATAGCATGTGCCGTGTGTATTAAACCATCAGGGGAACACACTCTCCTCACTTATACTGTTCACCTGGTAACATGTCCTGTTTGCATTAAACAATCAGGTGAACAAACTCTCCTCACTTATACTGTTCACCTGATAACATGTCCAGTGTGTATTAAACCATCAGGGGAAGACACTCTCCTCCCTTATACTGTTCACCTGGTAACATGCCCTGTGTGTATTAAACAATCAGGGGAACACACTCTCCTCAATTATACTGTTCACCTGGTAACATGCCCTGTCTATATTAAACCATCAGGGGAACACACTCTCCTCACTTATACTGTTCACCTGGTAACATGTCCCGTGTATTTTAAACAATCAGTGGAACACACTCTCCTCACTTATACTCTTCACCTGGTAACATGTCTCGTGTATATTAAACCATCAGGGGAACACACTCTCCTCACTTATACTGTTCACCTGGCAACATGTCCCGTGCATATTAAACCATCAGGGGAACACACTCTCCTCTCTTATACTGTTCACCTGGTAACATGTCCCGTGTATATTAAACCATCAGGGGAACACACTCTCCTCACTTCTGATGTTCACCTGGTAAAATGTCCTGTGTGCATTAACCCATCAGGGGAACACACTCTCCTCACATATCCTGTTCACCTGGTGACATGTCCCGTGTATATTAAACAATCAGGGGAACACACTCCCCTCACTTATACAGTTCACTTGGTGACATGTCCCGTGTATATTAAACCATCAGCGGAACACACTCTCCTCACTTATACTGTTCACCTGGTTTCATGTCCCGTGTGTATAGAACATTCAGGGGAACACACTCTCCTCACTTATGCTGTTCACCTGGAAACATGTCCCGTGAATATTAAACCATCAGGGGAAAGCACTCTCCTCACTCAGACTTTTCTACTGGTAACATGTCCCGTGAATATTAAACCATCAGGGGAAAGCACTCTCATCACTTAGACTGTTCATCTGGTAACTTGTCCCGTGCATATTAAACCATCAGGGGAAAACACTCTCCTCACATATACTGTTCAAGTGGTGACATGTTCCGTCAGTATTAAACAATCAGGGGAACACAATGTCCTCACTGATACTGTTCACCTGGTAACATGTCCCGTGTATATTAAACCATCAGGGGAACACACTCTCCTCACTTATACTGTTCACCTGGAAACATGTCCCGTGTAAATTAAACCATCAGGGGAACACACTCTCCTCACTTATGCTGTTCACCTGGAAACATGTCCCGTGAATATTAAACCATCAGGGGAAAGCACTCGCCTCACTTAGACTTTTCTCCTGGTAACATGTCCCGTGCGAATTAAACCATCAGGGGAACACACACTCCTTACTTATACTGTTCATCTGATAACATGTGCCGTGTGTATTAAACCATCAGGGGAACACACTCTCCTCACTTATACTGTTCACCTGGTAACATGTCCTGTTTGCATTAAACAATCAGGTGAACAAACTCTCCTCACTTATACTGTTCACCTGATAACATGTCCAGTGTGTATTAAACCATCAGGGGAAGACACTCTCCTCACTTATACTGTTCACCTGGTAACATGCCCTGTGTGTATTAAACAATCAGGGGAACAAATTCTCCTCAATTATACTGTTCACCTGGTAACATGTCTCGTGTATATTAAACCATCAGGGGAACACACTCTCCTCACTTATACTGTTCACCTGGCAACATGTCCCGTGCATATTAAACCATCAGGGGAACACACTCTCCTCACTTATACTGTTCACCTGGTAACATGTCCCGTGTATATTAAAACATCAGGGGAACACACTCTCCTCACTTCTGATGTTCACCTGGTAAAATGTCCTGTGTGCATTAACCCATCAGGGGAACACACTCTCCTCACATATCCTGTTCACCTGGTGACATGTCCCGTGTATATTAAACAATCAGGGGAACACACTCCCCTCACTTATACAGTTCACTTGGTGACATGTCCCGTGTATATTAAACCATCAGCGGAACACACTCTCTTCACTTGTACTGTTCACCTGGTTTCATGTCCCGTGTGTATAGAACATTCAGGGGAACACACTCTCCTCACTTATGCTGTTCACCTGGAAACATGTCCCGTGAATATTAAACCATCAGGGGAAAGCACTCTCCTCACTCAGACTTTTCTCCTGGTAACATGTCCTGTGCGTATTAAACCATCATGGGAGCACACTCTCCTTACTTATACTGTTCATCTGATAACATGTGCCGTGTGTATTAAACCATCAGGGGAACACAATCTCCTCACTTATACTGTTCACCTTTTAACATGTCTTGTTCGCATTAATCAATCAGGGGAACAAACTCTCCTCACTTATACTGTTCACCTGGTAACATGTATGGTGTGTATTAAACCATCAGGGGAACACACTCTCCTCACTTATACTGTTCACCTGGTAACATGCCCTGCGTATATTAAACCATCAGGGGAACACACTCTCCTCACTTATACTGTTCACCTAGAAAGATGTTCCGTGTATATTAAACTATCAGTGGAACACACTCTCCTCACTTATACTCTTCACCTGTTAACATGTCCCGTGTATATTAAACCATCAGGGGAACACACTCTCCTCACTTATACTGTTCACCTGGTGACATGCCCGTGTATATTAAACAATCAGGGGAACACACTCTCCTCACTTATTCAGTTCACTTGGTGACATGTCCCGTGTGTATTAAACCATCAGGGGAACACACTCTCCTCACTTATACTGTTCACCTAGTGACATGTCCCGTGCGTAGTAATCCATCAGGTGAACACACTCTCCTCACTTATACTGTTCATCTGGTAACTTGTCCCGTGTATATTAAACCATCGGTGGAACACACTCTCCTCACTTATACTGTTCACCTGGTAACATGTCCCGTGTATATCAAACCATCAGGGGAACACACTCTCCTCACTTATGCTGTTCACCTGGAAACATGTCCCGTGAATATTAAACCATCAGGGGAAAGCACTCTCCTCACTTAGACTTTTCTGCTGGTAACATGTCCCGTGCGTATTAAACCATCAGGGGAACACATTCTCCTCAGTTATACGGTTCACCTTTTAACATGTCCTGTTCGCATTAAACAATCAGGGGAGAAAAATCTCCTCACGTATACTGTTCACCTGATAACATGTCCCGTGTGTATTAAACCATCAGGGGAACACACTCTCCTCACTTATACTGTTCACCTTTTAACATGTCCTGTTCGCATTAAACAATCAGGGGAACAAACTCTCCTCACTTATACTGTTCACCTGATAACATGTCCCGTGTATATTAAACCATCAGGGGAACACACTCTCCTCACTTATACTGTTCACCTGGTAACATGTATGGTGTGTATTAAACCATCAGGGGAACACACTCTCCTCACTTATACTGTTCACCTGGTAACATGCCCTGTGTATATTAAACCATCAGGTGAACACACTCTCCTCAATTATACTGTTCACCTGGCCACATGTCCCGTGTATATTAAACCATATGGGGAACACAATCTCCTCACTTATACTGTTCACCTGGTAACATGTATGGTGTGTATTAAACCATCAGGGGAACACACTCTCCTCACTTATACTGTTCATCTGGTAACTTGTCCCGTGTATATTAAACCATCAGGGGAACACACTCTCCTCACTTATACTGTTCACCTGGGAACATGTCCCGTGTATGTTAAACAATCAGGTGAACACACTCTCCTCACTTATACTGTTCATCTGGTAACATGTCCCGTGTATATTACACCATATGGGGAACACAATCTCCTCACTGATACTGTTCACCTGGTAACATGTCCCGTGTGTATTGAACAATAAGGGGAAAACACTCTTCTCACTTATACTGTTCACCTGGTAACCTGTCCCGTGTATATTAAACCATCAGGTGAACACACTCTCCTCACTTATACTGTTCATTATGTAACGTGTCCCGTGTATATTAAACCATCAGGGGAACACAATCTCCTCACTTAAACTGTTCACCTGGTAACATGTCCCGTGTGTATTGAACAATAAGGGGAACACACTCTCCTCACTTATACTGTTCACCTGGTAACATGTCCCGTGTATATTAAACCAACAGGGGAACACACTCTCCTCACTTATACTGTTCACCTGGTTTCATGTCCCGAATGTATAGAACATTCAGGGGAACACACTCTCCTCACTTATACTGTTCACCTGGTAACATGTCCTGTGTGTATTAAACCATCAGGGGAAAACATTCTGCTCACTTATACTGTTCACCTGGTGACATGTCCCGTGTGTATTAAAGAATCAGGGGAAAACACTCTCCTCACATATACTGTTCAACTGGTGACATGTCCGTCAGTATTAAACAATCAGGGTAACACACCGTCCTCACTTATACTGTTCACCTGGTAACATGTCCCGTGTATATTAAACCATCAGGGGAACACACTCTCCTCACTTATACTGTTCACCTGGAAACATGTCCCGTGTATATTAAACCATCAGGGGAACACACTCTCCTCACTTATGCTGTTCACCTGGAAACATGTCCCGTGAATATTAAACCATCAGGGGAAAGCACTCTCCTCACTTAGACTTTTCTGCTGGTAACATGTCCCGTGCGTATTAAACCATCAGGGGAGCACACTCTCCTTACTTATACTGTTCATCTGACAACATGTGCCGTGTGTATTAAACCATCAGGGGAACACACTCTCCTCACTTATACTGTTCACCAGGCAACATGTCCTGTTCGCATTAAACAATCAGGGGAACAAACTCTCCTCACTTATACAGTTCACCTGATAACATGTCCCGTGTGTATTAAACCATCAGGGGAACTCACTCTCCTCACTTATACAGGTCACCTGATAACATGTATGGTGTGTATTAAACCATCAGGAGAACACACTCTTCTCACTTATACTGTTCAACTGGTAACATGCCCTGTGTATATTAAACCATCAGGGGAACACACTCTCCTCACTTATACTGTTCACCTGGTAACGTGTCCCGTGTATATTCAACCATCATTGGAACACACTCTCCTCACTTATACTCTTCACCTGGTAACATGTCCCGTGTATATTAAACCATCAGGGGAACACACTCTCCTCACTTATACTGCTCACCTGGCAACATGTCCCGTGCATATTAAACCATCAGGGGAACACACTCTCCTCACTTATACTGTTCACCTGGTAACATGTCCCGTGTATATTAAACCATCAGGAGAACACACTCTCCTCACTTCTGCTGTTCACCTGGTAAAATGTCCTGTGTATATTAAACCATCAGGGGAACACACTCTCCTCACTTATACTGTTCACCTAGTGACATGTCCCGTGCATAGTAAACCATCAGGTGAACACACTCTCCTCACTTATACTGTTCATCTGGTAACTTGTCCCGTGTATATTAAACCATCAGGGGAACACACTCTCCTCACTTATACTGTTCATCTGGTAACATGTCCCGTGTATGTTAAACCATCAGGTGAACACACTCTCCTCATTTATACTGTTCATCTGGTAACATGTCCCGTGTATATTAAACCATCAGGGGAACACAATCTCCTCACTTATACTGTTCACCTGGTAACATGTCCCGTGTGTATTGAACAATAAGGGGAACACACTCTCCTCAGTTATACTGTTCACCTGGTAACATGTCCCGTGTATAATAAACCATCAGGAGAGCACACTCTCCTCACTTATACTGTTCACCTGGTTTCATGTCCCGTGTGTATTGAACAATCAGGGAAACACACTCTCCTCACTTATACTGTTCACCTGGCAACATGTCCTGTGTGTATTAAACCATCAGGGGAAAACATTCTGCTCACTTATGCTGTTCACCTGGTGACATGTCCCGTGTGTATTAAACAATCAGGGGAAAACACACTCCTCACATATACTGTTCAACTGGTGACATGTCCCGTCAGTATTAAACAATCAGGGGAACACACTCTCCTCACTTATACTGTTCACCTGGTAACATGTCCCGTGTATATTAAACCATCAGGGGAACACACTCTCCTCACTTATACTGTTCTCCTGGCAATATGTCCCGTGAGTATTAAACAATCAGGGGAACACACCCTCATCACTTACACTGTTCACCTGGTAACATGTCCAGTGTATGTTAAACCATCAGGGGAACACATTCTCCTCACTTATACTGTTCACCTGGTAACATGTCCCGTGTGTATTTAACAATCAGGGGAATACACTCTCCTCACTTATACTGTTCACCTGGTAACATGTCCCGTGTATATTAAACCATCAGGGGAACACACTCTCCTCACTTATACTGTTCACCTGGAAACATGTCCCGTGTATGTTAAACCATCAGGTGAACACAATCTCCTCATTTATACTGTTCATCTGGTAACATGTCCAGTGTATATTAAACCATCAGGGGAACACAATCTCCTCACTTATACTGTTCACCTGGTAACATGTCCCGTGTGTATTGAACAATAAGGGGAACACACTCTCCTCAGTTATACTGTTCACCTGGTAACATGTCCCGTGTATAATAAACCATCAGGAGAACACACTCTCCTCACTTATACTGTTCACCTGGTTTCATGTCCCGTGTGTATTGAACAATCAGGGAAACACACTCTCCTCACTTATACTGTTCACCTGGCAACATGTCCTGTGTGTATTAAACCATCAGGGGAAAACATTCTGCTCACTTATGCTGTTCACCTGGTGACATGTCCCGTGTGTATTAAACAATCAGGGGAAAACACACTCCTCACATATACTGTTCAACTGGTGACATGTCCCGTCAGTATTAAACAATCAGGGGAACACACTCTCCTCACTTATACTGTTCACCTGGTAACATGTCCCGTGTATATTAAACCATCAGGGGAACACACTCTCCTCACGTATACTGTTCTCCTGGCAATATGTCCCGTGAGTATTAAACAATCAGGGGAACACACCCTCATCACTTACACTGTTCACCTGGTAACATGTCCAGTGTATGTTAAACCATCAGGGGAACACATTCTCCTCACTTATACTGTTCACCTGGTAACATGTCCCGTGTGTGTTTAACAATCAGGGGAATACACTCTCCTCACTTATACTGTTCACCTGGTAACATGTCCCGTGTATATTAAACCATCAGGGGAACACACTCTACTCACTTATACTGTTCACCTGGAAACATGTCCCGTGTATATTAAACCATCAGGGGAACGCACTCTCCTCAATTATACTGTTCACCTGGAAACATGTCCCGTGCGTATTAAACCATCAGGGGAACACACTCTCCTTACTTATACTGTTCACCTGGTAACATGTCCTGTGTATATTAAACCATCAGTGGAACACACTCTCCACACTTATACTGTTCACCTGGTAAGATGTCCTGTTTGCATTAAACCATCAGGGGAACACACTCTCCTCACTTAGACTTTTCTCCTGACAACATGTCCCGTGTATATTAAACCATCAGGAGAACACACTCGCCTCACTTATACTGTTCACCTGGAAACATGTCCCGTGAATATTAAACCATCAGCGTGAAGCACTCTCCTCACTTAGACTTTTCTCCTGGTAACATGTCCCGTGCGTATTAAACCATCAGGGGAACACACTCTCCTTACTTATACTGTTCACCTGGTAACATGTCCCATGTGTATTAAACCATCAGTGGAACACTCTCTCCAGACTTATACTGTTCACCTGGTAACATGTTCTGTTCGCATTAAACCATCAGGGGAACACACTCTCCTCACTTATACTGTTCACTTGGTGAAATGTCCCGTGCTTATTAAACCATAAGGGGAACACACTCTCCTCACTTATACTGTTCAGCTGGTAACATGTCCTGTGTGTATTAAACCATCAGGGGAACACACTCTCCTCACTTATACTGTTCACCTGGTAACATGCCCTGTGTGTATTAAACAATCAGGGGAACACACTCTCCTCACTTATACTGTTCACCTGGTGACATGTCCCATGTGCATTAAACAATTAGGGGAACACACTCTCCTCACTTACACTGTTCACCTGGTAACATGTCCCGTGTGCATTAAACAATAAGGGGAACACATTCTCCTCGCTTATACTGTTCACCTGGAAACATGTCCCGTGTTTATTAAACCATCAGGGGAACACACTCTCCTCACATATGCTGTTCACCTGGAAACATGTCCCGTGAATATTAAACCATCAGGGGAAAGCACTCTCCTCACTTAGACTTTTCTCCTGGGAACATGTCCCGTTCGTATCAAACCATCAGGGGAACACACTCTCCTTACTTATACTGTTCATCTGATATCATGTGCCGTGTGTATTAAACCATCAGGGGAACACACTCTCCTCACTTATACAGTTCACCTGGTAACATGTCCTGTTCGCATTAAACAATCAGGGGAACAAACTCTCCTCACTTATACTGTTCACCTGATAACATGTCCCGTGTGTATTAAACCATCAGGGGAACACACTCTCCTCACTTATACAGGTCACCTGATAACATGTATGGTGTGTATTAAACCATCAGGGGAACACACTCTCCTCACTTATACTGTTCACCTGATAACATGCCCTGTGTATATTAAACCATCAGGGGAACACACTCTCCTCACTTATACTGTTCACCCGGTAACATGTCCCGTGTATATTAAACCATCAGTGGAACACACTCTCCTCACTTATACTCTTCACCTGGTAACATGTCCCGTGTATATTAAACCATCAGGGGAACACACTCTCCTCACTTATACTGTTCACCTGGCAACATTGCCCGTGCATATTAAACCATCAGGGGAACACACTCTCCTCACTTATACTATTCACCTGGTAACATGTCCCATGTAAATTAAACCATCAGGGGAACACACTCTCCTCACTTCTGCTGTTCACCTGGTAAAATGTCCTGTGTGCATTAAACCATCAGGGGAACACACTCTCCTCACCTATACTGTTCACCTGGTGACATGTCCCGTGTATATTAAACAATCAGGGGAACACACTCTCCTCACTTATGCAGTTCACTTGGGGACATGTCCCGTGTATATTAAACCATCAGGGGAACACATTCTCCTCACTTATACTGCTCACCTAGTGACATGTCCCGTGCGTAGTAAACCATCAGGTGAACACACTCTCCTCACTTATACTGTTCATCTGGTAACTTGTCCCATGTATATTAAACCATCAGGGGAACACACTCTCCTCACTTATACTGTTCACCTGGTTTCATGTCCCGTGTGTATTGAACAATCAGGGAAACACACTCTCCTCACTTATACTGTTCACCTGGTAACATGTCCTGTGTGTATTAAACCAACAATGGAAAACATTCTGCTCACTTATGCTGTTCACCTGGTGACATGTCCCGTGTGTATTAAACAATCAGGGGAAAACACACTCCTCACATATACTGTTCAACAGGTGACATGTCCCGTCAGTATTAAACAATCAGGGGAACACACTCTCCTCACTTATACTGTTCATCTGGTAACATGTCCCGTGTATATTAAACCATCAGGGGAACACAATCTCCTCACTTATACTGTTCACCTGGTAACATGTCCCGTGTGTATTGAACAATAAGGGGAACACACTCTCCTCAGTTATACTGTTCACCTGGTAACATGTCCCGTGTATATTAAACCATCAGGGGAACACACTCTCCTCACTTATACTGTTCACCTGGTTTCATGTCCCGTGTGTATTGAACAATCAGGGAAACACACTCTCCTCACTTCTACTGTTCACCTGGCAACATGTCCTGTGTGTATTAAACCATCAGGCAAAACATTCTGCTCACTTATGCTGTTCACCTGGTGACATGTCCCGTGTGTATTAAACAATCAGGGGAAAACACACTCCTCACTTATACTGTTCAACTGGTGACATGTCCCATCAGTATTAAACAATCAGGGGAACACACTCTCCTCACTTATACTGTTCACCTGGTAACATGTCCCGTGTATATTAAACCATCAGGGGAACACACTCTCCTCACTTATACTGTTCTCCTGGTAATATGTCCCGTGAGTATTAAACAATCAGGGGAACACACCCTCATCACGTACACTGTTCACCTGGTAACATGTCCAGTGTATATTAAACCATCAGGGGAACACATTCTCCTCACTTATACTGTTCACCTGGTAACATGTCCCGTGTGTATTTAACAATCAGGGGAATACACTCTCCTCACTTATACTGTTCACCTGGTAACATGTCCCGTGTATATTAAACCATCAGGGGAACACACTCTCCTCACTTATATTGTTCACCTGGAAACATGTCCCGTGTATATTAAACCATCAGTGGAACACACTCTCCTCAATTATATTGTTCACCTGGTAACATGTCCCGTGCGTATTAAACCATCAGGGGAACACACTCTCCTTACTTATACTGTTCACCTGGTAACATGTCCTGTGTATATTAAACCATCAGTGGAACACTCTCTCCACACTTATACTGTTCACCTGGTAACATGTCCTGATCGCATTAAACCATCAGTGGAACACACTCTCCTCTCTTAGACTTTTCTCCTGGCAACATGTCCTTTGTATATTAAACCATCAGGAGAACACACTCGCCTCACTTATACTGTTCACCTGGAAACATGTCCCGTGTATATTAAACCATCAGGGGAACACACTCTCCTCACTTATACTGTTCACCTGGAAACATGTCCCGTGAATATTAAACCATCAGCGTGAAGCATTCTCCTCACTTAGACTTTTCTCCTGGTAACATGTCCCGTGCGTTTTAAACCATCAGGGGAACACACTCTCCTTACTTATACTGTGCATCTGGAAACATGTCCCATGTATATTAAACCATCAGTGGAACACTCTCTCCACACTTATACTGTTCACCTGGTAACATGTCCTGTTCGCATTAAACCATCAGGGGAACACACTCTCCTCACTTATACTGTTCACTTGGTGAAATGTCCCGTGCTTATTAAACCATAAGGGGAACACACTCTCCTCACTTATACTGTTCAGCTGGTAACATGTCCTGTGTGTATTAAACCATCAGGGGAACACACTCTCCTCACTTATACTGTTCACCTGGTAACATGTCCCGTGTGTATTGAACAATAAGGGGAACACACTCTCCTCAGTTATACTGTTCACCTGGTAACATGTCCCGTGTATAATAAACCATCAGGAGAACACACTCTCCTCACTTATACTGTTCACCTGGTTTCATGTCCCGTGTGTATTGAACAATCAGGGAAACACACTCTCCTCACTTATACTGTTCACCTGGCAACATGTCCTGTGTGTATTAAACCATCAGGGGAAAACATTCTGCTCACTTATGCTGTTCACCTGGTGACATGTCCCGTGTGTATTAAACAATCAGGGGAAAACACACTCCTCACATATACTGTTCAACTGGTGACATGTCCCGTCAGTATTAAACAATCAGGGGAACACACTCTCCTCACTTATACTGTTCACCTGGTAACATGTCCCGTGTATAGTAAACCATCAGGGGAACACACTCTCCTCACTTATACTGTTTTCCTGGTAATATGTCCCGTGAGTATTAAACAATCAGGGGAACACACCCTCATCACTTACACTGTTCACCTGGTAACATGTCCAGTGTATGTTAAACCATCAGGGGAACACATTCTCCTCACTTACACTGTTCACCTGGTAACATGTCCCGTCTGTATTTAACAATCAGGGGAATACACTCTCCTCACTTATACTGTTCACCTGGTAACATGTCCCGTGTATATTAAACCATCAGGGGAACACACTCTCCTCACTTATACTGTTCACCTGGAAACATGTCCCGTGTATATTAAACCATCAGGGGAACACACTCTCCTCAATTATACTGTTCACCTGGAAACATGTCCCGTGCGTATTAAACCATCAGGGGAACACACTCTCCTTACTTATACTGTTCACCTGGTAACATGTCCTGTGTATATTAAACCATCAGTGGAACACTCTCTCCACACTTATACTGTTATCCTGGTAAGATGTCCTGTTTGCATTAAACCATCAGGGGAACACACTCTCCTCACTTAGACTTTTCTCCTGGCAACATGTCCCGTGTATATTAAACCATCAGGAGAACACACTCGCCTCACTTATACTGTTCACCTGGAAACATGTCCCGTGTATATTAAACCATCAGGGGAACACACTCTCCTCACTTATACTGTTCACCTGGAAACATGTCCCGTGAATATTAAACCATCAGCGTGAAGCACTCTCCTCACTTAGACTTTTCTCCTGGTAACATGTCCCGTGCGTATTAAACCATCGGGGGAACACACTCTCCTTACTTATACTGTTCACCTGGTAACATGTCCCATGTATATTAAACCATCAGTGGAACACTCTCTCCAGACTTATACTGTTCACCTGGTAACATGTCCTGTTCGCATTAAACCATCAGGGGAACACACTCTCCTCACTTATACTGTTCACTTGGTGAAATGTCCCGTGCTTATTAAACCATAAGGGGAACACACTCTCCTCACTTATACTGTTCAGCTGGTAACATGTCCTCTGTGTATTAAACCATCAGGGGAACACACTCTCCTCACTTATACCGTTCACCTGGTAACATGCCCTGTGTGTATTAAACAATCAGGGGAACACACTCTCCTCACTTATACTGTTCACCTGGTGACATGTCCCATGTGCATTAAACAATTAGGGGAACACACTCTCCTCACTTACACTGTTCACCTGGTAACATGTCCCGTGTGCATTAAACAATAAGGGGAACACATTCTCCTCGCTTATACTGTTCACCTGGAAACATGTCCCGTGTTTATTAAACCATCAGGGGAACACACTCTCCTCACTTATGCTGTTCACCTGGAAACATGTCCCGTGAATATTAAACCATCAGGGGAAAGCACTCTCCTCACTTAGACTTTTCTCCTGGGAACATGTCCCGTGCGTATTAAACCATCAGGGGAACACACTCTCCTTACTTATACTGTTCATCTGATATCATGTGCCGTGTGTATTAAACCATCAGGGGAACACACTCTCCTCACTTATACAGTTCACCTGGTAACATGTCCTGTTCGCATTAAACAATCAGGGGAACAAACTCTCCTCAATTATACTGTTCACCTGATAACATGTCCCCTGTGTATTAAACCATCAGGGGAACACACTCTCCTCACTTATACAGGTCACCTGATAACATGTATGGTGTGTATTAAACCATCAGGGGAACACACTCTCCTCACTTATACTGTTCACCTGATAACATGCCCTGTGTTTATTAAACCATCAGGGGAACACACTCTCCTCACTTATACTGTTTTCCTGGTAACATGTCCCGTGTATATTAAACCATCAGTGGAACACACTCTCCTCACTTATACTCTTCACCTGGTAACATGTCCCGTGTATATTAAACCATCAGGGGAACACACTCTCCTCACTTATAATGTTCACCTGGCAACATTGCCCGTGCATATTAAACCATCAGGGGAACACTCTCTCCACACTTATACTGTTTACCTGGTAACATGTCCTGATCGCATTAAACCATCAGGGGAACACACTCTCCTCTCTTAGACATTTCTCCTGGCAACATGTCCTTTGTATATTAAACCATCAGGAGAACACACTCGCCTCACTTATACTGTTCACCTGGAAACATGTCCCGTGTATATTAAACCATCAGGGGAACACACTCTCCTCACTTATATTGTTCACCTGGAAACATGTCCCGTGAATATTAAACCATCAGCGTGAAGCATTCTCCTCACTTAGACTTTTCTCCTGGTAACATGTCCCGTGCGTATTAAACCATCAGGGGAACACACTCTCCTTACTTATACTGTTCATCTGGTAACATGTCCCATGTATATTAAACCATCAGTGGAACACTCTCTCCACACTTATACTGTTCACCTGGTAACATGTCCTGTTCGCATTAAACCATCAGGGGAACACACTCTCCTCACTTATACAGGTCACCTGATAACATGTATGGTGTGTATTAAACCATCAGGGGAACACACTCTCCTCACTTATACTGTTCACCTGGTAACATGTCCAGTGTATGTTAAACCATCAGGGGAACACATTCTCCTCACTTATACTGTTCACCTGGTAACATGTCCCGTGTGTATTTAACAATCAGGGGAATACACTCTCCTCACTTATACTGTTCACCTGGTAACATGTCCCGTGTATATTAAACCATCAGGGGAACACACTCTCCTCACTTATACTGTTCACCTGGAAACATGTCCCGTGTATATTAAACCATCAGGGGAACACACTCTCCTCAATTATACTGTTCACCTGGAAACATGTCACGTGCGTATTAAACCATCAGGGGAACACACTCTCCTTACTTATACTGTTCACCTGGTAACATGTCCTGTGTATATTAAACCATCAGTGGAACACTCTCTCCACACTTATACTGTTATCCTGGTAAGATGTCCTGTTTGCATTAAACCATCAGGGGAACACACTCTCCTCACTTAGACTTTTCTCCTGGCAACATGTCCCGTGTATATTAAACCATCAGGAGAACACACTCGCCTCACTTATACTGTTCACCTGGAAACATGTCCCGTGTATATTAAACCATCAGGGGAACACACTCTCCTCACTTATACTGTTCACCTGGAAACATGTCCCGTGAATATTAAACCATCAGCGTGAAGCACTCTCCTCACTTAGACTTTTCTCCTGGTAACATGTCCCGTGCGTATTAAACCATCGGGGGAACACACTCTCCTTACTTATACTGTTCACCTGGTAACATGTCCCATGTATATTAAACCATCAGTGGAACACTCTCTCCAGACTTATACTGTTCACCTGGTAACATGTCCTGTTCGCATTAAACCATCAGGGGAACACACTCTCCTCACTTATACTGTTCACTTGGTGAAATGTCCCGTGCTTATTAAACCATAAGGGGAACACACTCACCTCACTTATACTGTTCAGCTGGTAACATGTCCTGTGTGTATTAAACCATCAGGGGAACACACTCTCCTCACTTATACCGTTCACCTGGTAACATGCCCTGTGTGTATTAAACAATCAGGGGAACACACTCTCCTCACTTATACTGTTCACCTGGTGACATGTCCCATGTGCATTAAACAATTAGGGGAACACACTCTCCTCACTTACACTGTTCACCTGGTAACATGTCCCGTGTGCATTAAACAATAAGGGGAACACATTCTCCTCGCTTATACTGTTCACCTGGAAACATGTCCCGTGTTTATTAAACCATCAGGGGAACACACTCTCCTCACTTATGCTGTTCACCTGGAAACATGTCCCGTGAATATTAAACCATCAGGGGAAAGCACTCTCCTCACTTAGACTTTTCTCCTGGGAACATGTCCCGTGCGTATTAAACCATCAGGGGAACACACTCTCCTTACTTATACTGTTCATCTGATATCATGTGCCGTGTGTATTAAACCATCAGGGGAACACACTCTCCTCACTTATACAGTTCACCTGGTAACATGTCCTGTTCGCATTAAACAATCAGGGGAACAAACTCTCCTCAATTATACTGTTCACCTGATAACATGTCCCCTGTGTATTAAACCATCAGGGGAACACACTCTCCTCACTTATACAGGTCACCTGATAACATGTATGGTGTGTATTAAACCATCAGGGGAACACACTCTCCTCACTTATACTGTTCACCTGATAACATGCCCTGTGTTTATTAAACCATCAGGGGAACACACTCTCCTCACTTATACTGTTTTCCTGGTAACATGTCCCGTGTATATTAAACCATCAGTGGAACACACTCTCCTCACTTATACTCTTCACCTGGTAACATGTCCCGTGTATATTAAACCATCAGGGGAACACACTCTCCTCACTTATACTGTTCACCTGGCAACATTGCCCGTGCATATTAAACCATCAGGGGAACACTCTCTCCACACTTATACTGTTTACCTGGTAACATGTCCTGATCGCATTAAACCATCAGGGGAACACACTCTCCTCTCTTAGACTTTTCTCCTGGCAACATGTCCTTTGTATATTAAACCATCAGGAGAACACACTCGCCTCACTTATACTGTTCACCTGGAAACATGTCCCGTGTATATTAAACCATCAGGGGAACACACTCTCCTCACTTATATTGTTCACCTGGAAACATGTCCCGTGAATATTAAACCATCAGCGTGAAGCATTCTCCTCACTTAGACTTTTCTCCTGGTAACATGTCCCGTGCGTATTAAACCATCAGGGGAACACACTCTCCTTACTTATACTGTTCATCTGGTAACATGTCCCATGTATATTAAACCATCAGTGGAACACTCTCTCCACACTTATACTGTTCACCTGGTAACATGTCCTGTTCGCATTAAACCATCAGGGGAACACACTCTCCTCACTTATACTGTTCACTTGGTGAAATGTCCCGTGCTTATTAAACCATAAGGGGAACACACTCTCCTCACTTATACTGTTCAGCTGGTAACATGTCCCGTGTGTATTAAACCATCAGGGGAACACACTCTCCTCACTTATACTGTTCACCTGGTAACATGCCCTGTGTGTATTAAACAATCAGGGGAACACACTCTCCTCACTTATACTGTTCACCTGGTGACATGTCCCATGTGCATTAAACAATTAGGGGAACACACTCTCCTCACTTACACTGTTCACCTGGTAACATGTCCCGTGTGCCTTAAACAATAAGGGGAACACATTCTCCTCGCTTATACTGTTCACCTGGCAACATGTCCCGTGTATATTAAACCATCAGGGGAACACACTCTCCTCACTTATGCTGTTCACCTGGAAACATGTCCCGTGAATATTAAACCATCAGGGGAAAGCCCTCTCCTCACTTAGACTTTTCTCCTGGGAACATGTCCCGTGCGTATTAAACCATCAGGGGAACACATTCTCCTTACATATACTGTTCATCTGATATGATGTGCCGTGTGTATTAAACCATCAGGGGAACACACTCTCCTCACTTATACAGTTCACCTGGTAACATGTCCTGTTCGCATTAAACAATCAGGGGAACAAACTCTCCTCACTTATACTGTTCACCTGATAACATGTCCCGTGTGTATTAAACCATCAGGGGAACACACTCTCCTCACTTATACAGGTCACCTGATAGCATGTATGGTGTGTATTAAACCATCAGGGGAACACACTCTCCTCACTTATACTGTTCACCTGGTAACATGTCCCGTGTATATTAAAAAATCAGTGGAACACACTCTCCTCACTTATACTCTTCACCTGGTAACATGTCCCGTGTATATTAAACCATCAGGGGAACACACTCTCCTCACTTATACTGTTCACCTAACAACATGTCCCGTGCATATTAAACCATCAGGGGAACACACTCTCCTCACTTATACTGTTCACCTGGTTTCATGTCCCGTGTGTATTGAACAATCAGGGAAACACACTTTCCTCACTTCTACTGTTCACCTGGCAACATGTCCTGTGTGTATTAAACCATCAGGCATAACATTCTGCTCACTTATGCTGTTCACCTGGTGACATGTCCCGTGTGTATTAAACAATCAGGGGAAAACACACTCCTCACATATACTGTTCAACTGGTGACATGTCCCGTCAGTATTAAACAATCAGGGGAACACACTCTCCTCACTTATACTGTTCACCTAGTAACATGTCCCGTGTATAGTAAACCATCAGGGGAACACACTCTCCTCACTTATACTGTTCTCCTGGTAATATGTCCCGTGAGTATTAAACAATCAGGGGAACACACCCTCATCACGTACACTGTTCACCCGCTAACATGTCCAGTGTATATTAAACCATCAGGGGAACACATTCTCCTCACTTATACTGTTCACCTGGTAACATGTCCCGTGTGTATTTAACAATCAGGGGAATACACTCTCCTCACTTATACTGTTCACCTGGTAACATGTCCCGTTTATATTAAACCATCAGGGGAACACACTCTCCTCACTTATACTGTTCACCTGGAAACATGTCCCGTGTATATTAAACCATCAGGGGAACACACTCTCCTCAATTATACTGTTCACCTGGAAACATGTCCCGTGCGTATTAAACCATCAGGGGAACACACTCTCCTTACTTATACTGTTCACCTGGTAACATGTCCTGTGTATATTAAACCATCAGTGGAACACTCTCTCCACACTTATACTGTTCACCTGGTAACATGTCCTGATCGCATTAAACCATCAGGGGAACACACTCTCCTCTCTTAGACTTTTCTCCTGGCAACATGTCCTTTGTATATTAAACCATCAGGAGAACACACTCGCCTCACTTATACTGTTCACCTGGAAACATGTCCCGTGTATATTAAACCATCAGGGGAACACACTCTCCTCACTTATACTGTTCACCTGGAAACATGTCCCGTGAATATTAAACCATCAGCGTGAAGCATTCTCCTCACTCAGACTTTTCTCCTGGTAACATGTCCCGTGCGTATTAAACCATCAGGGGAACACACTCTCCTTACTTATACTGTTCATCTGGTAACATGTCCCATGTATATTAAACCATCAGTGGAACACTCTCTCCACACTTATACTGTTCACCTGGTAACATGTCCTGTTCGCATTAAACCATCAGGGGAACACACTCTCCTCACTTATACTGTTCACTTGGTGAAATGTCCCGTGCTTATTAAACCATAAGGGGAACACACTCTCCTCACTTATACTGTTCAGCTGGTAACATGTCCTGTGTGTATTAAACCATCAGGGGAACACACTCTCCTCACTTATACTGTTCACCTGGTAACATGCCCTGTGTGTATTAAACAATCAGGGGAACACACTCTCCTCACTTATACTGTTCACCTGGTGACATGTCCCATGTGCATTAAACAATTAGGGGAACACACTCTCCTCACTTACACTGTTCACATGGTAACATGTCCCGTGTGCCTTAGACAATAAGGGGAACACATTCTCCTTGCTTATACTGTTCACCTGGCAACATGTCCCGTGTATATTAAACCATCAGGGGAACACACTCTCCTCACTTATGCTGTTCACCTGGAAACATGTCCCGTGAATATTAAACCATCAGGGGAAAGCCCTATCCTCACTTAGACTTTTCTCCTGGGAACATGTCCCGTGCGTATTAAACCATCAGGGGAACACATTCTCCTTACTTATACTGTTCATCTGATATGATGTGCCGTGTGTATTAAACCATCAGGGGAACACACTCTCCTCACTTATACAGTTCACCTGGTAACATGTCCTGTTCGCATTAAACAATCAGGGGAACAAACTCTCCTCACTTATACTGTTCACCTGATAACATGTCCCGTGTGTATTAAACCATCAGGGGAACACAGTCTCCTCACTTATACAGGTCACCTGATAGCATGTATGGTGTGTATTAAACCATCAGGGGAACACACTCTCCTCACTTATACTGTTCACCTGGTAACATGTCCCGTGTATATTAAAAAATCAGTGGAACACACTCTCCTCACTTATACTCTTCACCTGGTAACATGTCCCGTGTATATTAAACCATCAGGGGAACACACTCTCCTCACTTATACTGTTCACCTGGCAACATGTCCCGTGCATATTAAACCATCAGGGGAACACACTCTCCTCACTTATACTGTTCACCTGGTAACATGTCCCGTGTAAATTAAACCATCAGGGGAACACACTCTCCTCACTTCTGCTGTTCACCTGGTAAAATGTCCTGTGTGCATTAAACCATCAGGGGAACACACTCTCCTCACCTATACTGTTCACCTGGTGACATGTCCCGTGTATATTAAACAATCAGGGGAACACACTCTCCTCACTTATACAGTTCACTTGGTGACATGTCCCGTGTATATTAAACCATCAGGGGAACACATTCTCCTCACTTATACTGCTCACCTAGTGACATGTCCCGTGCGTAGTAAACCATCAGGTGAACACACTCTCCTCACTTATACTGTTCATCTGGTAACTTGTCCCGTGTATATTAAACGATCAGGGGAACACACTCTCCTCACTTATACTGTTCACATGGATTCATGTCCCGTGTGTATTGAACAATCAGGGGAAAACATTCTGCTCACTTATGCTGTTCACCTGGTGACATGTCCCGTGTGTATTAAACAATCAGGGGAAAACACACTCCTTACATATACTGTTCAACTGGTGACATGTCCCGTCAGTATTAAACAATCAGGGGAACACACTCTCCTCACTTATACTGTTCATCTGGTAACATGTCCCGTGTATATTAAACCATCAGGGGAACACAATCGCCTCACTTATACTGTTCACCTGGTAACATGTCCCGTGTGTATTGATCAATAAGGGGAACACACTCTCCTCAGTTATACTGTTCACCTGGTAACATGTCCCGTGCATATTAAACCATCAGGGGAACACACTCTCCTCACTTATACTGTTCACCTGGTTTCATGTCCCGTGTGTATTGAACAATCAGGGAAACACACTCTCCTCACTTATACTGTTCACCTGGTAACATGTCCTGTGTGTATTGAACCATCAGGGGAAAACATTCTGCTCACTTATGCTGTTCACCTGGTGACATGTCCCGTGTGTATTAAACAATCAGGGGAAAACACACTCCTCACATATACTGTTCAACTGGTAACATGTCCCGTGAGTATTAAACAATCAGGGGAACACACCCTCATCACTTACACTGTTCACCTGGTAACATGTCCAGTGTATATTAAACCATCAGGGGAACACATTCTCCTCACTTACACTGTTCACCAGGTAACATGTCCCGTGTGTATTTAACAATCAGGGGAATACACTCTCCTCACTTATGCTGTTCACCTGGTAACATGTCCCGTGTATATTAAACTATCAGGGGAACACACTCTCCTCACTGATACTGTTCACCTGGAAACATGTCCCGTGTATATTAAACCATCAGGCAAAACATTCTGCTCACTTATGCTGTTCACCTGGTGACATGTCCCGTGTGTATTAAACAATCAGGGGAAAACACACTCCTCACATATACTGTTCAACTGGTGACATGTCCCGTCAGTATTAAACAATCAGGGGAACACACTCTCCTCACTTATACTGTTCACCTGGTAACATGTCCCGTGTATAGTAAACCATCAGGGGAACACACTCTCCTCACTTATACTGTTCTCCTGGTAATATGTCCCGTGAGTATTAAACAATCAGGGGAACACACCCTCATCACGTACACTGTTCACCTGGTAACATGTCCAGTGTATATTAAACCATCAGGGGAACACATTCTCCTCACTTATACTGTTCACCTGGTAACATGTCCCGTTTGTATTTAACAATCAGGGGAATACACTTTCCTCACTTATACTGTTCACCTGGTAACATGTCCCGTGTATATTAAACCATCAGGGGAACACACTCTCCTCACTTATACTGTTCACCTGGAAACATGTCCCGTGTATATTAAACCATCAGGGGAACACACTCTCCTCAATTATACTGTTCACCTGGAAACATGTCCCGTGCGTATTAAACCATCAGGGGAACACACTCTCCTTACTTATACTGTTCACCTGGTAACATGTCCTGTGTATATTAAACCATCAGTGGAACACTCTCTCCACACTTATACTGTTCACCTGGTAACATGTCCTGATCGCATTAAACCATCAGGGGAACACACTCTCCTCTCTTAGACTTTTCTCCTGGCAACATGTCCTTTGTATATTAAACCATCAGGAGAACACACTCGCCTCACTTATACTGTTCACCTGGAAACATGTCCCGTGTATATTAAACCATCAGGGGAACACACTCTCCTCACTTATACTGTTCACCTGGAAACATGTCCCGTGAATATTAAACCATCAGCGTGAAGCATTCTCCTCACTTAGACTTTTCTCCTGGTAACATGTCCCGTGCGTATTAAACCATCAGGGGAACACACTCTCCTTACTTATACTGTTCATCTGGTAACATGTCCCATGTATATTAAACCTTCAGTGGAACACTCTCTCCACACTTATACTGTTCACCTGGTAACATGTCCTGTTCGCATTAAACCATCAGGGGAACACACTCTCCTCACTTATACTTTTCACTTGGTGAAATGTCCCGTGCTTATTAAACCATAAGGGGAACACACTCTCCTCACTTATACTGTTCAGCTGGTAACATGTCCTGTGTGTATTAAACCATCAGGGGAACACACTCTCCTCACTTATACTGTTCACCTGGTAACATGCCCTGTGTGTATTAAACAATCAGGGGAACACACTCTCCTCACTTATACTGTTCACCTGGTGACATGTCCCATGTGCATTAAACAATTAGGGGAACACACTCTCCTCACTTACACTGTTCACCTGGTAACATGTCCCGTGTGCCTTAAACAATAAGGGGAACACATTCTCCTCGCTTATACTGTTCACCTGGCAACATGTCCCGTGTATATTAAACCATCAGGGGAACACACTCTCCTCACTTATGCTGTTCACCTGGAAACATGTCCCGTGAATATTAAACCATCAGGGGAAAGCCCTCTCCTCACTTAGACTTTTCTCCTGGGAACATGTCCCGTGCGTATTAAACCATCAGGGGAACACATTCTCCTTACTTATACTGTTCATCTAATATGATGTGCCGTGTGTATTAAACCATCAGGGGAACACACTCTCCTCACTTATACAGTTCACCTGGTAACATGTCCTGTTCGCATTAAACAATCAGGGGAACAAACTCTCCTCACTTATACTGTTCACCTGATAACATGTCCCGTGTGTATTAAACCATCAGGGGAACACAGTCTCCTCACTTATACAGGTCACCTGATAGCATGTATGGTGTGTATTAAACCATCAGGGGAACACACTCTCCTCACTTATACTGTTCACCTGGTAACATGTCTCGTGTATATTAAAAAATCAGTGGAACACACTCTCCTCACTTATACTCTTCTCCTGGTAACATGTCCCGTGTATATTAAACCATCAGGGGAACACACTCTCCTCACTTATACTGTTCACCTGGCAACATGTCCCGTGCATATTAAACCATCAGGGGAACACACTCTCCTCACTTATACTGTTCACCTGGTAACATGTCCCGTGTAAATTAAACCATCAGGGGAACACACTCTCCTCACTTCTGCTGTTCACCTGGTAAAATGTCCTGTGTGCATTAAACCATCAGGGGAACACACTCTCCTCACCTATACTGTTCACCTGGTGACATGTCCCGTGTATATTAAACAATCAGGGGAACACACTCTCCTCACTTATACAGTTCACTTGGTGACATGTCCCGTGTATATTAAACCATCAGGGGAACACATTCTCCTCACTTATACTGCTCACCTAGTGACATGTCCCGTGCGTAGTAAACCATCAGGTGAACACACTCTCCTCACTTATACTGTTCATCTGGTAACTTGTCCCGTGTATATTAAACCATCAGGGGAACACACTCTCCTCACTTATACTGTTCACCTGGTTTCATGTCCCGTGTGTATTGAACAATCAGGGAAACACACTCTCCTCACTTATACTGTTCACCTGGTAACATGTCCTGTGTGTATTAAACCAACAATGGAAAACATTCTGCTCACTTATGCTGTTCACCTGGTGACATGTCCCGTGTGTATTAAACAATCAGGGGAAAACACACTCCTCACATATACTGTTCAACTGGTGACATGTCCCGTCAGTATTAAACAATCAGGGGAACACACTCTCCTCACTTATACTGTTCATCTGGTAACATGTCCCGTGTATATTAAACCATCAGGGGAACACAATCGCCTCACTTATACTGTTCACCTGGTAACATGTCCCGTGTGTATTGAACAATAAGGGGAACACACTCTCCTCAGTTATACTGTTCACCTGGTAACATGTCCCGTGCATATTAAACAATCAGGGGAACACACTCTCCTCACTTATACTGTTCACCTGGTTTCATGTCCCGTGTGTATTGAACAATCAGGGAAACACACTCTCCTCACTTATACTGTTCACCTGGTAACATGTCCTGTGTGTATTGAACCATCAGGGGAAAACATTCTGCTCACTTATGCTGTTCACCTGGTGACATGTCCCGTGTGTATTAAACAATCAGGGGAAAACACACTCCTCACATATACTGTTCAACTGGTGACATGTCCCGTCAGTATTAAACAATCAGGGGAACACACTCTCCTCACTTATACTGTTCACCTGGTAACATGTCCCGTGTATATTAAACCATCAGGGGAACAGACTCTCCTCACTTATACTGTTCTCCTGGTAACATGTCCCGTGAGTATTAAACAATCAGGGGAACACACCCTCATCACTTACACTGTTCACCTGGTAACATGTCCAGTGTATATTAAACCATCAGGGGAACACATTCTCCTCACTTACACTGTTCACCTGGTAACATGTCCCGTGTGTATTTAACAATCAGGGGAATACACTCTCCTCACTTATGCTGTTCACCTGGTAACATGTCCCGTGTATATTAAACTATCAGGGGAACACACTCTCCTCACTGATACTGTTCACCTGGAAACATGTCCCGTGTATATTAAACCATCAGGGGAACACACTCTCCTCACTTATACTGTTCACCTGGAAACATGTCCCGTGAATATTAAACCATCAGGGTAAAGCACTCTCCTCACTTAGACTTTTCTCCTGGTAACATGTCCGTGTATATTAAACCATCAGCAGAACACACTCTCCTCACTTATACAGTTCACCTGGAAACATGTCCCGTGTATATTAAACCATCAGGGGAACACACTCTCCTCACTTATACTGTTCACCTGGAAACATGTCCCGTGAATATTAAACCATCAGGGTAAAGCACTCTCCTCACTTAGACTTTTCTCCTGGTAACATGTCCCGTGCGTATTAAACCATCAGGGGAACACACTCTCCTTACTTATACTGTTCACCTGGTAATATGTCCTGTGTATATTAAACCATCAGGGGAACACTCTCACCTCACTTATACTGTTCACCTGGTAACATGTCCTGTTCGCATTAAACCATCAGGGGAACACACTCTCCTCACTTATACAGTTCACTTGGTGAAATGTCCCGTGCTTATTAAACCATAAGGGGAACACACTCTCCTCACTTATACTGTTCAGCTGGTAACATGTCCTGTGTGTACTAAACCATCAGGGGAACACACTCTCCTCACTTATACTGTTCACCTGGTAACATGCCCTGTTTGTATTAAACAATCAGTGGAACACACTCTCCTCACTGAGACTGTTCACCTGCTGACATGTCCTATGTGCATTAAACAATCAGGGGAACACACTCTCCTCACTTATACTGTTCACCTGGTAACATGTCCCGTGTGCATTAAACAATAAGGGGAACACATTCTCCTCGCTTATACTGTTCACCTGGTAACATGTCCCGTGTGCATTAAACAATCAGGGGAACACATTCTCCTCACTGATACTGTTCACCTGGTAACATGTCCGTGTATATTAAACAATCAGGGGAACACATTCTCCTCACTTATACTGTTCACTTGGTAACAAGTCCCGTGTATATTAAACAATCAGGGGAACAAACTCTCCTCAATTATACTGTTCACCTGGTAACATGTCCGGTGTATATTAAACAATCAGGGGAACACACACTCCTCACTTATACTGTTCACCTGGTAACATGTCCCGTGGCACAGTGGCGCAGTGGTTAGCACTGCAGCCTCACAGCTGCAGGAACCCGGGTTCGATTCTGGGTACTGTCTGTGCGGAGTTTGCTTGTTCTCCCTGTGTCTGCGTGGGTTTCCTCCGGGTGCTCCGGTTTCCACCCACATGCCAAAGACTTGCAGGTTGGTAGGTTATTTGGCCATTATAAATTGCCCCTAGTACAGGTAGGTGGTAGGGAAATATATAGGGACCGGTGGGGATGTTATTGAAATATGGGATTCGTGTAGGATTAGTATAAATGGGTGGTTGATGGTCGGCACAGACTCGGTGGGCCGAAGGGCCTGTTTCAGTGCTGTATCTCTAAACTAAACTAAACTAAACCATCAGGGGAACACACTCTCCTCACTTATGCTGTTCACCTGGTAACATGTCCCGTGTATATTAAACCATCAGGGGAACACACTCTCCTCACTGATACTGTTCACCTGGAAACATGTCCCGTATATATTAAACCATCAGGGGAACACACTCTCCTCACATATACTGTTCAACTGGAAACATGTTCCATGAATATTAAACCATCAGGGGAAAGCACTCTCCTCACTTAGACTTTTCTCCTGGTAACATGTCCGTGTATATTAAACCATCAGGAGAACACACTCTCCTCACTTATACTGTTCACCTGGTAACATGTCCCGTGCGTATTAAACCATCAGGGGAACACACTCTCCTTACTTATACTGTTCACCTGGTAACATGTCCTGTGTATATTAAACCATCAGGGGAACACTCTCTCCTCACTTATACTGTTCACCTGGTAACATGTCCTGTTCGCATGAAACCATCAGGGGAACACACTCTCCTCACTTAGACTTTTCTCCTGGTAACATGTCCCGTGCGTATTAAACCATCAGGGGATCACACTCTCCTTACTTATACTGTTCACCTGGTAACATGTCCTGTGTATATTAAACCATCAGGGGAACACTCTCTCCTCACTTATACTGTTCACCTGGTAACATGTCCCGTGTGCATTAAACCATCAGGGGAACACACTCTCCTCACTTATACTGTTCACCTGGTGACATGTCCCGCGCGTATTAAACCAACAGGGGAACACACTCTCCTCACTTATTCTTTTCATCTGGTAACATGTCCCGTCAGTATTAAACCATCAGGGGAGCACACTCTCCTCACTTATTCTGTTCACCTGGTAGCATGTCCCGTGTATATTAAACCATCAGGGGAACACACACTCCTCACTTATAATGTTCACCTGGTAACATGTCCCGTGTATATTAAACCATCAGGGGAACACACTCTCCTCACTTTTACTGTTCACCTGGTAACATGTCCCGTGTATATTAAACCATCAGGGGAACACACTCTCCTCACTTATACTGTTCACAAAGTAAAATGTCCTGTGTGCATTAAATCATCAGGGGAACACACTCTCCTCACTTATACTGTTCACCTGGTAACATGTCCTGTTCGCATTAAACCATCAGGGGAACACACTCTCCTCACTTATACAGTTCACTTGGTGAAATGTCCCGTGCTTATTAAACCATAAGGGGAACACACTCACCTCACTTATACTGTTCAGCTGGTAACATGTCCTGTGTGTATTAAACCATCAGGGGAACACACTATCCTCACTTATACTGTTCACCTGGTAACATGCCCTGTTTGTATTAAACAATCAGGGGAACACACTCTCCTCACTTATACTGTTCACCTGGTGACATATCCTATGTGCATTAAACAATCAAGGGAACACACTCTCCTCACTTATACTGTTCTCCTGGTAACATGTCCCGTGTGCATTAAACAATAAGGGGAACACATTCTCCTCGCTTATACTGTTCACCTGGTAACATGTCCCGTGTGCATTAAACAATCAGGGGAACACATTCTCCTCACTGATACTGTTCACCTGATATCATGTCCGTGTATATTAAACCATCAGGGGAACACACTCTCCTCAATCATACTGTTCACCTGGTAACATGTCCGGTGTATATTAAACAATCAGGGGAACACACTCTCCTCACTTATACTGTTCACCTGGTAACATGTCCCGTGTGCATTAAACCATCAGGGGAACACACTCTCCTCACTTATGCTGTTCACCTGGTGACATGTCCCGTGCGTATAAAACCAACAGGGGTACACACTCTCCTCACTTATGCTTTTCATCTGGTAACATGTCCCGTCAGTATTAAACCATCAGGGGAGCACTCTCTCCTCACTTATACTGTTCACCTGGTATCATGTCCCGTGTATATTAAACCATCAGGGGAACACACTCTCCTCACTTATACTGTTCACCTGGTAACATGTCCCGTGCATATTAAACCATCAGGGGAACACACTCTCCTCACTTATACTGTTCACCTGGTAACAATCCCGTGTAAATTAAACCATCAGGGGAACACACTCTCCTCACTTCTGCTGTTCACATGGTAAAATGTCCTGTGTGCATTAAACCATCAGGGGAACACACTCTCCTCACTTATACAGTTCACTTGGTGAAATGTCCCGTGCTTATTAAACCATAAGGGGAACACACTCTCCTCACTTATACTGTCCAGCTGGTAACATGTCCTGTGTGTATTAAACCATCAGGGGAACACACTCTCCTCACTTATACTGTTCACCTTGTGACATGCCCTGTGTGTATTAAACAATCAGGGGAACACACTCTCCTCACTTATACTGTTCACCTGGTAACATGTCCCGTGTGCATCAAACAATAAGGGGAACACATTCTCCTCGCTTATACTGTTCACCTGGAACATGTCCCCTGTATATTAAACCATCAGGGGAACACACTCTCCTCACTTATGCTGTTCACATGGAAACATGTCCCGTGACTATTAAACCATCAGGGGAAAGCACTCTCCTCACTTAGACTTTTCTCCTGGGAACATGTCCCGTGCATATTAAACCATCAGGGGAACACACTCTCCGTACTTATACTGTACATCTGATATCATTTGCTGTGTGTATTAAACCGTCAGGGGAACACACTCTCCTCACTTATACAGTTCACCTGGTAACATGTCCTGTTCGCATTAAACAATCAGGGGAACAAACTCTCCTCACTTATACTGTTCACCTGATAACATGTCCCGTGTGTATTAAACCATCAGGGGAACACACTCTCCTCACTTATACAGGTCACCTGATAACATGTATGGTGTGTATTAAACCATCAGGGGAACACACTCTCCTCACTTATACTGTTCACCTGGTAACATGCCCTGTGTATATTAAACCATCAGGGGAACACACTCTCCTCACTTATACTGTTCACCTCGTAACATGTCCCGTGTATATTAAACCATCAGTGGAACACACTCTCCTCACTTATACTCTTCACCTGGTAACATGTCCCGTGTATATTAAACCATCAGGGGAACACACTCTCCTCACTTATACTGTTCACCTGGCAACATGTCCCGTGCATATTAAACCATCAGGGGAACACACTCTCCTCACTTATACTGTTCACCTGGTAACAATCCCGTGTAAATTAAATCATCAGGGGAACACACTCTCCTCACTTCTGCTGTTCACATGGTAAAATGTCCTGTGTGCATTAAACCATCAGGGGAACACACTCTCCTCACCTATACTGTTCACCTGGTGACATGTCCCGTGTACATTAAACAATCAGGGGAACACACTCTCCTCACTTATACAGTTCACTTGGTGACATGTCCCGTGTATATAAAACCATCAGGGGAACATATTCTCCTCACTTATACTGCTCACCTAGTGACATGTCCCGTGCGTAGTAAACCATCAGGTGAACACACTCTCCTCACTTATACTGTTCATCTGGTAAATTGTCCCGTGTATATTAAACCATCAGGGGAACACACTCTCCTCACTGAAACTGTTCACCTGGTAACATGTCCTGTGTGTATTAAACCATCAGGGGAAAACATTCTGCTCACTTATGCTGTTCACCTGGTGACATGTCCCGTGTGTATCAAACAATCACGGGAAAACACACTCCTCACATATACTGTTCAATTGGTGACATGTCCCTTCAGTATTAAACAATCAGGGGAACTCACTCTCCTCACTTATACTGTTCATCTGGTAACATGTCCCGTGTATATTAAACCATCAGGGGAACACACTCTCCTCAGTTATACTGTTCACCTGGTAACATGTCCCGTGTATATTAAACCATCAGGGGAACACACTCTCCTCACTTATACTGTTCACCTGGTTTCATGTCCCGTGTGTATTGAACAATCAGGGAAACACACTCTCCTCACTTATACTGTTCACCTGGTAACATGTTCTGTGTTTATTAAACCATCAGGGGAAAACATTCTGCTCACTTATGCTGTTCACCTGGTGACATGTCCCGTGTGTATTAAACAATCAGGGGAAAACACACTCCTCACATATACTGTTCAACTGGTGACATGTCCCGTCAGTAGTAAACAATCAGGGGAACACACTCTCCTCACTTATACTGTTCACCTGGTAACCTGTCCCGTGTATATTAAACCATCAGGGGAACACACTCTCCTCACTTATACTGTTCTCCTGGTAACATGTCCCGTGAGTATTAAACAATCAGGGGAACACACCCTCATCACTTACACTGTTCACCTGGTAACATGTCCAGTGTATATTAAACCATCAGGGGAACACATTCTCCTCACTTACACTGTTCACCTGGTAACATGTCCCGTGTGTATTTAACAATCAGGGGAATACACTCTCCTCACTTATGCTGTTCACCTGGTAACATGTCCCGTGTATATTAAACCATCAGGGGAACACACTCTCCTCACTTATACTGTTCACCTGGAAACATGTTCCATGAATATTAAACCATCAGGGGAAAGCAATCTCCTCACTTAGACTTTTCTCCTGGTAACATGTCCGTGTATATTAAAACATCAGGAGAACACACTCTCCTCACTTATACTGTTCACCTGGAAACATGTCCCGTGTATATTAAACCATCAGGGGAACACACTCTCCTCACTTATACTGTTCACCTGGAAACATGTCCCGTGAATATTAAACCATCAGGGTAAAGCACTCTCCTCACTTAGACTTTTCTCCTGGTAACATGTCCCGTGCGTATTATACCATCAGGGGAACACACTCTCCTTACTTATACTGTTCACCTGGTAACATGTCCTGTGTATATTAAACCATCAGGGGAAAACTCTCTCCTCACTTATACTGTTCACCTGGTAACATGTCCTGTTCGCATTAAACCATCAGGGGAACACACTCTCCTCACTTATACAGTTCACTTGGTGAAATGTCCCGTGCTTATTAAACCATAAGGGGAACACACTCTCCTCACTTATACTGTTCAGTTGGTAACATGTCCTGTGTGTATTAAACCATCAGGGGAACACACTCTCCTCACTTATACTGTTCATCTGGTAACATGCCCTGTTTGTATTAAACAATCAGGGGAACACACTCTCCTCACTTATACTGTTCACCTGGTGACATGTCCTCTGTGCATTAAACAATCAGGGGAACACACTCTCCTCACTTATACTGTTCACCTGGTAACATGTCCCGTGTGCATTAAACAAAAAGAGGAACACATTCTCCTCGCTTATACTGTTCTCCTGGTAACAAGTCCCGTGTGCATTAAACAATCAGGGGAACACATTCTCCTCACTGATACTGTTCACCTGGTAACATGTCCGTGTATATTAAACAATCAGGGGTACACATTCTCCTCACTTATACTGTTCACTTGGTGACAAGTCCCGTGTATATTAAACAATCAGGGGAACCAACTCTCCTCCATTATACTGGTCACCTGGTAACATGTCCGGTGTATATTAAACAATCAGGGGAACACACTCTCCTCACTTATACTGTTCACCTGGTGACATGTCCCGTGCGTATTAAACCAACAGGGGAACACACTCTCCTCACTTATGCTTTTCATCTGGTAACATGTCCCGTCAGTATTCAACCATCAGGGGAGCACACTCTCCTCACTTATACTGTTCACCTGGTAGCATGTCCCGTGTATATTAAACCATCAGGGGAACACACTCTCCTCACTGATACTGTTCACCTGGTAACATGTCCCGTGTATATTAAACCATCAGGGGAACACACTCTCCTCACTTATACTGTTCACCTGGTAACATGTCCCGTGTATATTAAACCATCAGGGGAACACACTCTCCTCACTTATACTGTTCACCTGGTAACATGTCCCGTGCGTATTAAACCATCAGGGGAACACACTCTCCTCACTTATACTGTTCACCTGGTTTCATGTCCCGTGTCTATTGAACAATCAGGGAAACACACTCTCCTCACTTATACTGTTTACCTGGTAACATGTCCTGTGTGTATTAAACCATCAGGGGAATACATTCTGCTCACTTATGCTGTTCACCTGGTGACATGTCCCGTGTGTATTAAACAATCAGGGGAAAACACACTCCTCACATATACTGTTCAACTGGTGACATGTCCCGTCAGTATTAAACAATCAGGGGAACACACTCTCCTCACTTATACTGTTCACCTGGTAACATGTCCCGTGTATATTAAACCATCAGGGGAACACACTCTCCTCACTTATACTGTTCTCCTGGTAACATGTCCCGTGAGTATTAAACAATCAGAGGAACACACCCTCATCACTGACACTGTTCACCTGGCAACATGTCCAGTGTATATTAAACCATCAGGGGAACACATTCTCCTCACTTACACTGTTCACCTGGTAACATGTCCCGTGTGTAATTACAATCAGGGGAATACACTCTCCTCACTTATGCTGTTCACCTGGTAACATGTCCCGTGTATATTAAACCATCAGGGGAACACACTCTCCTCACTGATACTGTTCACCTGGAAACATGTCCCGTGTATATTAAACCATCAGGGGAACACACTCATCTCACTTATACTGTTCACCTGGAAACATGTTCCATGAATATTAAACCATCAGGGGAAAGCACTCTCCTCACTTAGACTTTTCTCCTGGTAACATGTCCGTGTATATTAAACCATCAGGAGAACACACTCTCCTCACTTATACTGTTCACCTGGAAACATGTCCCGTGTATATTAAACCATCAGGGGAACGCACTCTCCTCACTTATACTGTTCACCTGGAAACATGTCCCGTGAATATCAAACCATCAGGGTAAAGCACTCTCCTCACTTAGACTTTTCTCCTGGTAACATGTCCCGTGCGTATTAAACCATCAGGGGAACACACTCTCCTTACTAATACTGTTCACCTGGTAACATGTCCTGTGTATATTAAACCATCAGGCGAACACTCTCTCCTCACTTATACTGTTCACCTGGTAACATGTCCTGTTCGCATTAAACCATCATGGGAACACACTCTCCTCACTTATACAGTTCACTTGGTGAAATGCCCCGTGCTTATTAAACCATAAGGGGAACACAAAATGCTCACTTATACTGTTCAGCTGGTAACATGTCCTGTGTGTATTAAACCATCAGGGGAACACACTCTCCTCACTTATACGGTTCACCTGGTAACATGCCCTTTTTGTATTAAACAATCAGGGGAACACACTCTCCTCACTTATACTGTTCACCTGGTGACATGTCCTATGTGCATTAAACAATCAGGGGAACACACTCTCCTCACTTATACTGTTCACCTGGTAACATGTCCCGTGTGCAATAAACAATAAGGGGAACACATTCTCCTCGCTTATACTGTTCACCTGGTAACATGTCCCGTGTGCATTAAACAATCAGGGGAACACATTCTCCTCTCTGATACCGTTCACCTGGTAACATGTCCGTGTATATTAAACCATCAGGGGAACATACTCTCCTCACTTATACTGTTCACCTGGTAACATGTCCCGTTTATATTAAACAATCAGGGGAACACATTCTCCTCACTTATACTGTTCACTTGGTGACAAGTCCCCTGTATATTAAACAATCAGGGGAACAAACTCTCCTCAATTATACTGTTCACCTGGTAACATGCCCCGTTTATATTAAACAATCAGGGGAACACACTCTCCTCACTTATACTGTTCACCTGGTAACATGTCCCGTGTGCATTAAACCATCAGGGGAAAACATTCTGCTCACTTATACTGTTCACCTGGTGACATGTCCCGTGTGTTTTAAACAATCAGGGGAAAACACTCTCCTCACATATACTGTTCAACTGGTGACATGTCCCGTCAGTATTAAACAATCAGGGGAACACACTCTCCTCACTTATACTGTTCACCTGGTAACATGTCCCGTGAGTATTAAAAAATCAGGGGAACACACCCTCATCACTTAAACTGTTCACCTGGTAACATGTCCAGTGTATATTAAACCATCAGGGGAACACATTCTCCTCACTTATACTGTTCACCTGCTAACATGTCCCTTGTGTATTTATACAATCAGGGGAATACACTCTCCTCACTTATACTGTTCACCTGGCAACATGTCCCGTGTATATTAAACCATCAGGGGAACACAGGCTCCTCACTTAGACTTTTCTCCTGGTAATAAGTCCCGTGCGTATTGAACCATCAGGGGAACACACTCTCCTCACTTATACTGTTCATCTGATAACATGTCCTGTCAGTATTAAAGCATCAGGGGAACACACTCTCCTCACTTATACTGTACATCTGATAACATGTCCCGTCAGTATTAAACCATCAACGGAACACATTCTCCTCACTTATACTGTTCATCTGATAACATGTCCTGTCAGTATTAAACCATCAGGGGAACACACTCTCCTCACTTTTACAGTACATCTGATAACATGTCCCGTCAGTATAAAACCATCAGGGGAACACATTCTCCTCACTGATACTGTTCACCTGGTAACATGTCCGTGTATAGTGTATATTAAACCATCAGGGGAACACACTCTCCTCACTTATACTGTTCACCTGGTAACATGTCCCGTGTATATTAAACCATCAGGGGAACACACTCTCCTCACTTATACTGTTCACCTGGTAACATGTCCCGTGAATATTAAACCATCAGGGGAACACACTCTCCTCACTTATACTGTTCACTAAGTAAAATGTCCTGTGTGCATTAAACCATCAGGGGAACACACTCTCCTCACTTATACTGTTCACCTGGTAACATGTCCCGTGCGTATTAAACCATCAGGGGAACACACTCTCCTCACTTATACTGTTCACTTGGCAACATGTCCCATGTATATTAAACCATCAGGCGAAACGCTCTCCTCACTTCTGCTGTTCACCAGGTAACATGTCCCGTGTGTATTAAACAATCAGGGGAACACACTCTTCTCACTTATACTGTTCACCTAGTGACATGTCCCGTGCGTAGTAAACCATCAGGTGAACACACTCTCCACACTTATACTATTCATCTGGTAACATGTCCCGTGTATATTAAACCATCAGGGGAAAACACTGTCCTCACTTATACTGTTCACCTGGTAACATGTCCCGTGTATGTTAAACCATCAGGTGAACACACTCTCCTCACTTATACTGTTCACCTGGTAACATGTCCCGTGTGTATTGAACAATTAGGGGAACACACTCTCCTCACTTATGCTGTTCACCTGGTAACATGTCCTGTGTGTATTAAACCATCAGGGGAAAACATTCTGCTCACTTATGCTGTTCACCTGGTGACATGTCCCGTGTGTATTAAACAGTCAGGGGAAAACACTCTCCTCACATATACTGTTCAACTGGTGACATGTCCCGTCAGTATTAAACAATCAGGGGAACACACTCTCCTCACTTATACTGTACACCTGGTAACATGTCCCGTGTATATTTAACCATCAGGGGAACACACTCTCCTCACTTTTTACTGTTCACCTGGTAACATGTCCCGTGAGTATTAAAAAATCAGGGGAACACACCCTCATCACTTAAACTGTTCACCTGGTAACATGTCCAGTGTATATTAAACCATCAGGGGAACACATTCTCCTCACTTATACTGTTCACCTGCTAACATGTCCCGTGTGTATTTCACAATCAGGGGAATACACTCTCCTCACTTATACTGTTCACCTGGTAACATGTCCCGTGTATATTAAACCATCAGGGGAACACAGTCTCCTCACTTAGACTTTTCCCCTGGTAACAAGTCCCGTGCGTATTGAACCATCAGGGGAACACACTCTCCTCACTTATACTGTTCATCTGATAACATGTCCTGTCAGTATTAAACCATCAGGGGAACACACTCTCCTCACTTATACTGTACATCTGATAACATGTCCCGTCAGTATTAAACCATCAGGGGAACACATTCTCCTCACTTATACTGTTCATCTGATAACATGTCCTGTCAGTATTAAAACATCAGGGGAACACACTCTCCTCACTTATACAGTACATCTGATAACATGTCCCGTCAGTATAAATCCATCAGGGGAACACATTCTCCTCACTTATACTGTTCACCTGGTAACATGTCCCGTGAGTATTAAACAATCAGGGGAACACACCCTCATCACTTACACTGTTCACCTGGTAACATGTCCAGTGTATATTAAACCAACAGGGGAACACATTCTCCTCACTTATACTGTTCACCTGGTAACATGTCCCGCGTGTATTTAACAATCAGGGGAATACACTCTCCTCACTTATACTGTTCACCTGGTAACATGTCCCGTGAGTATTAAACAATCAGGGGAACACACCCTCGTCACTTACACTGTTCACCTGGTAACATGTCCAGTGTATTTTAAACCATCAGGGGAACACATTCTCCTCACTTATACTGTTCACCTGGTAACATGTCCCGTGTATATTAAACCATCAGGGGAACACACTCTCCTCACTTAGACTTTTCTCCTGGTAACATGTCCCGTGCGTATTAAACCATCAGGGGAACACTCTCTCCTCACTTATACTGTTCACCTGGTAACATGTCCTGTTCGCATTAAACCATCAGGGGAACACACTCTCCTTACTTATACTGTTCATCTGATAACATGTCCCGTCAGTATTAAACCATCAGTGGAAAACTCTCTCCTCACTTATACTGTTCACCTGGTAACATGTTCTGTTCGCATTAAACCATCAGTGGAACACTCTCTCCTCACTTATACTGTTCACCTGGTAACATGTCCTGTTCGCATTAAACCATCAGTGGAACACTCTCTCCTCACTTACACAGTTCACTTGGTGAAATGTCCCGTGTTTATTAAACCATAAGGGGAACACACTCTCCTCACTTATACTGTTCAGCTGGTAACATGTCCGGTGTGTATTAAACCATCAGGGGAACACACTCTCCTCACTTATACTGTTCACCTGGTAACATGTCCCATGTATATTAAACCATCAGGGGAACACATTCTCCTCACTTATACAGTTCACTTTGTGAAATGTCCCGTGCATATTAAACAAGCAGGGGAACACACTCTCCTCACTTATACTGTTCACCTGGTAACATGTCCCGTGTGCATTAAACAATCAGGGGAACACACTCTCCTCACTTATACTCTTCACCTGGTAACATGTCCCGTGTGCATTAAACAATAAGGGGAACACACTCTCCTCGCTTATACTGTTCACCTGGTAACATGTCCCGTGTGCATTAAACAATCAGGGGAAAACACTCTCCTCACTTATACTGTTCACCTGGTAACATGTCCCGTTTATATTAAAGCATCAGGGGAACACACTCTCCTCACTTATACTGTTCACCTGGTGACATGTCCCGTGCGTATTAAACAATCAGGGGAACACACCCTCCTCACTTATACTGTTTACCTGGTAACATGTCCAGTGTATATTAAACAATCAGGGGAACACACTCTCCTCACTTATACTGTTCACCTGGTAACATGTCCCGTGTGTGTTGAACAATCAGGGGAACACACTCTCCTCAGTCATGCTTTTCACCTGGTGACATGTCCCGTGTATATTAAACCAGCAGGGGAACACACTCTCCTCACTGATACTGTTCACCTGGTAACATGTCCCGTGTATATTAAACCATCAGGGGAACACACTCTCCTCACTTATACTGTTCACCTGGTAACATGTCCCGTGTGTATTAAACCATCAGGGGCACACACTCTCCTCACTTATACTGTTCATCTGGTAACATGTCCCGTGTATATTAAACCATCAGGGGAAAGCACTCTCCTCACTTATACTGTTAACCTGGTAACATGTCCCGTTTATATTAAAACATCAGGGGAACACACTCTCCTCACTTATACTGTTCATCTGGTAACATGTCCCATCAGTATTAAACCATCAGTGGAATACACTCTCCTCACTTATACTGTTCACCTGGTAACATGTCCTGTGTGCATTAAACCATCAGGGGAACACACTCTCCTCACTTATACAGTTCATTGGTGAAATGTCCCGTGCGTATTAAACCATCAGGGGAACACACTCTCCTCACTCATACTGTTCAGCTGGAAACATGTCACGAAAATATTAAACCATCAGGGGAACACACTCTCCTCACTTATACGGTTTACCTGGTAACATGTCCAGTGTATATTAAACAATCAGGGGAACACACTCTCCTCACTTATACTGTTCACCTGGTAACATGTCTCGTGTATATTAAACCATCAGGGGAACACACTCTCCTCACTTATACTGTTCACCTAGTAACATGTCCCGTGTATATTAAACCATCAGGGGAACACACTCTCCTCACTTATACTGTTCACCTGGTAACATGTCTCGTGTATATTAAACCATCAGGGGAACACACTCTCCTCACTTATACTGTTCACCTGGTAACATGTCCCGTGTATATTAAACCATCAGGGGAACACACTCTCCTCACTTATACCGTTCACCTGGTAAGATGTCCTGTGTGCATTAAACCATCAGGGGAACACACTCTCCTCACTTATGCAGTTCATTTGGTGACATGTCCCGTGTGTATTAAGCAATCAGGGGACCACACTCTCCTCACTTATACTGTTCATCTGGTATCATGTCCCGTCAGTATTGAACCATCAGGGGAACACAAGCTGCTCACATATACTGTTCATCTGGTAACATGTCCAGTCAGTATTAAACCATCAGGGGAACACACTCTCCTCACTTATAGTGTTCACCTGGTAACAGGTCCCGTGCGTGTTGAACAATCAGGGGAACACACTCTCCTCACTCATGCTGTTCACCTGGTGACATGTCCCGTGTATATTAAACCAGCAGGGGAACACACTCTCCTCACTGATACTGTTCACCTGGTAACATGTCCCGTGTATATTAAACCATCAGGGGAACACACTCTCCTCACTTATACTGTTCACCTGGTAACATGTCCCGTGTGTATTAAACCATCAGGGGAACACACTCTCCTCACTTATACTGTTCATCTGGTAACATGTCCCGTGTATATTAAACCATCAGGGGAAAGCACTCTCCTCACTTATACTGTTAACCTGATAACATGTCCCGTTTATATTAAAACATCAGGGGAACACACTCTCCTCACTTATACTGTTCATCTGGTAACATGTCCAATCAGTATTAAACCATCAGTGGAACACACTCTCCTCACTTATACTGTTCACCTGGTAACATGTCCTGTGTGCATTAACCCATCAGGGGAACACACTCTCCTCACTTATACAGTTCATTGGTGAAATGTCCCGTGCGTATTAAACCATCAGGGGAACACACTCTCCTCACTCATACTGTTCAGCTGGAAACATGTCCCGAACATATTAAACCATCAGGGGAACACACTCTCCTGACTTATAATGTTCACCTGGTGACATGTCCCGTGCGTATTAAACAATCAGGGGAACGCACTCTCCTCACTTCTACTGTTCACCTGGTAACATGTCCTGTGTGTATTAAACAATCAGGGGAATACACTCTCCTCACTTATACTGTTCACCTGGTAACATGTCCCGTGCATATTAAACCATCAGGGGAACACACTCTCCTCTCTTATACTGTTCACCTGGTAACATGTCCCGTGTATATTAAACCATCAGGGGAAAGCACTCTCCTCACTTATACTGTTCACCTGGTAACATGTCCCGTGTATATTAAACAATCAGGGAACACACTCCCCTCACTTACACTGTTCACCTGGTAACATGTCCCATGTATATTAAACCATCAGGGGAACACACTCTCCTCACTTATACTGTTCACCTGGCAACATGTCCCGTGTATATTGAACAATCAGGGGAACACATTCTCCTCACTTATACAGTTCACTTGCTGACAAATCCTGTGCGTATTAAACAATCAGGGGAACACATTCTCCTCACATATACTGTTCACCTGGTAACATGTCCCGTGTATATTAAACCATCGGGGGAAAACACTCTCCTCACTTATACTGTTCATCTGGTAACATGTCCCGTCAGTATTAAACCATCAGGGGAACACAAGCTCCTCACTTATACTGTTCATCTGGTAACTTGTCCCGTCAGTATTAAACCATCAGGGGAACAAACTCTCCTCACTTATAGTGTTCACCTGGTAACATGTCCCGTGTGTGTTGAACAATCAGGGGAAAACACTCTCCTCACTTTTACTGTTCACCTGGTGACATTTCCCGTGTATATTAAATCAGCAGGGGAACACACTCTCCTCACTTATACTGTTCACCTGGTAACAAGTCCCGTGTATATTAAACCATCAGGGGAACACACTCTCCTCCCTTATACTGTTCACCTGGTAACATGTCCCGTGTATATTAAACCATCAGGGGAACACACTCTCCTCACTTATACTGTTCATCTGGTAACATGTCCCGTGTATATTAAACCATCAGGGGAACACACTCTCCTCACTTATACTGTTCACCTGGTAACATTTCCTGTGTGCATTAAACCATCAGGGGAACACACTCTCCTCACTGATACAGTTCAGCTGGAAACATGTCACGTGCATATTAAACCATCAGGGGAACACACTCTCCTCACTTATACTGTTCATCTGGTAACATGTTTCGTGCATAATAAACCATCAGGGGAACACATTCTGCTCACTTATACTGTTCACCTGGTGACATGTCCCGTGTTTATTAAACAATCAGGGGAACTCAATCTCCTCACTTATCCTGTTCACCTGGTGACATGTCCCGTGCGTATTAAACAATCAGGGGAACGCACTCTACTCACTTGTAGTGTTCACCTGGTAACATGTCCCGTGTATATTAAACCATCTGGGGAACACATTCTCCTCACTTATGCTGTTCACCTGGTAACATGTCCCGTGTATATTAAACCATCAGGGGAAAGCATTCTCCTCACTTATACTGTTCACCTGGTAACATGTCCCGTGTATATTAAACCATCAGTAGAACACACTCTCCTCACTTACACTGTTCATCTGGTAACATGTTCCGTGCATATTAAACCATCAGTGGAATACACTCTCCTCACTATAATCTGTTCATCTGGTAAGATGTCCCGTGTATATTAAACCATCAGGGGAACACACTCTCCTCACTTATACTGTTCACCTGGTGACATGTCCCCTGTGTATTAAACCATCAGGGGAACACATTCTCCTCACTTATACTGTTCACCTGGTGACATGTCCCCTGTGTATTAAAAAATCAGGGGAACACACTCTCCTCACTTATACAGTTCACTTGGTGACATGTGCCGAGTGTATTAAATCATCAGGGGAACACACTCTCCTCACTTAATCTGTTCACCTGGTAACATTTCCTGTGTGCATTAAACCATCAGGGGAACACACTCTCCTCACTTATACAGTTCAGCTGGAAACATGTCCCGTGCATATTAAACCATCAGGGGAACACACTCTCCTCACTTATACTGTTCATCTGGTAACATGTCCCGTGCATAATAAACCATCAGGGGAACACATTCTGCTCACTTATACTGTTCACCTGATGACATGTCCCGTGTTTATTAAACAATCAAAGGAACTCAATCTCCTCACTTATACTGTTCACCTGGTATCATGCCCTGTGTATATTAAACAATCAGGGGAACACACTCTCCTCACTTATACTGTTCACCTGGTGACATGTCCCGTGCGTATTAAACAATCAGGGGAACACACTCTCCTCACTTATACTGTTCACTTGGGTACATGTCCCGTGCGTATTAAACCATCAGGGGAACACACTCTCCTCACTTATACTGTACATCTGATAACATGTCCCGTCAGTATTAAACCATCAGGGGAACACATTCTCCTCACTTATACTGTTCATCTGATAACATGCCCTGTCAGTATTAAACCATCAGGGGAACACACTCTCCTCACTTATACAGTACATCTGATAACATGCCCCGTCAGTATAAAACCATCAGGGGAACACATTCTCCTCACTTATACTGTTCACCTGGTAACATGTCCCGTGAGTATTAAACAATCAGGGGAACACACCCTCATCACTTACACTGTTCACCTGGTAACATGTCCAGTGTATATTAAACCATCAGGGGAACACATTCTCCTCACTTATACTGTTCACCTGGTAACATGTCCCGTGTGTATTTAACAATCAGGGGAATACACTCTCCTCACTTACACTGTTCACCTGGTAACATGTCCCGTGTATATTAAACCATCAGGGGAACACACTCTCCTCACTTCTACTGTTCACCTGGTAACATGTCCCGTGTGCATTAAACAATAAGGGGAACACACTCTCCTCGCTTATACTGTTCCGCTGGTAACATGTCCCGTGTGCATTAAACAATCAGGGGAACACACTCTCCTCACTTATACTGTTCACCTGCTAACATGTCCCGTTTATATTAAAGCATCAGGGGAACACACTCTCCTCACTTATACTGTTCACCTGGTGACATGTCCCGTGCGTATTAAACAATCAGGGGAACACACTCTCCTCACTTATACTGTTTACCTGGTAACATGTCCAGTGTATATTAAACAATCAGGGGAACACACTCTCCTCACTTATACTGTTCACCTGGTAACATGTCTCGTGTATATTAAACAATCAGGGGAACACACTCTCCTCACTTATACTGTTCACCTGGTAACATGTCCCGTGTATATTAAACGATCAGGGGAACACACTCTCCTCACTTATACTGTTCACCTGGTAACATGTCTCGTGTATATTAAACCATCAGGGGAACACACTCTCCTCACTTATACTGTTCACCTGGTAACATGTCCCGTGTATATTAAACCATCAGGGGAACACACTCTCCTCACTTATACCGTTCACCTGGTAAGATGTCCTGTGTGCATTAAACGATCAGGGGAACACACTCTCCTCACTTATACTGTTCACCTGGTAACATGTCTCGTGTATATTAAACCATCAGGGGAACACACTCTCCTCACTTATACTGTTCACCTGGTAACATTTCCTGTGTGCATTAAACCATCAGGGGAACACACTCTCCTCACTGATACAGTTCAGCTGGAAACATGTCACGTGCATATTAAACCATCAGGGGAACACACTCTCCTCACTTATACTGTTCATCTGGTAACATGTTTCGTGCATAATAAACCATCAGGGGAACACATTCTGCTCACTTATACTGTTCACCTGGTGACATGTCCCGTGTTTATTAAACAATCAGGGGAACTCAATCTCCTCACTTATCCTGTTCACCTGGTGGCATGTCCCGTGCGTATTAAACAATCAGGGGAACGCACTCTACTCACTTGTAGTGTTCACCTGGTAACATGTCCCGTGTATATTAAACCATCTGGGGAACACATTCTCCTCACTTATGCTGTTCACCTGGTAACATGTCCCGTGTATATTAAACCATCAGGGGAAAGCATTCTCCTCACTTATACTGTTCACCTGGTAACATGTCCCGTGTATATTAAACCATCAGTAGAACACACTCTCCTCACTTACACTGTTCATCTGGTAACATGTTCCGTGCATATTAAACCATCAGTGGAATACACTCTCCTCACTATAATCTGTTCATCTGGTAAGATGTCCCGTGTATATTAAACCATCAGGGGAACACACTCTCCTCACTTATACTGTTCACCTGGTGACATGTCCCCTGTGTATTAAACCATCAGGGGAACACATTCTCCTCACTTATACTGTTCACCTGGTGACATGTCCCCTGTGTATTAAAAAATCAGGGGAACACACTCTCCTCACTTATACAGTTCACTTGGTGACATGTGCCGAGTGTATTAAATCATCAGGGGAACACACTCTCCTCACTTAATCTGTTCACCTGGTAACATTTCCTGTGTGCATTAAACCATCAGGGGAACACACTCTCCTCACTTATACAGTTCAGCTGGAAACATGTCCCGTGCATATTAAACCATCAGGGGAACACACTCTCCTCACTTATACTGTTCATCTGGTAACATGTCCCGTGCATAATAAACCATCAGGGGAACACATTCTGCTCACTTATACTGTTCACCTGATGACATGTCCAGTGTTTATTAAACAATCAAAGGAACTCAATCTCCTCACTTATACTGTTCACCTGGTATCATGCCCTGTGTATATTAAACAATCAGGGGAACACACTCTCCTCACTTATACTGTTCACCTGGTGACATGTCCCGTGCGTATTAAACAATCAGGGGAACACACTCTCCTCACTTATACTGTTCACTTGGGTACATGTCCCGTGCGTATTAAACCATCAGGGGAACACACTCTCCTCACTTATACGGTACATCTGATAACATGTCCCGTCAGTATTAAACCATCAGGGGAACACATTCTCCTCACTTATACTGTTCATCTGATAACATGCCCTGTCAGTATTAAACCATCAGGGGAACACACTCTCCTCACTTATACAGTACATCTGATAACATGCCCCGTCAGTATAAAACCATCAGGGGAACACATTCTCCTCACTTATACTGTTCACCTGGTAACATGTCCCGTGAGTATTAAACAATCAGGGGAACACACCCTCATCACTTACACTGTTCACCTGGTAACATGTCCAGTGTATATTAAACCATCAGGGGAACACATTCTCCTCACTTATACTGTTCACCTGGTAACATGTCCCGTGTGTATTTAACAATCAGGGGAATACACTCTCCTCACTTACACTGTTCACCTGGTAACATGTCCCGTGTATATTAAACCATCAGGGGAACACACTCTCCTCACTTCTACTGTTCACCTGGTAACATGTCCCGTGTGCATTAAACAATAAGGGGAACACACTCTCCTCGCTTATACTGTTCCGCTGGTAACATGTCCCGTGTGCATTAAACAATCAGGGGAACACACTCTCCTCACTTATACTGTTCACCTGCTAACATGTCCCGTTTATATTAAAGCATCAGGGGAACTCACTCTCCTCACTTATACTGTTCACCTGGTGACATGTCCCGTGCGTATTAAACAATCAGGGGAACACACTCTCCTCACTTATACTGTTTACCTGGTAACATGTCCAGTGTATATTAAACAATCAGGGGAACACACTCTCCTCACTTATACTGTTCACCTGGTAACATGTCTCGTGTATATTAAACAATCAGGGGAACACACTCTCCTCACTTATACTGTTCACCTGGTAACATGTCCCGTGTATATTAAACGATCAGGGGAACACACTCTCCTCACTTATACTGTTCACCTGGTAACATGTCTCGTGTATATTAAACCATCAGGGGAACACACTCTCCTCACTTATACTGTTCACCTGGTAACATGTCCCGTGTATATTAAACCATCAGGGGAACACACTCTCCTCACTTATACCGTTCACCTGGTAAGATGTCCTGTGTGCATTAAACGATCAGGGGAACACACTCTCCTCACTTATACTGTTCACCTGGTAACATGTCTCGTGTATATTAAACCATCAGGGGAACACACTCTCCTCACTTATACTGTTCACCTGGTAACATGTCCCGTGTATATTAAACCATCAGGGGAACACACTCTCCTCACTTATACCGTTCACCTGGTAAGATGTCCTGTGTGCATTAAACCATCAGGGGAACACACACTCCTCACTTATACTGTTCATCTGGTATCATGTCCCGTCAGTATTAAAGCATCAGGGGAACACAAGCTCCTCACATATACTGTTCATCTGGTAACATGTCCGGTCAGTATTAAACCATCAGGGGAACACACTCTCCTCACTTATAGTTTTCACCTGGTAACATGTCCCGTGTGTGTTGAACAATCAGGGGAACACAAACTCCTCCCTTATGCTGTTCACCTGGTGACATGTCCCCTGCATATTAAACCAGTAGGGGAACACACTCTCCTCACTGATACTGTTCACTTGGTAACATGTCCCGTGTATATTAAACCATCAGGGGAACACACTCTCCTCACTTATACTGTTCACCTGGTAACATGTCCCGTGTGTATTAAACCATCAGGGGAACACACTCTCCTCACTTATACTGTTCATCTGGTAACATGTCCCGTGTATATTAAACCATCAGGGGAAAACACTCTCCTCACTTATACAGTTAACCTGGTAACATGTCCCGTTTATATTAAAACATCAGGGGAACACACTCTCCTCACTTATATTGTTCATCTCCTAACATGTCCAATCAGTATTAAACCATCAGTGGAACACACTCTCCTCACTTATACTGTTCACCTGGTAACATGTCCTGTGTGCATTAAACCATCAGGGGAACACACTCTCCACGCTTATACAGTTCATTGGTGAAATGTCCCGTGCGTATTAAACCATCAGGGGAACACACTCTCCTCACTTATACTGTTCAGCTGGAAACATGTCCCGAACATATTAAACCATCAGGGGAACACACTCTCCTCACTTATAATGTTCACCTGGTGACATGTCCCGTGCGTATTAAACAATCAGGGGAACGCACTCTCCTCACTTCTACTGTTCACCTGGCAACATGTCCTGCGTGTATTAAACAATCAGGGGAATACACTCTCCTCACTTATACTGTTCACCTGTTAACATGTCCCGTGCATATTAAACCATCAGGGGAACACACTCTCCTCTCTTATACTGTTCACCTGGTAACATGTCCCGTGTAGATTAAACCATCAGGGGAAAGCACTCTCCTCACTTATACTGTTCACCTGGTAACATGTCCCGTGTATATTAAACAATCAGGGGAACACACTCCCCTCACTTACACTGTTCACCTGGTAACATGTCCCATGTATATTAAACCATCAGGGGAACACACTCTCCTCACTTATACTGTCACCTGGCAACATGTCCCGTGTATATTGAACAATCAGGGGAATACATTCTCCTCACTTATCCAGTTCACTTGGTGACAAGTCCTGTGCGTAATAAACAATCAGGGGAACACATTCTCCTCACATATACTGTTCACCTGGTAACATGTCCCGTGTATATTAAACCATCGGGGCAACACACTCTCCCCACTTATACTGTTCATCTGGTAACATGTCACGTCAGTATTAAACCATCAGGGGAACACAAGCTCCTCACTTATACTGTTCATCTGGTAACTTGTCCCGTCAGTATTAAACCATGAGGGGAACACACTCTCCTCACTTATAGTGTTCACCTGGTAACATGTCCCGTGTGTGTTGAACAATCAGGGGAAAACACTCTCCTCACTTATACTGTTCACCTGGTGACATTTCCCGTGTATATTAAATCAGCAGGGGAACACACTCTCCTCACTTATACTGTTCGCCTGGTAACATGTCCCGTGTATATTAAACCATCAGGGGAACACACTCTCCTCCCTTATACTGTTCACCTGGTAACATGTCCCGTGTATATTAAACCATCAGGGGAACACACTCTCCTCACTTATACTGTTCACCTGGTAACATGTCCCGTGTATATTAAACCATCAGGGGAACACACTCTCCACACTTATACTGTTCACCTGGTAACATTTCCTGTGTGCATTAAACCATCAGGGGAACACACTCTCCTCACTGATACAGTTCAGCTGGAAACATGTCCCGTGCATATTAAACCATCAGGGGAAAACACTCTCCTCACTTATACTGTTCATCTGGTAACATGTTTCGTGCATAAAAAACCATCAGGGGAACACATTCTGCTCACTTATACTGTTCACCCGGTGACATGTCCCGTGTTTATTAAACAATCAGGGGAACTCAATCTCCTCACTTATACTGTTCACCTGGTGACATGTCCCGTGCTTATTAAACCATCTGGGGAACACATTCTCCTCACTTATGCTGTTCACCTGGTAACATGTCCCGTGTATATTAAACCATCAGGGGAAAGCACTCTCCTCACTTATACTGTTCACCTGGTAACATATCCCGTGTATATTAAACCATCAGTCGAACACACTCTCCTCACTTATACTTTTCATCTGGTAACATGTTCCGTGCATATTAAACCATCAGTGGAACACACTCTCCTCACTATAATCTGTTCATCTGGTAAGATTTCCCGTGTATATTAAACCATCAGGGGAACTCACTCTCCTCAATTATACTGTTCACCTGGTGACATGTCCCCTGTGTATTAAACCATCAGGGGAACACATTCTCCTCACTTATACTGTTCACCTGGTGACATGTCCCCTGTGTATTAAAAAATCAGGGGAACACACTCTCGTCACTTATACAGTACACTTGGTTACATGTGCCGAGTGTATTAAATCATCAGGGGAACACACTATCCTCACTTATACTGTTCACCTGGTAACATTTACTGTGTGCATTAAACCATCAGGGGAACACACTCTCCTCACTTATACAGTTCAGCTGGAAACATGTCTTGTGCATATTAAACCATCAGGGGAACACACTCTCCTCACTTATACTGTTCATCTGGTAACATGTCCCGTGCATAATAAACCATCAGGGGAACACATTCTGCTCACTTATACTGTTCACCTGATGACATGTCCCGTGTTTATTAAACAATCAGGGGAACTCAATCTCCTCACTTATACTGTTCACCTGGTATCATGTCCTGTGTATATGAAACCATCAGGGGAACACACTCTCCTCACTTATACTGTTCACCTGGTGACATGTCCCGTGCGTATTAAACAATCAGGGGAACACACTCTCCTCACTTATACTGTTCACTTGGGTACATGTCCCGTGCGTATTAAACAATCAGGGGAACGCACTCTACTCACTTGTAGTGTTCACCTAGTAACTTGTCCCGTGTATATTAAACCATCAGGGGAACACATTCTCCTCACTTATGCTGTTCAGCTGGTAACATGTCCCGTGTATATTAAACCATCAGGGGAAAGCACTCTCCTCACTTATACTGTTCACCTGGTAACATGTTCCGTGCATATTAAACCATCAGTGCAACACACTCTCCTCACTATAATCTGTTCACCTGGTAACATGTCCTGTGTGTATTAAACCATCAGGGGAACACACTCTCCTCAACTATACTGTTCACCTGGTAACATGTCCCGTGTATATTAAACCATCAGGGGAAAGCACTCTCCTCACTTATCCTGTTCACCTGGTACCATGTCCCGTTTATATTAAAACATCAGGGGAATACACTCTCCTCACTTATACTGTTCACCTGGTAACATGTCCCGTTTATATTAAACAATCAGGGGAACACACTCTCCTCACTTATACTGTTCACCTGGTAACATGTCCCGTGTGTATTAAACCATCAGGGGAACACACTATCCTCACTTATACTGTTCACCTGGTAACATGTCCGGTGTATATTAAACCATCAGGGGAACACACTCTCCTCACTTATACTGTTCACCTGGTAACATGTCCCGTGTGTATTAAACAATCAGGGGAACACACTCTCCTCACTTATACTGTTCACCTGGTAACATGTCCCTTGTATATTAAACCATCAGGGGAACACACTCTCCTCACTTATACGGTTCACCTGGTAACATGTCCTGTGTATATTAAACCATCAGGGGAACACACTCTCCTCACTGAGACTGTTCATCTGGTAACATGTCCCGTGTGTATTAAACAATCAGGGCAACACACTCTCCTCACTTATACACTTCTTTTGGTGACATGTCCCGTGTGTATTAAACAATCAGGGGAACACACTCTCCTCACTTATACTGGTCACCTGGTGACATGTCCCGTGTGTATTAAACAATCAGGGGAACACACTCTCCTCACTTAAACTTTCCACCTGTTGACATGTCCCGTGTATATTAAACCATCAGGGGAACACACTCTCCTCACTTACACTGTTCACCTGGTAACATGGCCCATGTATATTAAACCATCAGGGGAACACACTCTCCTCACTTATACTGTTCACCTGGCAACATGCCCCGTGTATATTAAACAATCAGGGGAACACATTCTCCTCACTTATACAGTTCACTTGGTGACAAGTCCCGTGCGTATTAAACAATCAGGGGAACACATTCTCCTCACTTATACTGTTCACCTGGTAACATGTCCCGTTTATATTAAAACATCAGGGGAACATACTCTCCTCACTTATACTGTTCACCTGGTAACATGTCTCGTGTATATTAAACCATCAGGGGAACACACTCTCCTCACTTACACTGTTCACCTGGTAACATGTCCCGTGTATATTAAACCATCAGAGGAACACACTCTCCTCACTTACACCTTTCACCTGGTAACATGTCCTGTGTGCATTAAACCATCACGGGAACACACTCTCCTCACTTATACTGTTCACCTGGTAACATGTCCCGTGCGTATTAAACAATCAGGGGAACACACTCTCCTCACTTATACTGTTCATCTGGTAACATGTCCTGTGTATATTAAACCATCAGAGAACGCACTCCCCTCACTTACACTGTTCACCTGGTAACATGTCCCATGTATATTAAACCATCAGGGGAACACACTCTCCTCACTTATACTGTTCACCTGGCAACATGTCCCGTGTATATTGAACAATCAGGGGAACACACTCTCCTCACTTATACAGTTCACTTGGTGACAAGTCCTGTGCGTATTAAACAATCAGGGGAACACATTCTCCTCACATATACTGTTCACCTGGTAACATGTCCCGTGTATATTAAACCATCGGGGGAACACACTCTCCTCACTTATACTGTTCATCTGGTAACATGTCCCGTTAGTATTAAACCATCAGGGGAACACACTATCCTCACTTATACTGTTCATCTGGTAACTTGTCCCGTCAGTATTAAACCATCAGGGGAACACACTCTCCTCACTTATACAGTACATCTGATAACATGTCCCGTCAGTATAAAACCATCAGGGGAACACATTCTCCTCACTTATACTGTTCACCTGGTAACATGTCCCGTGAGTATTAAACAATCAGGGGAACACACCCTCATCACTTACACTGTTCACCTGGTAACATGTCCAGTGTATATTAAACCATCAGGGGAACACATTCTCCTCACTTATACTGTTCACCTGGTAACATGTCCCGTGTGTATTTAACAATCAGGGGAATACACTCTCCTCACTTACACTGTTCACCTGGTAACATGTCCCGTGTATATTAAACCATCAGGGGAACACACTCTCCTCACTTAGACTTTTCTCCTGGTAACATGTCCCGTGCGTATTAAACCATCAGGGGAACACTCTCTCCTCACTTATACTGTTCACCTGGTAACATGTCCTGTTCGCATTAAACCATCAGGGGAACACACTCTCCTTACTTATACTGTTCATCTGATAACATGTCGCGTCAGTATTAAACCATCAGTGGAACACTCTCTCCTCACTTATACTGTTCACCTGGTAACATGTCCTGTTCCCATTAAACCATCAGTGGAACACTCTCTCCTCACTTACACAGTTCACTTGGTGAAATGTCCCGTGCTTATTAAACCATAAGGGGAACACTCTCTCCTCACTTACACTGTCCAGCTGGTAACATGTCCCGTGCATATTAAACAAGCAGGGGAACACACTCTCCTCATTTATACTGTTCACCTGGTAACATGTCCGGTGTGTATTAAACTATCAGGGGAACACACTCTCCTCACTTATACTGTTCACCTGGTAACATGTCCCATGTATATTAAACCATCAGGGGAACACATTCTCCTCACTTATGCAGTTCACTTTGTGAAATGTCCCGTGCATATTAAACAATCAGGGGAACACACTCTCCTCACTTATACTGTTCACCTGGTAACATGTCCCGTGTGCATTAAACAATCAGGGGAACACCCTCTCCTCATTTATACTGTTCACCTGGTAACATGTCCCGTGTATATTAAACCATCAGGGGAACACACTCTCCTCACTTACACTGTTCACCTGGTAACATGTCCCGTGTGCATTAAACAATAAGGGTAACACACTCTCCTCGCTTATACTGTTCACCTGGTAACATGTCCCGTGTGCATTAAACAATCAGGGGAACACACTCTCCTCACTTATACTGTTCACCTGCTAACATGTCCCGTTTATATTAAAGCATCAGGGGAACACACTCTCCTCACTTATACTGTTCACCTGGTGACATGTCCCGTGCGTATTAAACAATCAGGGGAACACACTCTCCTCACTTATACTGTTTACCTGGTAACATGTCCAGTGTATATTAAACAATCAGGGGAACACATTCTCCTCACTTATACTGTTCACCTGGTAACATGTCTCGTGTATATTAAACAATCAGGGGAACACACTCTCCTCACTTATACTGTTCACCTGGTAACATGTCCCGTGTATATTAAACCATCAGGGGAACACACTCTCCTCACTTATACTGTTCACCTGGTAACATGTCTCGTGTATATTAAACCATCAGGGGAACACACTCTCCTCACTTATACTGTTCACCTGGTAACATGTCCCGTGCATACTAAACCATCAGGGGAACACACTCTCCTCACTTATACCGTTCACCTGGTAAGATGTCCTGTGTGCATTAAACCATCAGGGGAACACACTCTCCTCACTTATACAGTTCATTTGGTGACATGTCCCGTGTGTATTAAGCAATCTGGGGAACACACACTCCTCACTTATACTGTTCATCTGGTATCATGTCCCGTCAGTATTAAAGCATCAGGGGAACACAAGCTCCTCACATATACTGTTCATCTGGTAACATGTCCAGTCAGTATTAAACCATCAGGGGAACACACTCTCCTCACTTATAGTTTTCACCTGGTAACATGTCCCGTGTGTGTTGAACAATCAGGGGAACACACTCTCCTCCCTTATGCTGTTCACCTGGTGACATGTCCCGTGCATATTAAACCAGCAGGGGAACACACTCTCCTCACTGATACTGTTCACTTGGTAACATGTCCCGTGTATATTAAACCATCAGGGGAACACACTCTCCTCACTTATACTGTTCACCTGGTAAGATGTCCCGTGTGTATTAAACCATCAGGGGAACACACTCTCCTCACTTATACTGTTCATCTGGTAACATGTCCCGTGTATATTAAACCATCAGGGGAAAGCACTCTCCTCACTTATACTGTTCACTTGGTAACATGTCCCGTGCATATTAAACCATCAGTGGAACACACTCTCCTCACTATAATCTGTTCATCTGGTAAGATGTCCCGTGTATATTAAACCATCAGGGAACTCACTCTCCTCACTTATACTGTTCACCTGGTGACATGTCCCCTGTGTATTAAAAAATCAGGGGAACACACTCTCCTCACATTTCTACAGTTCACTTGGTGACATGTGCCGAGTGTATTAAATCATCAGGGGAACACACTATCCTCACTTATACTGTTCACCTGGTAACATTTCCTGTGTGCATTAAACCATCAGGGGAACACACTCTCCTCACTTATACAGTTCAGCTGGAAACATGTCCCGTGCATATTAAACCATCAGGGGAACACACTCTCCTCACTTATACTGTTCATCTGGTAACATGTCCCGTGCATAATAAACCATCAGGGGAACACGTTCTGCTCACTTATACTGTTCACCTGATGACATGTCCCGTGTTTATTAAACAATCAGGGGAACTCAATCTCCTCACTTATACTGTTCACCTGGTATCATGTCCTGTGTATATTAAACCATCAGGGGAACACACTGTCCTCACTTATACTGTTCACCTGGTGACATGTCCCGTGCGTATTAAACAATCAGGGGAACACACTCTCCTCACTTATACTGTTCACTTGGGTACATGTCCCGTGCGTATTAAACAATCAGGGGAACGCACTCTAGTCACTTGTAGTGTTCACCTGGTAACTTGTCCCGTGTATATTAAACCATCAGGGGAACACATTCTCCTCACTTATGCTGTTCAGCTGGTAACATGTCCCGTGTATATTAAACCATCAGGGGAAAGCACTCTCCTCACTTATACTGTTCACCTGGTTACATGTCCCGTTTATATTAAACCATCAGTGGAACACACTCTCCTCACTTATACTGTTCATCTGGTAACATGTTCCGTGCATATTAAACCATCAGTGCAACACACTCTCCTCACTATAATCTGTTCATCTGGTAAGATGTCCCGTGTATATTAGACCATCAGGGGAACACACACTCCTCACTTATACTGTACACCTGGTGACATGTCCCCTGTGTATTAAACCATCAGGGGAACACATTCTCCTCACTTATACTGTTCACCTGGTGACATGTCACCTGTGTATTTAAAAATCAGCGGAACACACTCTCCTCACTTATACAGTTCACTTGGTGACATGTGCCGAGTGTATTAAATCATCAGGGGAACAAACTCTCCTCACTAATACTGTTCACCTGGTAACATGTCCTGTGTGTATTAAACCATCAGGGGAACACACTCTCCTCTCTTATACTGTTCACCTGGTAACATGTCCCGTGTATATTAAACCATCAGAGGAAAGCACTCTCCTCACTTATCCTGTTCACCTGGTACCATGTCCCGTTTATATTAAAACATCAGGGGAACACACTCTCCTCACTTATACTGTTCACCTGGTAACATGTCCCGTTTATATTCAACAATCAGGGGAACACACTCTCCTCACTTATACTGCTCACCTGGTAACATGTCCCGTGTGTATTAAACCTTCAGGGGAACACACTCTCCTCACTTATACTGTTCACCTGGTAACATGTCCCTTGTATATTAAACCATCAGGGGAACACACTCTCCTCACTTATACGGTTCACCTGGTAACATGTCCTGTGTATATTAAACCATCAGGGGAAAACACTCTCCTCACTGAGACTGTTCATCTGGTAACATGTCCCGTGTGTATTAAACCATCAGGGCAACACACTCTCCTCACTTATACAGTTCTTTTGGTGACATGTCCCATGTGTATTAAACAATCAGCGGAACACACTCTCCTCACTTATACTGGTCACCTGGTGACATGTCCCGTGTGTATTAAACAATCAGGGGAACACACTCTCCTCACTTAAACTTTCCACCTGTTAACATGTCTCGTGTATATTAAACCATCAGGGGAACACACTCTCCTCACTTACACTGTTCACCTGGTAACATGTCCCATGTATATTAAACCATCAGGGGAACACACTCTCCTCACTTATACTGTTCACCTGGCAACATGCCCCGTGTATATTAAACAATCAGGGGAACAAATTCTCCTCACTTATACAGTTCACTTGGTGACAAGTCCCGTGCTTATTAAACGATCAGGGGAACTCAATCTCCTCACTTATACTGTTCACCTGGTATCATGCCCTGTGTATATTAAACCATCAGGGGAACACACTCTCCTCACTTATACTGTTCACCTGGTGACATGTCCCGTGCGTATTAAACAATCAGGGGAACACACTCTCCTCACTTATACTGTTCACTTGGGTACATGTCCCGTGCGTATTAAACAATCAGGGGAACGCACTCTACTCACTTGTCGTGTTCACCTGGTAACTTGTCCCGTGTATATTAAACCATCAGGGGAAAGCACTCTCCTCACTTATACTGTTCATCTGGTAACATGTTCCGTGCATATTAAACCATCAGTGCAACACACTCTCCTCACTATAATCTGTTCATCTGGTAAGATGTCCCGTGTATATTAAACCATCAGGGGAACACACTCTCCTCACTTATACTGTTCACCTGGTGACATGTCCCCTGTGTATTAAACCATCAGGGGAACACATTCTCCTCACTTATACTGTTCACCTGGTGACATGTCACCTGTGTATTAAAAAATCAGGGGAACACACTCTCCTCACTTATACAGTTCATTTGGTGACATGTGCCGAGTGTATTAAATCATCAGGGGAACACACTCTCCTCACTAATACTGTTCACCTGGTAACATGTCCCGTGTATATAAAACCATCAGGGGAAAGCACTCTCCTCACTTATCCTGTTCACCTGGTACCATGTCCCGTTTATATTAAAACATCAGGGGAACACACTCTCCTCACTTATACTGTTCACCTGGTAACATGTCCCGTTTATATTAAACAATCAGGGGAACACACTCTCCTCACTTATACTGTTCACCTGGTAACATGTCCCGTGTGTATTAAACCATCAGGGGAACACACTATCCTCACTTATACTGTTCACCTGGTAACATGTCCGGTGTATATTAAACCATCAGGGGAACACACTCTCCTCACTTATACTGTTCACCTGGTAACATGTCCCGTGTGTATTAAACAATCAGGGGAACACACTCTCCTCACTTATACTGTTCACCTGGTAACATGTCCCTTGTATATTAAACCATCAGGGGAACACACTCTCCTCACTTATACGGTTCACCTGGTAACATGTCCTGTGTATATTAAACAATCAGGGGAACACATTCTCCTCACATATACTGTTCACCTGGTAACATGTCCCGTGTATATTAAACCATCGGGGCAACACACTCTCCCCACTTATACTGTTCATCTGGTAACATGTCACGTCAGTATTAAACCATCAGGGGAACACAACCTCCTCACTTATACTGTTCATCTGGTAACTTGTCCCGTCAGTATTAAACCATGAGGGGAACACACTCTCCTCACTTATAGTGTTCACCTGGTAACATGTCCCGTGTGTGTTGAACAATCAGGGGAAAACACTCTCCTCACTTATACTGTTCACCTGGTGACATTTCCCGTGTATATTAAATCAGCAGGGGAACACACTCTCCTCACTTCTACTGTTCACCTGGTAACATGTCCCGTGTATATTAAACCATCAGGGGAACACAATCTCCTCCCTTATACTGTTCACCTGGTAACATGTCCCGTGTATATTAAACCATCAGGGGAACACACTCTCCTCACTTATACTGTTCACCTGGTAACATGTCCCGTGTATATTAAACCATCAGGGGAACACACTCTCCACACTTATACTGTTCACCTGGTAACATTTCCTGTGTGCATTAAACCATCAGGGGAATACACACTCCTCACTTATACAGTTCAGCTGGAAACATGTCCCGTGCATATTAAACCATCAGGGGAAAACACTCTCCTCACTTATACTGTTCATCTGGTAACATGTTTCGTGCATAATAAACCATCAGGGGAACACATTCTGCTCACTTATACTGTTCACCTGGTGACATGTCCCCTGTTTATTAAACAATCAGGGGAACTCAATCTCCTCACTTATACTGTTCACTTGGTGACATGTCACGTGCTTATTAAACAATCAGGGGAACGCAAACTACTCACTTGTAGTGTTCACCTGGTAACATGTCCCGTGTATATTAAACCATCTGGGGAACACATTCTCCTCACTTATGCTGTTCACCTGGTAACATGTCCCATGTATATTAAACCATCAGGGGAAAGCACTCTCCTCACTTATACTGTTCACCTGGTAACATGTCCTTGTGTATATTAAACCATCAGTCGAACACACTCTCCTCACTTATACTGTTCATCTGGTAACATGTTCCGTGCATATTAAACCATCAGTGGAACACACTCTCCTCACTATAATCTGTTCATCTGGTAAGATGTCCCGTGTATATTAAACCATCAGGGAACTCACTCTCCTCACTTATACTGTTCACCTGGTGACATGTCCCCTGTGTATTAAACCATCAGGGGAACACATTCTCCTCACTTATACTGTTCACCTGGTGACATGTCCCCTGTGTATTAAAAAATCAGGGGAACACACTCTCCTCACTTATACAGTTCACTTGGTTACATGTGCCGAGTGTATTAAATCATCAGGGGAACACACTATCCTCACTTATACTGTTCACCTGGTAACATTTCCTGTGTGCATTAAACCATCAGGGGAACACACTCTCCTCACTTATACAGTTCAGCTGGAAACATGTCCCGTGCATATTAAACCATCAGGGGAACACACTCTCCTCACTTATACTGTTCATCTGGTAACATGTCCCGTGCATAATAAACCATCAGGGGAACACGTTCTGCTCACTTATACTGTTCACCTGATGACATGTCCCGTGTTTATTAAACAATCAGGGGAACTCAATCTCCTCACTTATACTGTTCACCTCGTGACATGTCCCGTGCGTATTAAACAATCAGGGGAACACACTCTCCTCACTTTTACTGTTCACTTGGGTACATGTCCCGTGCGTATTAAACAATCAGGGGAACGCACTCTAGTCACTTGTAGTGTTCACCTGGTAACTTGTCCCGTGTATATTAAACCATCAGGGGAACACATTCTCCTCACTTATGCTGTTCAGCTGGTAACATGTCCCGTGTATATTAAACCATCAGGGGAAAGCACTCTCCTCACTTATACTGTTCACCTGGTTACATGTCCCGTTTATATTAAACCATCAGTGGAACACACTCTCCTCACTTATACTGTTCATCTGGTAACATGTTCCGTGCATATTAAACCATCAGTGCAACACACTCTCCTCACTATAATCTGTTCATCTGGTAAGATGTCCCGTGTATATTAAACCATCAGGGGAACACACTCTCCTAACTTATACTGTTCACCTGGTGACATGTCCCCTGTGTATTAAACCATCAGGGGAACACATTCTCCTCACTTATACTGTTCACCTGGTGACATGTCACCTGTGTATTTAAAAATCAGCGGAACACACTCTCCTCACTTATACAGTTCACTTGGTGACATGTGCCGAGTGTATTAAATCATCAGGGGAACAAACTCTCCTCACTAATACTGTTCACCTGGTAACATGTCCTGTGTGTATTAAACCATCAGGGGAACACACTCTCCTCACTTATACTGTTCACCTGGTACCATGTCCCGTTTATATTAAAACATCAGGGGAACACACTCTCCTCACTTATACTGTTCACCTGGTAACATGTCCCGTTTATATTAAACAATCAGGGGAACACACTCTCCTCACTGAGACTGTTCATCTGGTAACATGTCCCGTGTGTATTAAACCATCAGGGCAACACACTCTCCTCACTTATACAGTTCTTTTGGTGACATGTCCCATGTGTATTAAACAATCAGGGGAACACACTCTCCTCACTTATACTGGTCACCTGGTGACATGTCCCGTGTGTATTAAACAATCAGGGGAACACACTCTCCTCACTTAAACTTTCCACCTGTTAACATGTCCCGTGTATATTAAACCATCAGGGGAACACACTCTCCTCACTTACACTGTTCACCTGGTAACATGTCCCATGTATATTAAACCATCAGGGGAACACACTCTCCTCACTTATACTGTTCACCTGGCAACATGCCCCGTGTATATTAAACAATCAGGGGAACACATTCTCCTCACTTATACAGTTCACTTGGTGACAAGTCCCGTGCGTATTAAACAATCAGGGGAACACATTCTCCTCACTTATACTGTTCAAATGATGACATGTCCCGTGTTTATTAAACGATCAGGGGAACTCAATCTCCTCACTTATACTGTTCACCTGGTATCATGTCCTGTGTATATTAAACCATCAGGGGAACACACTCTCCTCACTTATACTGTTCACCTGGTGACATGTCCCGTGCGTATTAAACAATCAGGGGAACACACTCTCCTCACTTATACTGTTCACTTGGGTACATGTCCCGTGCGTATTAAACAATCAGGGGAACGCACTCTACTCACTTGTCGTGTTCACCTGGTAACTTGTCCCGTGTATATTAAACCATCAGGGGAACACATTCTCGTCACTTATGCTGTTCAGCTGGTAACATGTCCCGTGTATATTAAACCATCAGGGGAAAGCACTCTCCTCACTTATACTGTTCACCTGGTAACATGTCCCATTTATATTAAACCATCAGTGGAACACACTCTCCTCACTTATACTGTTCATCTGGTAACATGTTCCGTGCATATTAAACCATCAGTGCAACACACTCTCCTCACTATAATCTGTTCATCTGGTAAGATGTCCCGTGTATATTAAACCATCAGGGGAACACACTCTCCTCACTTATACTGTTCACCTGGTGACATGTCCCCTGTGTATTAAACCATCAGGGGAACACATTCTCCTCACTTATACTGTTCACCTGGTGACATGTCACCTGTGTATTAAAAAATCAGGGGAACACACTCTCCTCACTTATACAGTTCACTTGGTGACATGTGCCGAGTGTATTAAATCATCAGGGGAACAAACTCTCCTCACTAATACTGTTCACCTGGTAACATGTCCTGTGTGTATTAAACCATCAGGGGAACACACTCTCCTCACTTATACTGTTCACCTGGTAACATGTCCCGTGTATATAAAACCATCAGGGGAAAGCACTCTCCTCACTTATCCTGTTCACCTGGTACCATGTCCCGTTGATATTAAAACATCAGGGGAACACACTCTCCTCACTTATACTGTTCACCTGGTAACATGTCCCGTTTATATTAACAATCAGGGGAACACACTCTCCTCACTTATACAGTTCTTTTGGTGACATGTCCCGTGTGTATTAAACAATCAGGGGAACACACTCTCCTCACTTATACTGGTCACCTGGTGACATGTCCCGTGTGTATTAAACAATCAGGGGAACACACTCTCCACACTTAAACTTTCCACCTGTTGACATGTCCCGTGTATATTAAACCATCAGGGGAACACACTCTCCTCACTGACACTGTTCACCTGGTAACATGTCCCATGTATATTAAACCATCAGGGGAACACACTCTCCTCACTTATACTGTTCACCTGGCAACATGCCCCGTGTATATTAAACAATCAGGGGAACACATTCTCCTCACTTATACAGTTCACTTGGTGACAAGTCCCGTGCGTATTAAACAATCAGGGGAACACATTCTCCTCACTTATACTGTTCACCTGGTAACATGTCCCGTTTCTATTAAACCATCAGGGGAACATACTCTCCTCACTTATACTGTTCACCTGGTAACATGTCTCGTGTATATAAAACCATCAGGGGAACACACTCTCCTCACTTATACTGTTCACCTGGGAACATGTCCCGTGTATATTAAACCATCAGGGGAACACACTCTCCTCACTTACACCGTTCACCTGGTAACATGTCCTGTGTGCATTAAACCATCACGGGAACACACTCTCCTCACTTATACTGTTCACCTGGTAACATGTCCCTTGCGTATTAAACAATCAGGGGAACACACTCTCCTCACTTATACTGTGCATCTGGTAACATGTCCGGTGTATATTAAACCATCAGGGGAACACACTCTCCTCTCTTATACTGTTCACCTGGTAACATGTCCTGTGTATATTAAACCATCAGGGGAACACACTCTCCTCACTGAGACTGTTCACCTGGTAACATGTCCCGTGTATATTTAGCCATCAGGGGAACACACTCTTCTCACTTATACTGTTCACCTCGTAACATGTCCCATGTGTATCAAACCATCAGTGGAACACACTCTCCTCACTAATACTGTTCACCTGGTAACATGTACTGTATGTATTAAACCATCAGGGGAACACACACTCCTCACGTATACTGTTCACCTTATAACATGCCCTGTGTGCATTAAACCATCAGGGGAACACACTCTCCTCACTTATACTGTTCACCTGGTAACATTTCCCGTGCGTATTAAACAATCAGGGGAACACACTCTCCTCACTTATACTGTTCACCTGGTGACATTTCCCCTGTGTATTAAACCATCAGGGGAACACACTCTCCACACTTATACTGTTCACCTGGTGACATGACATCTGAGTATTAAAACATCAGGGGAACACACTCTCCTCACTTGTACAGTTCACTTGGTGACATGTCCCGTGCGTATTAAAAATCAGTGGAACACACTCTCCTCACTAATACTGTTCACCTGGTAACATGTACTGTATGTATTAAACCATCAGGGGAACACACTCTCCTCACTTATACTGTTCAACTTGTAACATGCCCTGTGTGCATTAAACCATCAGGGGAACACACTCTCCTCACTTATACTGTTCACCTGGTAACATGTGAGCCGCATGGAAGATGGCAGGATCCCCAAAGACACATTGTACAGCGAGCTCGCCACTGGTATCAGACCCACCGGCCGTCCATGTCTCCGTTATAAAGACGTCTGCAAACGCGACATGAAATCGTGTGACATTGATCACAAGTCGTGGGAGTCAGTTGCCAGCATTCGCCAGAGCTGGCGGGCAGCCATAAAGACAGGGCTAAATTGTGGCGAGTCGAAGAGACTTAGTAGTTGGCAGGAAAAAAGACAGAGGCGCAAGGGGAGAGCCAACTGTGCAACAGCCCCAACAAACAAATTTCTCTGCAGCACCTGTGGAAGAGCCTGTTACTCCAGAATTGGCCTTTATAGCCACTCCAGGCGCTGCTTCACAAACCACTGACCACCTCCAGGCGCGTATCCATTGTCTCTCGAGATAAGGAGGCCCAAAGAAAGAAGGTAACATGTCCTGTGTGTATTAAACAATCAGGGGAACACATTCTCCTCACTTACACTGTTCACCTGGTAACATGCCTTGTGTGCATTAATCCATCAGGGGAACACAGTCTCCTCACTTATACTGTTCACCTGGTAACATGTCCCGTGCGTATTAAACAATCAGGGGAACACACTCTGCTCACTTATACTGTTCACCTAGTAACATGTCCTGTGTGTATTAAACCATCAGGGGAACATACTCCCCTCACTTATACTGTTCACCTGGTAACGTGTCCTGTGTGCATTAAACAATCAGTGGAACACACTCTCCTCACTAATACTGTTCACCTGGTAACATGTCCCATGTATATTAAACCATCAGGGGAACACACTCTCCTCACTTATCCTGTTCACCTGGTAACATGTCCCATTTATATTAAACAATCAGGGGAACACATTCTCCTCACTTATACTGTTCACTTGGTAACAGGTACCATGTATATTAAACCATCAGGGGAACACACTCTCCTCACTTATACTGTTCACCTGGCAACATGTCCCGTATGTATTAAACAATCAGGGGAACACACTCTCCTCACTTATACTGTTCACCTGGTAGCATGTCCCATGTATATTATACCATCAGGGGAACACACTCTCCTCACTTATACTGTTCACATGGTAACATGTCCCATGTATATTAAACCATCAGGGGAACACACTCTCCTCTCTTATAATGTTCACCTGGTAACATGTCCCTTGTGTATTATACAATCAGGGGAACACACTCTCCTCACTTATACTGTTCACCTGGTAACATGTCCTCTGTATATTAAACCATCAGAGGAACACACTCTCCTCACTTATACTGATCACCTGGTAACATGTCCGGTGTATAGTAAACAATCAGGGGAACACACTCTCCTCACTTATACTGGTCACCTGGTAACATGTCCCGTGTGTATTAAACCATCAGGGGAACACACTCTCCTCACTTATACTCTTCACCTGGTAACATGTCCCGTGTGCATTAAACAATCAGGGGAACACACTCTCCTCACTTATACTGTTCACCTGGTAACATGTCCCGTGTGTATTAAACCATCAGGGGAACACACTCTCCTCACTTATACTGTTCACCTGGTAACATGTCCGGTGTATATTAAACCATCAGGGGAACACACTCTCCTCACTTATACTGTTCACCTGTTAACATGTCCCGTGTGTATTAAACAATCAGAGGAATACACTCTCCTCACTTATACTGTTAACATGGTAACATGTCCTGTGTATATTAAACCATCAGGGGAACACACTCTCCTCACTTATACTGTACACCTGGTAACATGTCCGGTGTATATTAAACAATCAGGGGAACACACTCTCCTCACTTATACTGTTCACCTGGTAACATGTCCTGTGTGCTTTAAACAATCAGGGGAACACACTCTCCTCACTTATACTGTTCATCTGGTAACATGTCCCGTGTGTATTAAACAATCAGGGGAACACACTCTCCTCACTTATGCTGTTATCCTGGTGACATGTCGCGTGTGTATTAAACAATCAGGGGAACACACTCTCCTCACTTATACTGTTGACCTGGTAACCTGTCCGGTGTATATTAAACCATCAGGGGAACACACTCTCCTCACGTATACTGTTCACCTGGTAACATGTCCTGTGTATATTAAACCATCAGGGGAACACACTCTCCTCACTGAGACTGTTCATCTGGTAACATGTCCCGTGTGTATTAAACAATCAAGGGAACACACTCTCCTCACTAATACTGTTCACCTGGTAACATGTCCCATGCATATTAAACAATCAAGGGAACACACTCTCCTCACGTATCCTGTTAACCTGGCAACATGTCCCATGTATATTCAACAATCAGGGGAACACATTCTCCTCACTTATACTGTTCACTTGGTAACAGGTCCCATGTATATTAAACCATCAGGGGAACACACTCTCCTCACTTATACTGTTCACCTGGCAACATGTCCCGTGTGTATTAAACAATCAGGGGAACACGCTCTCCTCACTGATACTGTTCACCTGGTAACATGTCCCATGTATATTATACCGTCAGGGCAACACACTCTCCTCACTTATACTGTTCACCTGGTAACATGTCCCGTGTGTATTAAACAATCAGGGGAACACACTCTCCTCACTAATACTGTTCACCTGGTAACATGTCCTGTGTGTATTAAACAATCAGGGGAACATACTCTCCTCATTTATAATGTTCACCTGGTAACATGTCCCGTGTGTATTAAACAATCAGGGGAACACACTCTCCTCACTTATACTGTTCTCCTTGAAACATGTCCCGTGTGTATTAAACAATCAGGGGAACACACTCTCCTCACTTATACTGTTCACCTGGTAACATGTCCCGTGTGTATTAAACAATAAGGGGAACACACTCTCCTCACTTATGCAGTTCACCTGGTGACATGTCGCGTGTGTATTAAACCATCAGGGGAACACACTCTCCTCACTTACACTGTTCACCTGGTAACATGTCCCATGTATATTAAACCATCAGGGGACCACACTCTCCTCACTAATACTGTTCACCTGGCAACATGTCCCGTGTATATTAAACAATCAGGGGAATACATTCTCATCACTTATACAGTTCACTTGGTGACAAGTCCCGTGTGTATTAAACAATCAGGGGAACACATTCTCCTCACTTATATTGTTCACCTGGTAACATGTCCCGTTTATATTGAACCATCAGGGGAACACACTCTCCTCACTTATACTGTTCACCTGGTAACATGTCCCGTGTGCATTAAACCATCAGGGGAACACACTCTCCTCACTTATACCGTTCACCTGGTAACATGTCCTGTGTATATTAAACCATCAGGGGAACACACTCTCCTCACTTATACTGTTCACCTGGTAACATGTCCCGTGTGTATTAAACAATCAGGGGAACACACTCTCCTCACTTATACTGTTCACCTGGTAACATGTCCTGTGTGTATTAAACAATCAGGGGAACATACTCTCCTCACTTATAATGTTCACCTGGTAACATGTCCCGTGTGTATTAAACAATCAGGGGAACACACTCTCCTCACTTATACTGTTCTCCTTGTAACATGTCCCGTGTGTATTAAACAATCAGGGGAACAGACTCTCCTCACTTATACTGTTCACCTGGTAACATGTCCCGTGAGTATTAAACAATCAGGGGAACTCACTCTCCTCACTTATGCTGTTCACCTGGTGACATGTCGCGTGTGTATTAAACAATCAGGGGAACACACTCTCCTCACTTATACTGTTCACCTGGTAACATGTCCGGTTTATATTAAACCATCAGGGGAACACACTCTCCTCACTTATACTGCTCACCTGGTAACATGTCCTGTGTATATTAAACCATCAGGGGAACACACTCTCCTCACTTATACTGTTCACCTGGCAACATGTCCCGTGTATATTAAACAATCAGGGGAACACATTCTCCTCACTTACACAGTTCACTTGGTGACAAGTCCCGTGCGTATTAAACAATCAGGGGAAGATATTCTCCTCACTTATACTGTTCACCTGGTAACATGTCCCGTTTATATTAAACCATCAGGGGAACACACTCTCCTCACTTATACTGTTCACCTGGTAACATGTCTCGTGTATATTAAACCATCAGGGGAACACACTCTCCTCACTTATACTGTTCACCTGGTAACATGTCCTGTGTGCATTAAACCATCACGGGAACACACTCTCCTGACTTATACTGTTCACCTGGTAACATGTCCCGTGCATATTAAACAATCATGGGAACACACTCTCCTCACTTATACTGTTCATCTGGTAACATGTCCGGTGTATATTAAACCATCAGGGGAACACACTCTCCTCACTTATACTGTTCACCTGGTAACATGTCCTGTGTATATTAAACCATCAGGGGAACACACTCCCCTCACTGAGACTGTTCATCTGGTAACATGTCCCGTGTGTATTAAACCATCAGTGGAACACAATCTCCTCACTTATATTTTACACCTGGTAACATGTCCCATGTGCATCAAACCATCATGGGAACACACTCTCGTCACGTATCCTGTTCACTTGGTAACATGTCCCATGCATATTCAACAATCAGGGGAACACATTCTCCTCGCTTTTACTGTTCACTTGGTAACAGGTCCCATGTATATTAAACCATCAGGGGAACACACTCTCCTCACTGAGACTGTTCATCTGGTAACATGTCCCGTTTGTATTAAACAATCAGGGGAACACAATCTCCTCACTTATACTGTTCACCTGGTAACATGTCACGTGTGTATTGAACAATCAGGGGAACACACTCTCCTCACTTATACTGTTCACCTGGTAACATGTCCTGTGTGCATTAAACCATCAGGTGAACACACTCTCCTCACTTATACTGTTCACCTGGTAACATGTCCCATGTGTATTAAACAAGTAGGGGAACACACTCTCCTCACTTATGCTGTTCACCTGGTGACATGTCCTGCGTGCATTAAACCATCAGGGGAACACACTCTCCTCACTTATACTGTTCACCTGGTAACATGTCCCGTGCGTATTAAACAATCAGGGGAACACACTCTCCTCACTTATGCTGTTCACCTGGTGACATGTCGCGTGTGTATTAAACAATCAGGGGAACACACTCTCCTCACTTATACTGTTCACCTGGTAACATATCCGGTGTATATTAAACCATCAGGGGAACACACTCTCCTCACTTATACTGTTCACCTGGTAACATGTCCTGTGTATATTAAACCATCAGGGGAACACACTCTCCTCACTGAGACTGTTCATCTGGTAACATGTCCCGTGTGTATTAAACAATCAGGGGAACACAATCTTCTCACTTATACTGTTCACCTGGTGACATGTCCCATGTATATTAAACCATCTGGGGAACACACTCTCCTCACTTATACTGTTCACCTGGCAACATGTCCCGTGTGTATTAAACAATCAGGGGAACACACTCTCCTCACTTATTTTGTTCTCCTTGAAACATGTCCCGTGTGTATTAAACAATCAGGGGAACACACTCTCCTCACTTGTACTGTTCACCTGGTAACATGTCCCGTGTGTATTAAACAATAAGGGGAACACACTCTCCTCACTTATGCTGTTCACCTGGTGACATGTCGCGTGTGTATTAAACCATCAGGGGAACACACTCTCCTCACTTATACCGTTCACCTGGTAACATGTCCTGTGTATATTAGACCATCAGGGGAACACACTCTCCTCACTTATACTGTTCACCTGGTAACATGTCCCGTGTGTATTAAACAATCAGGGGAACACACTCTCCTCACTTATACTGTTCACCTGGTAACATGTCCTGTGTGTATTAAACAATCAGGGGAACATACTCTCCTCACTTATAATGTTCACCTGGTAACATGTCCCGTGTGTATTAAACAATCAGGGGAACACACTCTCCTCACTTATACTGTTCTCCTTGTAACATGTCCCGTGTGTATTAAACAATCAGGGGAACACACTCTCCTCACTTATACTGTTCACCTGGTAACATGTCCCGTGAGTATTAAACAATCAGGGGAACACACTCTCCTCACTTATGCTGTTCACCTGGTGACATGTCGCGTGTGTATTAAACAATCAGGGGAACACACTCTCCTCACTTATACTGTTCACCTGGTAACATGTCCGGTGTATATTAAACCATCAGGGGAACACACTCTCCTCACTTATACTGCTCACCTGGTAACATGTCCTGTGTATATTAAACCATCAGGGGAACACACTCTCCTCACTGAGACTGTTCATCTGGTAACATGTCCCGTTTGTATTAAACAATCAAGGGAACACAATCTCCTCACTTATACTGTTCACCTGGCAACATGTCCCGTGTATATTAAACAATCAGGGGAACACATTCTCCTCACTTACACAGTTCACTTGGTGACAAGTCCCGTGCGTATTAAACAATCAGGGGAAGATATTCTCCTCACTTATATTGTTCACCTGGTAACATGTCCCGTTTATATTAAACCATCAGGGGAACACACTCTCCTCACTTATACTGTTCACCTGGTAACATGTCTCGTGTATATTAAACCATCAGGGGAACACACTCTCCTCACTTATACTGTTCACCTGGTAACATGTCCTGTGTGTATTAAACAATCAGGGGAACACACTCTCCTCACTTATACCGTTCACCTGGTAACATGTCCTGTGTGCATTAAACCATCACGGGAACACACTCTCCTGACTTATACTGTTCACCTGGTAACATGTCCCGTGCATATTAAACAATCATGGGAACACACTCTCCTGACTTATACTGTTCATCTGGTAACATGTCCGGTGTATATTAAACCATCAGGGGAACACACTCTCCTCACTTATACTGTTCACCTGGTAACATGTCCTGTGTATATTAAACCATCAGGAAAACACACTCCCCTCACTGAGACTGTTCATCTGGTAACATGTCCCGTGTGTATTAAACCATCAGTGGAACACAATCTCCTCACTTATATTTTACACCTGGTAACATGTCCCATGTGCATCAAACCATCATGGGAACACACTCTCCTCACTTATACTGTTCACTTGGTAACATGTCCCATGCATATTCAACAATCAGGGGAACACATTCTCCTCACTTTTACTGTTCACTTGGTAACAGGTCCCATGTATATTAAACCATCAGGGGAACACACTCTCCTCACTGAGACTGTTCATCTGGTAACATGTCCCGTTTGTATTAAACAATCAGGGGAACACAATCTCCTCACTTATACTGTTCACCTGGTGACATGTCCCATGTATATTAAACCATCAGGGGAACACACTCTCCTCACTTATACTGTTCACCTGGCAACATGTCCCGTGTGTATTAAACAATCAGGGGAACACGCTCTCCTCACTTATACTGTTCACCTGGGAACATGTCCCATGTATATTAAACCATCAGGGGAACACACTCTCCTCACTTATACTGTTCACCTGGTAACATGTCCCGTGTGTATTAAACAATCAGGGGAACACACTCTCCTCACTTATACTGTTCACCTGGTAACATGTCCTGTGTGTATTAAACAATCATGGGAACATACTCTCCTCACTTATAATGTTCACCTGGTAACATGTCATGTGTGTATTAAACAATCAGGGGAACACACTCTCCTCACTTATACTGTTCACCTGGTAACATGTCCTGTGTATATTAAACCATCAGGGGAACACACTCTCCTCACTTATACTGTTCACCTGGTAACATGTCCCGTGTGTATTAAACCATCAGGGGAACACACTCTCCTCACTTATACTGTTCACCTGGTAACATGTCCGGTGTATATTAAACCATCAGGGGAACACACTCTCCTCACTTATACTGTTCTCCTTGTAACATGTCACGTGTGTATTAAACAATCAGGGGAACACACTCTCCTCACTTATACTGTTCACCTGGTAACATGTCCTGTGTGCATTAAACCATCAGGTGAACACACTCTCCTCACTTATACTGTTCACCTGGTAACATGTCCCATGTGTATTAAACAAGTAGGGGAACACACTCTCCTCACTTATGCTGTTCACCTGGTGACATGTCCTGCGTGCATTAAACCATCAGTGGAACACAATCTCCTCACTTATATTTTACACCTGGTAACATGTCCCATGTGCATCAAACCATCATGGGAACACACTCTCGTCACGTATCCTGTTCACTTGGTAACATGTCCCATGCATATTCAACAATCAGGGGAACACATTCTCCTCACTTTTACTGTTCACTTGGTAACAGGTCCCATGTATATTAAACCATCAGGGGAACACACTCTCCTCACTGAGACTGTTCATCTGGTAACATGTCCCGTTTGTATTAAACAATCAGGGGAACACAATCTCCTCACTTATACTGTTCACCTGGTAACATGTCACGTGTGTATTGAACAATCAGGGGAACACACTCTCCTCACTTATACTGTTCACCTGGTAACATGTCCTGTGTGCATTAAACCATCAGGTGAACACACTCTCCTCACTTATACTGTTCACCTGGTAACATGTCCCATGTGTATTAAACAAGTAGGGGAACACACTCTCCTCACTTATGCTGTTCACCTGGTGACATGTCCTGCGTGCATTAAACCATCAGGGGAACACACTCTCCTCACTTATACTGTTCACCTGGTAACATGTCCCGTGCGTATTAAACAATCAGGGGAACACACTCTCCTCACTTATGCTGTTCACCTGGTGACATGTCGCGTGTGTATTAAACAATCAGGGGAACACACTCTCCTCACTTATACTGTTCACCTGGTAACATATCCGGTGTATATTAAACCATCAGGGGAACACACTCTCCTCACTTATACTGTTCACCTGGTAACATGTCCTGTGTATATTAAACCATCAGGGGAACACACTCTCCTCACTGAGACTGTTCATCTGGTAACATGTCCCGTGTGTATTAAACAATCAGGGGAACACAATCTTCTCACTTATACTGTTCACCTGGTGACATGTCCCATGTATATTAAACCATCTGGGGAACACACTCTCCTCACTTATACTGTTCACCTGGCAACATGTCCCGTGTGTATTAAACAATCAGGGGAACACACTCTCCTCACTTATTTTGTTCTCCTTGAAACATGTCCCGTGTGTATTAAACAATCAGGGGAACACACTCTCCTCACTTGTACTGTTCACCTGGTAACGTGTCCCGTGTGTATTAAACAATAAGGGGAACACACTCTCCTCACTTATGCTGTTCACCTGGTGACATGTCGCGTGTGTATTAAACCATCAGGGGAACACACTCTCCTCACTTATACCGTTCACCTGGTAACATGTCCTGTGTATATTAAACCATCAGGGGAACACACTCTCCTCACTTATACTGTTCACCTGGTAACATGTCCCGTGTGTATTAAACAATCAGGGGAACACACTCTCCTCACTTATACTGTTCACCTGGTAACATGTCCTGTGTGTATTAAACAATCAGGGGAACATACTCTCCTCACTTATAATGTTCACCTGGTAACATGTCCCGTGTGTATTAAACAATCAGGGGAACACACTCTCCTCACTTATACTGTTCTCCTTGTAACATGTCCCGTGTGTATTAAACAATCAGGGGAACACACTCTCCTCACTTATACTGTTCACCTGGTAACATGTCCCGTGAGTATTAAACAATCAGGGGAACACACTCTCCTCACTTATGCTGTTCACCTGGTGACATGTCGCGTGTGTATTAAACAATCAGGGGAACACACTCTCCTCACTTATACTGTTCACCTGGTAACATGTCCGGTGTATATTAAACCATCAGGGGAACACACTCTCCTCACTTATACTGCTCACCTGGTAACATGTCCTGTGTATATTAAACCATCAGGGGAACACACTCTCCTCACTGAGACTGTTCATCTGGTAACATGTCCCGTTTGTATTAAACAATCAAGGGAACACAATCTCCTCACTTATACTGTTCACCTGGCAACATGTCCCGTGTATATTAAACAATCAGGGGAACACATTCTCCTCACTTACACAGTTCACTTGGTGACAAGTCCCGTGCGTATTAAACAATCAGGGGAAGATATTCTCCTCACTTATATTGTTCACCTGGTAACATGTCCCGTTTATATTAAACCATCAGGGGAACACACTCTCCTCACTTATACTGTTCACCTGGTAACATGTCTCGTGTATATTAAACCATCAGGGGAACACACTCTCCTCACTTATACTGTTCACCTGGTAACATGTCCTGTGTGTATTAAACAATCAGGGGAACACACTCTCCTCACTTATACCGTTCACCTGGTAACATGTCCTGTGTGCATTAAACCATCACGGGAACACACTCTCCTGACTTATACTGTTCACCTGGTAACATGTCCCGTGCATATTAAACAATCATGGGAACACACTCTCCTGACTTATACTGTTCATCTGGTAACATGTCCGGTGTATATTAAACCATCAGGGGAACACACTCTCCTCACTTATACTGTTCACCTGGTAACATGTCCTGTGTATATTAAACCATCAGGAAAACACACTCCCCTCACTGAGACTGTTCATCTGGTAACATGTCCCGTGTGTATTAAACCATCAGTGGAACACAATCTCCTTACTTATATTTTACACCTGGTAACATGTCCCATGTGCATCAAACCATCATGGGAACACACTCTCCTCACTTATACTGTTCACTTGGTAACATGTCCCATGCATATTCAACAATCAGGGGAACACATTCTCCTCACTTTTACTGTTCACTTGGTAACAGGTCCCATGTATATTAAACCATCAGGGGAACACACTCTCCTCACTGAGACTGTTCATCTGGTAACATGTCCCGTTTGTATTAAACAATCAGGGGAACACAATCTCCTCACTTATACTGTTCACCTGGTGACATGTCCCATGTATATTAAACCATCAGGGGAACACACTCTCCTCACTTATACTGTTCACCTGGCAACATGTCCCGTGTGTATTAAACAATCAGGGGAACACGCTCTCCTCACTTATACTGTTCACCTGGGAACATGTCCCATGTATATTAAACCATCAGGGGAACACACTCTCCTCACTTATACTGTTCACCTGGTAACATGTCCCGTGTGTATTAAACAATCAGGGGAACACACTCTCCTCACTTATACTGTTCACCTGGTAACATGTCCTGTGTGTATTAAACAATCATGGGAACATACTCTCCTCACTTATAATGTTCACCTGGTAACATGTCATGTGTGTATTAAACAATCAGGGGAACACACTCTCCTCACTTATACTGTTCACCTGGTAACATGTCCTGTGTATATTAAACCATCAGGGGAACACACTCTCCTCACTTATACTGTTCACCTGGTAACATGTCCCGTGTGTATTAAACCATCAGGGGAACACACTCTCCTCACTTATACTGTTCACCTGGTAACATGTCCGGTGTATATTAAACCATCAGGGGAACACACTCTCCTCACTTATACTGTTCTCCTTGTAACATGTCACGTGTGTATTAAACAATCAGGGGAACACACTCTCCTCACTTATACTGTTCACCTGGTAACATGTCCTGTGTGCATTAAACCATCAGGTGAACACACTCTCCTCACTTATACTGTTCACCTGGTAACATGTCCCATGTGTATTAAACAAGTAAGGGAACACACTCTCCTCACTTATGCTGTTCACCTGGTGACATGTCCTGCGTGCATTAAACCATCAGGGGAACACACTCGCCTCACTTATACTGTTCACCTGGTAACATGTCCCGTGTGTATTAAACAATCAGGGGAACACACTCTCCTCACTTATGCTGTTCACCTGGTGACATGTCGCGTGTGTATTAAACAATCAGGGGAACACACTCTCCTCACTTATACTGTTCACCTGGTAACATATCCGGTGTATATTAAACCATCAGGGGAACACACTCTCCTCACTTATACTGTTCACCTGGTAACATGTCCTGTGTATATTAAACCATCAGGGGAACACACTCTCCTCACTGAGACTGTTCATCTGGTAACATGTCCCGTGTGTATTAAACAATCAGCGGAACACAATCTTCTCACTTATACTGTTCACCTGGTGACATGTCCTATGTATATTAAACCATCTGGGGAACACACTCTCCTCACTTATACTGTTCACCTGGCAACATGTCCCGTGTATATTAAACAATCAGGGGAACACATTCTCCTCACTATCACAGTTCACTTGGTGACAAGTCCCGTGCGTATTAAACAATCAGGGGAAGACATTCTCCTCACTTATACTGTTCACCTGGTAACATGTCTCGTGTATATTAAACCATCAGGGGAACACACTCTCCTCACTTATAATGTTCACCTGGTAACATGTCCCGTGTGTATTAAACCATCAGGGGAACACACTCTCCTCACTTATACTGTTCACCTGGTAAGATGTCCGGTGTATATTAAACCATCAGGGGAACACACTCTCCTCACTTATACTGTTCTCCTTGTAACATGTCCCGTGTGTATTAAACAATCAGGGGAACACACTCTCCTCACTCATACTGTTCACCTGGTAACATGTCCTGTGTGCATTAAACCATCAGGGGAACACACTCTCCTCACTTATACTGTTCACCTGGTAACATGTCCCATGTGTATTAAACAAGTAGGGGAACACACTCTCCTCACTTATGCATTTCATCTGGTGACATGTCCTGTGTGCATTAAACCATCAGGGGAACACACTCTCCTCATTTATACTGTTCACCTGGTAACATGTCCCGTGTGTATTAAACAATCAGGGGAACACACTCTCCTCACTTATGCTGTTCACCTGGTGACATGTCGCGTGTGTATTAAACAATCAGGGGAACACACTCTCCTCACTTATACTGTTCACCTGGTAACATGTCCGGTGTATATTAAACCATCAGGGGAACACACTCTCCTCACTTATACTGTTCACCTGGTAACATGTCCTGTGTATATTAAACCATCAGGGGAACACACTCTCCTCACTGAGACAGTTCATCTGGTAACATGTCCCGTGTGTATTAAACAATCAGGGGAACACAATCTCCTCACTTATATTGTTCACCTGGTGACATGTCCCATGTATATTAAACCATCAGGGGAACACACTCTCCTCACTTATACTGTTCACCTGGCAACATGTCCCGTGTATATTAAACAATCAGGGGAACACATTCTCCTCACTTACACAGTTCACTTGGTGACAAGTCCCGTGCGTATTAAACAATCAGGGGAAGACATTCTCCTCACTTATACTGTTCACCTGGTAACATGTCCCGTTTATATTAAACCATCAGGGGAACACACTCTCCTCACTTATACTGTTCACCTGGTAACATGTCTCGTGTATATTAAACCATCAGGGGAACACACTCTCCTCACTTATAATGTTCACCTGGTAACATGTCCTGTGTGTATTAAACAATCAGGGGAACACACTCTCCTCACTTATACTGTTCACCTGGTAACATGTCCTGTGTATATTAAACCATCAGGGGAACACACTCTCCTCACTTATACTGTTCACCTGGTAACATGTCCCGTGTGTATTAAACCACCAGGGGAACACTCTCTCCTCACTTATACTGTTCACCTGGTAACATGTCCGGTGTATATTAAACCATCAGGGGAACACACTCTCCTCACTTATACTGTTCTCCTTGTAACATGTCCCGTGTGTATTAAACAAGTAGGGGAACACACTCTCCTCACTTTTGCTGTTCACCTGGTGACATGTCCTGTGTGCATTAAACCATCAGGGGAACACACTCTCCTCACTTATACTGTTCACCTGGTAACATGTCCCGTGTGTATTAAACAATCAGGGGAACACACTCTCCTCACTTATGCTGTTCACATGGTGACATGTCGTGTGTGTATTAAACAATCAGGGGAAGACACTCTCCTCACTTATACTGTTCACCTGGTAACATGTCCGGTGTATATTAAACCATCAGGGGAACACACTCTCCTCACTTATACTGTTCACCTGGTGACATGTCCCATGTATATTAAACCATCAGGGGAACACACTCTCCTCACTTATACTGTTCACCTGGCAACATGTCCCGTGTGTATTAAACAATCAGGGGAACACGCTCTCCTCACTTATACTGTTCACCTGGGAACATGTCCCATGTATATTAAACCATCATGGGGGAACACACTCTCCTCACTTATACTGTTCACCTGGTAACATGTCCCGTGTGTATTAAACAATCAGGGGAACACACTCTCCTCACTTATACTGTTCACCTGGTAACATGTCCTGTGTGTATTAAACAATCATGGGAACATACTCTCCTCACTTATAATGTTCACCTGGTAACATGTCATGTGTGTATTAAACAATCAGGGGAACACACTCTCCTCACTTATACTGTTCACCTGGTAACATGTCCTGTGTATATTAAACCATCAGGGGAACACACTCTCCTCACTTATACTGTTCACCTGGTAACATGTCCCGTGTGTATTAAACCATCAGGGGAACACACTCTCCTCACTTATACTGTTCACCTGGTAACATGTCCGGTGTATATTAAACCATCAGGGGAACACACTCTCCTCACTTATACTGTTCTCCTTGTAACATGTCACGTGTGTATTAAACAATCAGGGGAACACACTCTCCTCACTTATACTGTTCACCTGGTAACATGTCCTGTGTGCATTAAACCATCAGGTGAACACACTCTCCTCACTTATACTGTTCACCTGGTAACATGTCCCATGTGTATTAAACAAGTAGGGGAACACACTCTCCTCACTTATGCTGTTCACCTGGTGACATGTCCTGCGTGCATTAAACCATCAGGGGAACACACTCTCCTCACTTATACTGTTCACCTGGTAACATGTCCCGTGTGTATTAAACAATCAGGGGAACACACTCTCCTCACTTATGCTGTTCACCTGGTGACATGTCGCGTGTGTATTAAACAATCAGGGGAACACACTCTCCTCACTTATACTGTTCACCTGGTAACATATCCGGTGTATATTAAACCATCAGGGGAACACACTCTCCTCACTTATACTGTTCACCTGGTAACATGTCCTGTGTATATTAAACCATCAGGGGAACACACTCTCCTCACTTATACTGTTCATCTGGTAACATGTCCCGTGTGTATTAAACAATCAGCGGAACACAATCTTCTCACTTATACTGTTCACCTGGTGACATGTCCTATGTATATTAAACCATCTGGGGAACACACTCTCCTCACTTATACTGTTCACCTGGCAACATGTCCCGTGTATATTAAACAATCAGGGGAACACATTCTCCTCACTTTCACAGTTCACTTGGTGACAAGTCCCGTGCGTATTAAACAATCAGGGGAAGACATTCTCCTCACTTATACTGTTCACCTGGTAACATGTCTCGTGTATATTAAACCATCAGGGGAACACACTCTCCTCACTTATAATGTTCACCTGGTAACATGTCCCGTGTGTATTAAACCATCAGGGGAACACACTCTCCTCACTTATACTGTTCACCTGGTAAGATGTCCGGTGTATATTAAACCATCAGGGGAACACACTCTCCTCACTTATACTGTTCTCCTTGTAACATGTCCCGTGTGTATTAAACAATCAGGGGAACACACTCTCCTCACTCATACTGTTCACCTGGTAACATGTCCTGTGTGCATTAAACCATCAGGGGAACACACTCTCCTCACTTATACTGTTCACCTGGTAACATGTCCCATGTGTATTAAACAAGTAGGGGAACACACTCTCCTCACTTATGCATTTCACCTGGTGACATGTCCTGTGTGCATTAAACCATCAGGGGAAGACACTCTCCTCATTTATACTGTTCACCTGGTAACATGTCCCGTGTGTATTAAACAATCAGGGGAACACACTCTCCTCACTTATGCTGTTCACCTGGTGACATGTCGCGTGTGTATTAAACAATCAGGGGAACACACTCTCCTCACTTATACTGTTCACCTGGTAACATGTCCGGTGTATATTAAACCATCAGGGGAACACACTCTCCTCACTTATACTGTTCACCTGGTAACATGTCCTGTGTATATTAAACCATCAGGGGAACACACTCTCCTCACTGAGACAGTTCATCTGGTAACATGTCCCGTGTGTATTAAACAATCAGGGGAACACAATCTCCTCACTTATATTGTTCACCTGGTGACATGTCCCATGTATATTAAACCATCAGGGGAACACACTCTCCTCACTTATACTGTTCACCTGGCAACATGTCCCGTGTATATTAAACAATCAGGGGAACACATTCTCCTCACTTACACAGTTCACTTGGTGACAAGTCCCGTGCGTATTAAACAATCAGGGGAAGACATTCTCCTCACTTATACTGTTCACCTGGTAACATGTCCCGTTTATATTAAACCATCAGGGGAACACACTCTCCTCACTTATACTGTTCACCTGGTAACATGTCTCGTGTATATTAAACCATCAGGGGAACACACTCTCCTCACTTATAATGTTCACCTGGTAACATGTCCTGTGTGTATTAAGCAATCAGGGGAACACACTCTCCTCACTTATACTGTTCACCTGGTAACATGTCCTGTGTATATTAAACCATCAGGGGAACACACTCTCCTCACTTATACTGTTCACCTGGTAACATGTCCCGTGTGTATTAAACCACCAGGGGAACACTCTCTCCTCACTTATACTGTTCACCTGGTGACATGTCCTGTGTGCATTAAACCATCAGGGGAACACACTCTCCTCACTTATACTGTTCACCTGGTAACATGTCCCGTGTGTATTAAACAATCAGGGGAACACACTCTCCTCACTTATGCTGTTCACATGGTGACATGTCGTCTGTGTATTAAACAATCAGGGGAACACACTCTCCTCACTTATACTGTTCACCTGGTAACATGTCCGGTGTATATTAAACCATCAGGGGAACACACTCTCCTCACTTATACTGTTCACCTGGTAACATGTCCTGTGTATATTAAACCATCAGGGGAACACACTCTCCTCACTGAGACCGTTCATCTGGTAACATGTCCCGTGTGTATTAAACAATCAGGGGAACACAATCTCCTCACTTATACTGTTCACCTGGTGACATGTCCCAGGTATATTAAACCATCAGGGGAACACACTCTCCTCACTTATACTGTTCACCTGGCAACATGTCCCGTGTATATTAAACAATCAGGGGAACACATTCTCCTCACTTGCACAGTTCACTTGGTGACAAGTCCCGTGCGTAATAAACAATCAGGGGAAGACATTCTCCTCACTTATACTGTTCACCTGGTAACATGTCCCGTTTATATTAAACCATCAGGGGAACACACTCTCCTCACTTATACTGTTCACCTGGAAACATGTCTCGTTTATATTAAACCATCAGGGGAACACACTCTCCTCACTTATACTGTTCACCTGGGAACATGTCCCGTGTGTATAGAACATTCAGAGGAACACACTCTCCTCACTTATACCGTTCACCTGGTAACATGCCCTGTGTGCATTAAACCATCACGGGAACACACTCTCCTCACTTATACTGTTCACCTGGTAACATGTCCCGTGCATATTAAACAATCAGGGGAACACACTCTCCTCACTTATACTGTTCATCTGGTAACATGTCCGGTGTATATTAAACCATCAGGGGAACACACTCTCCTCACTTATACTGTTCACCTGGTAACATGTCCTGTGTATATTAAACCATCAGGGGAACACACTCCCCTCACTGAGACTGTTCATCTGGTAACATGTCCCGTGTGTATTAAACCATCAGGGGAACACAATCTCCTCACTTATATTTTTCACCTGGTAACATGTCCCATGTGTATCAAACCATCAGGGGAACACACTCTCCTCACGTATCCTGTTCACTTGGTAACATGTCCCATGCATATTCAACAATCAGGGGAACACATTCTTCTCACTTATACTGTTCAATTGGTAACAGGTCCCATGTATATTAAACCATCAGGGGAACACACTCTCCTCACTTATACTGTTCACCTGGCAACATGTCCCGTGTGTATTAAACAATCAGGGGAACACACTCTCCTCACTTATACTGTTCACCTGGCAACATGTCCCGTGTGTATTAAACAATCAGGGGAACAGACTCTCCTCACTTATACTGTTCACCTTGTAACATGTCCCATGTATATTAAACCATCAGGGGCACACACTCTCCTCACTTAACATGTTCATCTGGTAACATGTCCCGTGTGTATTAAACAATCAGGGGAACACACTCTCCTCACTTATACTGTTCACCTGGGAACATGTCCTGTGTGTATTAAATAATCAGGGGAACATACTCTCCTCACTTATAATGTTCACCTGGTAACATGTCCTGTGTGTATTAAACAATCAGGGGAACACACTCTCCTCACTTATACTGTTCACCTGGTAACATGTCCTGTGTATATTAAACCATCAGGGGAACACACTCTCCTCACTTATACTGTTCACCTGGTAACATGTCCCGTGTGCATTAAACCAGTAGGGGAACACACTCTCCTCACTTATACTGTTCACCTGGTAACATGTCCGGTGTATGTTAAACCATCAGGGGAACACACTCTCCTCACTTATACTGTTCTCCTTGTAACATGTCCCGTGTGTATTAAACAATCAGGGGAACACACTCTCCTCACTTATACTGTTCACCTGGTAACATTGCCTGTGTGCATTAGACCATCAGGGGAACACACTCTCCTCACTTATACTGTTCACATGGTAACATGTCCCGTGTGTATTAAACAATCAGGGGAACACACTATCCTCACTTATGCTGTTCACCTGGTGACATGTCGCGTGTGTATTAAACAATCAGGGGAACACACTCTCCTCACTTATACTGTTCACCTTGTATCATGTCCGGTGGATATTAAACCATCAGGGGAACACACTCTCCTCACTTATACTGTTCACCTGGTAACATGTCCTGTGTATATTAAACCAGCAGGGGAACACACTCTCCTCACTGAGACTGTTCATCTGGTAACATGTCCCGTGGCTATTAAACAATCAGGGGAACACAATCTCCTCACTGATACTGTTCACCTGGTGACATGTCCCATGTATATTAAACCATCAGGGGAACACTCTCTCCTCACTTATACTGTTCACCAGGTAACATGTCCGGTGTATATTAAACCATCAGGGGAACACACTCTCCTCACTTATACTGTTCTCCTTGTAACATGTCCCGTGTGTATTAAACAATCAGGGGAACACACTCTCCTCACTTATACTGTTCACCTGGTAACATGTCCTGTGTGCATTAAACCATCAGGGGAAAACACTCTCCTCACTTATACTGTTCACCTGGTAACATGTCCCGTGTGTATTAAACAATCAGGGGAACACACTCTCCTCACTTATGCTGTTCACCTGGTGACATGTCGCGTGTGTATTAAACAATCAGGGGAACACACTCTCCTCACTTATACTGTTCACCTGGTAACATGTCCGGTGTATATTAAACCATCAGGGGAACACACTCTCCTCACTTATACCGTTCACCTGGTAACATGTCCTGTGTATATTAAACCATCAGGGGAACACACTCTCCTCACTGAGACTGTTCATCTGGTAACATGTCCCGTGTGTATTAAACAATCAGGGGAACACAATCTCCTCACTTATACTGTTCACCTGGTGACATGTCCCATGTATATTAAACCATCAGAGGAAAACACTCTCCTCACTTATACTGTTCACCTTGCAACATGTCCCGTGTATATTAAACAATCAGGGGAACACATTCTCCTCACTTACACAGTTCACTTGGTGACAAGTCCCGTGCGTATTAAACAATCAGGGGAAGACATTCTCCTCACTTATACTGTTTACCTGGCAACATGTCCCGTTTATATTAAACCGTCAGGGGAACACACTCTCCTCACTTATACTGTTCACCTCTTAAAATGTCTCGTGTATATTAAACCATCAGGGGAACACACTCTCCTCACTTATACTGTTCACCTGGTAACATGTCCCGTGTGTATAGAACATTCAGAGGAGCACACTCTCCTCACTTATACCGTTCACCTGGTAACATGTCCTGTGTGCATTAAACCATCACGGGAACACACTCTCCTCACTCATACTGTTCACCTGGTAACATGTCCCGTGCATATTAAACAATCAGGGGAACACACTCTCCTCACTTATACTGTTCACCTGGTAACATGTCCCATGTATATTAAACCATCAGGGGCACACACTCTCCTCACTTAACATGTTCACCTGGTAACATGTTCCGTGTGTATTAAACAATCAGTGGAACACACTCTCCTCACTTATACTGTTCACCTGGTAACAAATCCTGTGTGTATCAAACAATCAGGGGAACATACTCTCCTCACTTATAATGTTCACCTGGTAACATGTCCTGTGTGTATTAAACAATCAGGGGAACACACTCTCCTCACTTATACTGTTCACCTGGTAACATGTCCTGTGTATATTAAACCATCAGGGGAACACACTCTCCTCACTTACACTGTTCACCTGGTAACATGTCACGTGTGTATTAAACCATCAGGGGAACACACTCTCCTCACTTATACTGTTCACCTGGTAACATGTCCGGTGCATATTAAACCATCAGGGGAACACACTCTCCTCACTTATACTGTTCTCCTTGTAACATGTCCCGTGTGTATTAAACAATCAGGGGAACACACTCTCCTCACTTATACTGTTCACCTGGTAACATGTCCTGTGTGCATTAAACCATCAGGGGAACACACTCTCCTCACTTGTACTGTTCACCTGGTAACATGTCCCGTGTGTATTAAACAATCAGGGGAACACACTCTCCTCACTTATGCTGTTCACCTGGTGACATGTAGCGTGTGCATTAAACAATCAGGGGAACACACTCTCCTCACTTATACTGTTCACCTTGTATCATGTCCGGTGGATATTAAACCATCAGGGGAACACACTCTCCTCACTTATACTGCTCACCTGGTAACATGTCCTGTGTATATTAAACCAGCAGGGGAACACACTCTCCTCACTGAGACTGTTCATCTGGTAACATGTCCCGTGGGTATTAAACAATCAGGGGAACACAATCTCCTCACTTATACTGTTCACCTGGTGACATGTCCCATGTATAATAAACCATCAGGGGAACACTCTCTCCTCACTTATACTGTTCACCTGGTAACATGTCCCGTGTGTATAGAACATTCAGAGGAACACACTCTCCTCACTTATACCGTTCACCTGGTAACATGTCCTGTGTGCATTAAACCATCACGGGAACACACTCTCCTCACTTATACTGTTCACCTGGTAACATGTCCCGTGCATATTAAACAATCATGGGAACACACTCTCCTCACTTATACTGTTGATCTGGTAACATGTCCGGTGTATATTAAACCATCAGGGGAACACACTCTCCTCACTTATACTGTTCACCTGGTAACATGTCCTGTGTATATTAAACCAGCAGGGGAACACACTCTCCTCACTGAGACTGTTCATCTGGTAACATGTCCCGTGGCTATTAAACAATCAGGGGAACACAATCTCCTCACTGATACTGTTCACCTGGTGACATGTCCCATGTATATTAAACCATCAGGGGAACACTCTCTCCTCACTTATACTGTTCACCAGGTAACATGTCCGGTGTATATTAAACCATCAGGGGAACACACTCTCCTCACTTATACTGTTCTCCTTGTAACATGTCCCGTGTGTATTAAACAATCAGGGGAACACACTCTCCTCACTTATACTGTTCACCTGGTAACATGTCCTGTGTGCATTAAACCATCAGGGGAACACACTCTCCTCACATATACTGTTCACCTGGTAACATGTCCCGTGTGTATTAAAAAATCAGGGGAACACACTCTCCTCACTTATGCTGTTCACCTGGTGACATGTCGCGTGTGTATTAAACAATCAGGGGAACACACTCTCCTCACTTATACTGTTCACCTGGTAACATGTCCGGTGTATATTAAACCATCAGGGGAACACACTCTCCTCACTTATACCGTTCACCTGGTAACATGTCCTGTGTATATTAAACCATCAGGGGAACACACTCTCCTCACTGAGACTGTTCATCTGGTAACATGTCCCGTGTGTATTAAACAATCAGGGGAACACAATCTCCTCACTTATACTGTTCACCTGGTGACATGTCCCATGTATATTAAACCATCAGAGGAAAACACTCTCCTCACTTATACTGTTCACCTTGCAACATGTCCCGTGTATATTAAACAATCAGGGGAACACATTCTCCTCACTTACACAGTTCACTTGGTGACAAGTCCCGTGCGTATTAAACAATCAGGGGAAGACATTCTCCTCACTTATACTGTTTACCTGGCAACATGTCCCGTTTATATTAAACCGTCAGGGGAACACACTCTCCTCACTTATACTGTTCACCTCTTAAAATGTCTCGTGTATATTAAACCATCAGGGGAACACACTCTCCTCACTTATACTGTTCACCTGGTAACATGTCCCGTGTGTATAGAACATTCAGAGGAACACACTCTCCTCACTTATGCCGTTCACCTGGTAACATGTCCTGTGTGCATTAAACCATCACGGGAACACACTCTCCTCACTCATACTGTTCACCTGGTAACATGTCCCGTGCATATTAAACAATCAGGGGAACACACTCTCCTCACTTATACTGTTCACCTGGTAACATGTCCCATGTATATTAAACCATCAAGGGCACACACTCTCCTCACTTAACATGTTCACCTGGTAACATGTTCCGTGTGTATTAAACAATCAGTGGAACACACTCTCCTCACTTATACTGTTCACCTGGTAACAAGTCCTGTGTGTATTAAACAATCAGGGGAACATACTCTCCTCACTTATAATGTTCACCTGGTAACATGTCCTGTGTGTATTAAACAATCAGGGGAACACACTCTCCTCACTTATACTGTTCACCTGGTAACATGTCCTGTGTATATTAAACCATCAGGGGAACACACTCTGCTCACTTACACTGTTCACCTGGTGACATGTCACGTGTGTATTAAACCATCAGGGGAACACACTCTCCTCACTTATACTGTTCACCAGGTAACATGTCCGGTGCATATTAAACCATCAGGGGAACACACTCTCCTCACTTATACTGTTCTCCTTGTAACATGTCCCGTGTGTATTAAACAATCAGGGGAACACACTCTCCTCACTTATACTGTTCACCTGGTAACATGTCCTGTGTGCATTAAACCATCAGGGGAACACACTCTCCTCACTTGTACTGTTCACCTGGTAACATGTCCCGTGTGTATTAAACAATCAGGGGAACACACTCTCCTCACTTATGCTGTTCACCTGGTGACATGTAGCGTGTGCATTAAACAATCAGGGGAACACACTCTCCTCACTTTTACTGTTCACCTTGTATCATGTCCGGCGGATATTAAACCATCAGGGGAACACACTCTCCTCACTTATACTGCTCACCTGGTAACATGTCCTGTGTATATTAAACCAGCAGGGGAACACACTCTCCTCACTGAGACTGTTCATCTGGTAACATGTCCCGTGGGTATTAAACAATCAGGGGAACACAATCTCCTCACTTATACTGTTCACCTGGTGACATGTCCCATGTATAATAAACCATCAGGGGAACACTCTCTCCTCACTTATACTGTTCACCTGGTAACATGTCCCGTGTGTATAGAACATTCAGAGGAACACACTCTCCTCACTTATACCGTTCACCTGGTAACATGTCCTGTGTGCATTAAACCATCACGGGAACACACTCTCCTCACTTATACTGTTCACCTGGTAACATGTCCCGTGCATATTAAACAATCATGGGAACACACTCTCCTCACTTATACTGTTGATCTGGTAACATGTCCGGTGTATATTAAACCATCAGGGGAACACACTCTCCTCACTTATACTGTTCACCTGGTAACATGTCCTGTGTATATTAAACCATCAGGGGAACACACTCCCCTCACTGAGACTGTTCATCTAGTAACATGTCCCGTGTGTATTAAACCATCAGGGGAACACAATCTCCTCACTTATATTTTTCACCTGGTAACATGTCCCATGTGTATCAAACCATCAGGGGAACACACTGTCCTCACGTATCCTGTTCACTTGGTAACATGTCCCATGCATATTCAACAATCAGGGGAACACAGTCTCCTCACTTCTTCTGTTCACTTGGTAACAGGTCCCATTTATATTAAACCATCAGGGGAACACACTCTCCTCACTTATACTGTTCACCTGGCAACATGTCCCGTGTGTATTAAACAATCAGGGGAACACACTCTCCTCACTTATACTGTTCACCTGGTAACATGTCCCATGTATATTAAACCATCAGGGGCACACACTCTCCTCACTTAACATGTTCACCTGGTAACATGTCCCGTGTGTATTAAACAATCAGCGGAACACACTGTCCTCACTTATACTGTTCACCTGGTAACATGTCCTGTGTGTATTAAACAATCAGGGGAACACACTCTCCTCACTTATACTGTTCACCTGGTAACATGTCCCGTGGATATTAAACCATCAGGGGGGCACACTCTCCTCACTTATACTGTTCACCTGGTAACATGTCCTGTGGATATTAAACCATCAGGGGGGCACACTCTCCTCACTTATACTGTTCACCTGGTAACATGTCCCGTGTGTATTAAACCATCAGGGGAACACACTCTCCTCACTTATACTGTTCACCTGGTAACATGTCCGGTGTATATTAAACGATCAGGGGAACACACTCTCCTCACTTATACTGTTCACCTGGTAACATGTCCTGTGTGCATTAAACCATCAGGGGAACACACTCTCCTCACTTGTACTGTTCACCTGGTAACATGTCCCGTGTGTATTAAACAATCAGGGGAACACACTCTCCTCACTTATGCTGTTCACCTGGTGACATGTAGCGTGTGCATTAAACAATCAGGGGAACACACTCTCCTCACTTATACTGTTCACCTTGTATCATGTCCGGTGGATATTAAACCATCAGGGGAACACACTCTCCTCACTTATACTGCTCACCTGGTAACATGTCCTGTGTATATTAAACCAGCAGGGGAACACACTCTCCTCACTGAGACTGTTAATCTGGTAACATGTCCCGTGGGTATTAAACAATCAGGGGAACACAATCTCCTCACTTATACTGTTCACCTGGTAACATGTCCCATGTATAATAAACCATCAGGGGAACACTCTCTCCTCACTTATACTGTTCACCTGGTAACATGTCCCGTGTGTATAGAACATTCAGAGGAACACACTCTCCTCACTTATACCGTTCACCTGGTAACATGTCCTGTGTGCATTAAACCATCACGGGAACACACTCTCCTCACTTATACTGTTCACCTGGTAACATGTCCCGTGCATATTAAACAATCATGGGAACACACTCTCCTCACTTATACTGTTGATCTGGTAACATGTCCGGTGTATATTAAACCATCAGGGGAACACACTCTCCTCACTTATACTGTTCACCTGGTAACATGTCCTGTGTACATTAAACCATCAGGGGAACACACTCCCCTCACTGAGACTGTTCATCTAGTAACATGTCCCGTGTGTATTAAACCATCAGGGGAACACAATCTCCTCACTTATATTTTTCACCTGGTAACATGTCCCATGTGTATCAAACCATCAGGGGAACACACTCTCCTCACGTATCCTGTTCACTTGGTAACATGTCCCATGCATATTCAACAATCAGGGGAACACAGTCTCCTCACTTCTTCTGTTCACTTGGTAACAGGTCCCATTTATATTAAACCATCAGGGGAACACACTCTCCTCACTTATACTGTTCACCTGGCAACATGTCCCGTGTGTATTAAACAATCAGGGGAAAACACTCTCCTCACTTATACTGTTCACCTGGTAACATGTCCCATGTATATTAAACCATCAGGGGCACACACTCTCCTCACTTAACATGTTCACCTGGTAACATGTCCCGTGTGTATTAAACAATCAGCGGAACACACTGTCCTCACTTATACTGTTCACCTGGTAACATGTCCTGTGTGTATTAAACAATCAGGGAAACACACACTCCTCACTTATACTGTTCACCTGGTAACATGTCCCGTGGATATTAAACCATCAGGGGGGCACACTCTCCTCACTTATACTGTTCACCTGGTAACATGTCCTGTGGATATTAAACCATCAGGGGGGCACACTCTCCTCACTTATACTGTTCACCTGGTAACATGTCCCGTGTGTATTAAACCATCAGGGGAACACACTCTCCTCACTTATACTGTTCACCTGGTAACATGTCCGGTGTATATTAAACGATCAGGGGAACACACTCTCCTCACTTATACTGTTCCCCTTGTAACATGTCCCGTGTGTATTAAACAATCAGGGGAACACACTCTCCTCACTTATACTGTTCACCTGGTAACATGTCCTGTGTGCATTAAACCATCAGGGGAACACACTCTCCTCACTTATACTGTTCACCGGGTAACATGTCCCGTGTGTATTAAACAATCAGGGGAACACACTCTCCTCACTTATACTGTTCACCTTGTATCATGTCCGGTGGATATTAAACCATCAGGGGAACACACTCTCCTCACTTATACTGTTCACCTGGTAACATGTCCTGTGTATATTAAACCATCAGGGGAACACACTCCCCTCACTGAGACTGTTCATCTGGTAACATGTCCCGTGTGTATTAAACCATCAGGGGAACACAATCTCCTCACTTATATTTTTCACCTGGTAACATGTCCCATTTGTATCAAACCATCAGGGGAACACACTCTCCTCACGTATCCTGTTCACTTGGTAACATGTCCCATGTATATTCAACAATCAGGGGAACACATTCTCCTCACTTATACTGTTCACTTGGTAACAGGTCCCATGTATATTAAACCATCAGGGGAACACACTCTCCTCACTTATACTGTTCACCTGGCAACATGTCCCGTGTGTATTAAACAATCAGGGGAACACACTCTCCTCACTTATACTTCTAACCTGGTAACATGTCCGGTGTATATTAAACCATCAGGGGAACACACTCTCCTCACTTATACATTCACCTGGTAACATGTCCGGTGTATATTAAACAATCAGACGAACACACTCCCCTTACTTATACCGTTCACCTGGTAACGTGTCCCGTGCGTATTAAACAATCAGTGGAACACACTCTCCTCACTAATACTTTTCAATTGGTAACATGTCCTGTGTGGATTAAACCATCAGGGGAACACACTCTCCTCACTTATACCGTTCACCTGGTAACATGTCCCGTGCGTATTAAACAATCAGGGAACACACTCTCCTCACTTATACTTTTCAACTGGTAACATGTCCCATGTGTATTAAACAATCAGGGGAACACACTCTCCTCACTAATACTGTTCACCTGGTAACATGTCCCATGTATGTTAAACAATCAAGGAACACACTCTCCTCACTTATCCTGTTCACCTGGTAACATGTCCCGTGTGTATTAAACCATCAGGGGAACACACTCTCCTCACTTATACTGTTCACCTGGCAACATGTCCCGTGTGTATTAAACAATCAGGGGAAGACACTCTCCTCACTGATACTGTTCACCTGGTAACATGTACCATGTATATTATACCATCAGGGGAACACACTCTTCTCACTTATACTGTTCACCTGGTAACATGTCCCGTGTATATTAAACAATCAGGGGAACACACTCTCCTCACTTATACTGTTCAACTGGTAACATGTCCTGTGTGCATTAAACAATCAGGGGAACACACTCCCCTCACTTATACTGTTCACCTGGTGACATGTCCTGTGTGCATTAAACAATCAGGGGAACACACTCTCCTCACTTATACTGTTCACCTGGTAACATGTCCTGTGTGTATTAAACAATCAGGGGAACATACTCTCCTCACTTCTAATGTTCACCTGGTAACATGTCCTGTGTGTATTAAACAATCAGGGGAACACACTCTCCTCACTTATACTGTTCACCTGGTAACATGTCCTGTGTATATTAAACCATCAGGGGGGCACACTCTCCTCACTTATACTGTTCACCTGGTAACATGTCCCGTGTGTATTAAACCATCAGGGGAACACACTCTCCTCACTTATACTGTTCACCTGGTAACATGTCCGGTGTATATTAAACCATCAGGGGAACACACTCTCCTCACTTATACTGTTCTCCTTGTAACATGTCCCGTGTGTATTAAACAATCAGGGGAACACAATCTCCTCACTTATACTGTTCACCTGGTAACATGTCCTGTGTGCATTAAACCATTAGGGGAACACACTCTCCTCACTTTTACTGTTCACCTGGTAACATGTCCCGTGTGTATTAAACAATCAGGGGAACACACTCTCCTCACTTATGCTGTTCACCTGGTGACATGTCGCGTGTGTATCAAACAATCAGGGGAACACACTCTCCTCACTTATACTGTTCACCTTGTATCATGTCCGGTGGATATTAAACCATCAGGGGAACACACTCTCCTCACTTATACTGTTCACCTGGTAACATGTCCTGTGTATATTAAACCATCAGGGGAACACACTCCCCTCACTGAGACTGTTCATCTGGTAACATGTCCCGTGTGTATTAAACCATCAGGGGAACACAATCTCCTCACTTTTACTTTTCACCTGGTAACATGTCCCATGTGTATCAAACCATCAGGGGAACACACTCTCCTCACGTATCCTGTTCACTTGGTAACATGTCCCATGTATATTCAACAATCAGGGGAACACATTCTCCTCACTTATACTGTTCACTTGGTAACAGGTCCCATGTATATTAAACCATCAGGGGAACACACTCTCCTCACTTATACTGTTCACCTGGCAACATGTCCCGTGTGTATTAAACAATCAGGGGAACACACTCTCCTCACTTATACTGTTCACCTGGTAAAATGTCCCATGTATATTATACCATCAGGGGAACACACTCTCCTCACTTATACTGTTCACCTGGTAACATGTCCCATGTATATTAAACCATCAGGGGAACACACTCTCGTCACTTATACTGTTCACCTGGTAACATGTCCCGTGTGTGTTAAACAATCAGGGGAACACACTCTCCTCACTTATACTGTTCACCTGGTAACATGTCCCATGTTTATTATACCATCAGGGGAACACATTCTCCTCACATATACTGTTCACTTGGTAACAGGTCCCATGTATATTAAACCATCAGGGGAACACACTCTCCTCACTTATACTGTTCACCTGGCAACATGTCCCGTGTGTATTAAACAATCAGGGGAACACACTCTCCTCACTTATACAGTTCACCTGGTAACATGTCCCATGTATTTTATACCATCAGGGGAACACACTCTCCTCACTTATACTGTTCACCTGGTAACATGTCCCATGTATATTAAACCATCAGGGGAACACACTCTCGTCACTTATACTGTTCACCTGGTAACATGTCCCGTGTGTGTTAAACAATCAGGGGAACACACTCTCCTCACTTATACTGTTCACCTGGTAACATGTCCCATGTTCATTATACCATCAGGGGAACGCACTCTCCTCACTTATACTTCTAACTTGGTAACATGTCCGGTGTATATTAAACCATCAGGGGAACACACTCTCCTCACTTATACATTCACCTGGTAACATGTCCGGTGTATATTAAACAATCAGGCGAACACACTCCCCTCACTTATACTGTTCAACTGGCAACATGTCCCGTGTATATTAAACAATCAGGGGAACACATTCTCCTCACTTATGCAGTTCACTTGGTGACAAGTCCCGTGCGTATTAAACAATCAGAGGAACACATTCTCCTCACTTATGCTGTTCACCTGGTAACATGTCCCGTTAAGATTAAACCATCAGGGGAACACACTCTCCTCACTTATACTGTTCACCTGGTAACATGTCTCGTGTATATTAAACCATCAGGGGAACACACTCTCCTCACTTATACTGTTCACCTGGTAACATGTCCCGTGTGTATTAAACCATCAGGGGAACACACTCTCCTCACTTATACCGTTCACCTGGTAACATGTCCTGTGTGCATTAAACCATCAGGGGAACACACTCTCCTCACTTATACTGTTCACCTGGTAACGTGTCCCGTGCGTATTAAACAATCAGTGGAACACACTCTCCTCACTAATACTTTTCAATTGGTAACATGTCCTGTGTGGATTAAACCATCAGGGGAACACACTCTCCTCACTTATACTGTTCACCTGCTAACATGTCCCGTGCGTATTAAACAATCAGGGGAACACACTCTCCTCACTTATACTTTTCAACTGGTAACATGTCCCATGTGTATTAAACCATCAGGGGAACACACTCTCCTCACTTATACTGTTCACCTGGTAACATGTCCTGTGTGCATTAAACAATCAGGGGAACACACTCTCCTCACTAATACTGTTCACCTGGTAACATGTCCCATGTATGTTAAACAATCAGGGAACACACTCTCCTCACTTATCCTGTTCACCTGGTAACATGTCCCATGTATATTAAACCATCAGGGGAACACACTCTCCTCACTTATACTGTTCACCTGGCAACATGTCCCGTGTGTATTAAACAATCAGGGGAAGACGCTCTCCTCACTTATACTGTTCACCTGGTAACATGTACCATGTATATTATACCATTTGGGGAACACACTCTCCTCACTTATACTGTTCACCTGGTAACATGTCCCGTGTATATTAAACAATCAGGGGAACACACTCTCCTCACTTATACTGTTCAACTGGTAACATGTCCTGTGTGCATTAAACAATCAGGGGAACACACTCCCCTCACTTATACTGTTCACCTGGTGACATGTCCTGTGTGCATTAAACAATCAGGGGAACACACTCTCCTCACTTATACTTTTCACCTGGTAACATGTCTGGTGCATATTAAACCATCAGGGGAACACACTCTCCTCACTTATACAGTTCACCTGGTAACATGTCCCGTGCATATTAAACAATCAAGGGAACACACTCTCCTCACTTATACTGTTCACCTGGTAACATGTCCCATGTATATTAAACCATCAGGGGCACACACTCTCCTCACTTAACATGTTCACCTGGTAACATGTCCCCTGTGTATTAAACAATCAGGGGAACACACTCTCCTCACTTATACTGTTCACCTGGTAACATGTCCTGTGTGTATTAAACAATCAGGGGAACATACTCTCCTCACTTATAATGTTCACCTGGTAACATGTCCTGTGTGTATTAAACATTCAGGGGAACACACTCTCCTCACTTATACTGTTCACCTGGTAACATGTCCTGTGTATATTAAACCATCAGTGGAACACACTCTCCTCACTTATACTGTACACCTGGTAACATGTCCCGTGTGTATTAAACCATCAGGGGAACACACTCTCCTCACTTATACAGTTCACCTGGTAACATGTCCCGTGCATATTAAACAATCAGGGGAACACACTCTCCTCACTTATACTGTTCACCTGGTAACATGTCACATGTATATTAAACCATCTGGGGCACACACTCTCCTCACTTAACATGTTCAATTGGTAACATGTCCCGTGTGTACTAAACAATCAGGGGAACACACTCTCCTCACTTATACTGTTCACCTGGTAACATGTCCTGTGTGTATTAAACAATCAGGGGAACATACTCTCCTCACTTATAATGTTCACCTGGTAACATGTCCTGTGTGTATTAAACAATCAGGGGAACACACTCTCCTCACTTATACTGTTCACCTGGTAACATGTCCTGTGTATATTAAACCATCAGGGGAACACACTCTCCTCACTTATACTGTTCACCTGGTAACATGTCCCGTCTGTTTTAAACAATCAGGGGAACACACTCTCCTCACTTATACTGTTCACCTGGTAACATGTCCTGTGTATATTAAAACATCAGGGGAACACACTCTCCTCACTTATACTGTTCTCCTTGTAACATGTCCCGTCTGTTTTAAACAATCAGGGGAACACACTCTCCTCACTTATACTGTTCACCTGGTAACATGTCCTGTGTGCATTAAACCATCAGGGGAACACACTCTGCTCACTTATACTGTTCACCTGGTAACATGTCCCGTGTGTATTAAACAATCAGGGGAACACACTCTCCTCACTTATGCTGTTCACCTGGTGACATGTCGCGTGTGTATTAAACAATCAGGGGAACACACTCTCCTCACTTATACTGTTCACCTGGTAACATGTCCTGTGTATATTAAACCAGCAGGCGAACACACTCTCCTCACTGAGACTGTTCATCTGGTAACATGTCCCGTGGCTATTAAACAATCAGCGGAACACAATCTCCTCACTTATACTGTTCACCTGGTGACATGTCCCATGTATATTAAACCATCAGGGGAACACTCTCTCCTCACTTATGCTGTTCACCTGGTAACATGTCCCGTGTATATTAAACCATCAGGGGAACACACTCTCCTCACTTATACTGTTCACCTGGTAACATGTCCCGTGTATATTAAACCATCAGGGGAACACACTCTCCTCACTTATACCGTTCACCTGGTAACATGTCCTGTGTGCATTAAACCATCAGGGGAACACACTCTCCTCACTTATACTGTTCACCTGGTAACGTGTCCCGTGCGTATTAAACAATCAGTGGAACACACTCTCCTCACTAATACTTTTCAATTGGTAACATGTCCTGTGTGGATTAAACCATCAGGGGAACACACTCTCCTCACTTATACTGTTCACCTGGTAACATGTCCCGTGCGTATTAAACAATCAGGGGAACACACTCTCCTCACTTATACTTTTCAACTGTTAACATGTCCCATATGTATTAAACCATCAGGGGAACACACTCTCCTCACTTATACTGTTCACCTGGTAACATGTCCTGTGTGTATTAAACAATCAGGGGAACACACTCTCCTCACTTATACTGTTCACCTGGTAACATGTCCTGTGTATATTAAACCATCAGTGGAACACACTCTCCTCACTTATACTGTTCACCTGGTAACATGTCCCGTGTGTATTAAACCATCAGGGGAACACACTCTCCTCACTTATACAGTTCACCTGGTAACATGTCCGTGCATATTAAACAATCAGGGGAACACACTCTCCTCACTTATACTGTTCACCTGGTAACATGTCACATGTATACTAAACCATCAGGGGCACACACTCTCCTCACTTATACTGTTCACCTGGTAACATGTCCTGTGTGCATTAAATAATCAGGGGAACACACTCTCCTCACTAATACTGTTCACCTGGTAACATGTCCCATGTATGTTAAACAATCAGGGAACACACTCTCCTCACTTATCCTGTTCACCTGGTAACATGTCCCATGTATATTAAACCATCAGGGGAACACACTCTCCTCACTTATACTGTTCACCTGGCAACATGTCCCGTGTGTATTAAACAATCAGGGGAAGACGCTCTCCTCACTTATACTGTTCACCTGGTAACATGTACCATGTATATTATACCATTTGGGGAACACACTCTCCTCACTTATACTGTTCAACTGGTAACATGTCCTGTGTGCATTAAACAATCAGGGGAACACACTCCCCTCACTTATACTGTTCACCTGGTGACATGTCCTGTGTGCATTAAACAATCAGGGGAACACACTCTCCTCACTTATACTGTTCACCTGGTAACATGTCTGGTGCATATTAAACCATCAGGGGAACACACTCTCCTCACTTATACAGTTCACCTGGTAACATGTCCCGTGCATATTAAACAATCAAGGGAACACACTCTCCTCACTTATACTGTTCACCTGGTAACATGTCCCATGTATATTAAACCATCAGGGGCACACACTCTCCTCACTTAACATGTTCACCTGGTAACATGTCCCCTGTGTATTAAACAATCAGGGGAACACACTCTCCTCACTTAACATGTTCACCTGGTAACATGTCCTGTGTGTATTAAACAATCAGGGGAACATACTCTCCTCACTTATAATGTTCACCTGGTAACATGTCCTGTGTGTATTAAACAATCAGGGGAACACACTCTCCTCACTTATACTGTTCACCTGGTAACATGTCCTGTGTATATTAAACCATCAGTGGAACACACTCTCCTCACTTATACTGTTCACCTGGTAACATGTCCCGTGTGTATTAAACCATCAGGGGAACACACTCTCCTCACTTATACTGTTCACCTGGTAACATGTCCCGTGCATATTAAACAATCAGGGGAACACACTCTCCTCACTTATACTGTTCACCTGGTAACATGTCACATGTATATTAAACCATCAGGGGCACACACTCTCCTCACTTAACATGTTCACCTGGTAACATGTCCCGTGTGTATTAAACAATCAGGGGAACACACTCTCCTCACTTATACTGTTCACCTGGTAACATGTCCTGTGTGTATTAAACAATCAGGGGAACATACTCTCCTCACTTATAATGTTCACCTGGTAACATGTCCTGTGTGTATTAAACAATCAGGGGAACACACTCTCCTCACTTATACTGTTCACCTGGTAACATGTCCTGTGTATATTAAACAATCAGGGGAACACACTCTCCTCACTTATACTGTTCACCTGGTAACATGTCCCGTGTGTATTAAAACATCAGGGGAACACACTCTCCTCACTTATACTGTTCTCCTTGTAACATGTCCCGTGTGTTTTAAACAATCAGGGGAACACACTCTCCTCACTTATACTGTTCACCTGGTAACATGTCCTGTGTGCATTAAACCATCAGGGGAACACACTCTCCTCACTTATACTGTTCACCTGGTAACATGTCCCGTGTGTATTAAACAATCAGGGGAACACATTCTCCTCACTTATGCTGTTCACCTGGTGACATGTCGCGTGTGTATTAAACAATCAGGGGAACACACTCTCCTCACTTATACTGTTCACCTGGTAACATGTCCTGTGTATATTAAACCAGCAGGGGAACACACTCTCCTCACTGAGACTGTTCATCTGGTAACATGTCCCGTGGCTATTAAACAATCAGCTGAACACAATCTCCTCACTTATACTGTTCACCTGGTGACATGTCCCATGTATATTAAACCATCAGGGGAACACTCTCTCCTCACTTATGCTGTTCACCTGGTAACATGTCCAGTGTATATTAAACCATCAGGGGAACACACTCTCCTCACTTATACTGTTCACCTGGTTACATGTCCCGTGTATATTAAACCATCAGGGGACCACACTCTCCTCACTTATACCGTTCACCTGGTAACATGTCCTGTGTGCATTAAACCATCAGGGGAACACACTCTCCTCACTTATACTGTTCACCTGGTAACATGTCCCGTGCGTATTAAACAATCAGGGGAACACACTCTCCTCACTTATACTTTTCAACTGGTAACATGTCCCATGTGTATTAAACCATCAGGGGAACACACTCTCCTCACTTATACTGTTCACCTGGTAACATGTCCTGTGTGCATTAAACAATCAGGGGAACACACTCTCCTCACTAATACTGTTCACCTGGTAACATGTCCCATGTATGTTAAACAATCAGGGAACACACTCTCCTCACTTATCCTGTTCACCTGGTAACATGTCCCATGTATATTAAACCATCAGGGGAACACACTCTCCTCACTTATACTGTTCACCTGGCAACATGTCCCGTGTGTATTAAACAATCAGGGGAAGACGCTCTCCTCACTTATACTGTTCACCTGGTAACATGTACCATGTATATTATACCATTTGGGGAACACACTCTCCTCACTTATACTGTTCACCTGGTAACATGTCCCGTGTATATTAAACAATCAGGGGAACACACTCTCCTCACTTATACTGTTCAACTGGTAACATGTCCTGTGTGCATTAAACAATCAGGGGAACACACTCCCCTCACTTATACTGTTCACCTGGTGACATGTCCTGTGTGCATTAAACAATCAGGGGAACACACTCTCCTCACTTATACTGTTCACCTGGTAACATGTCTGGTGCATATTAAACCATCAGGGGAACACACTCTCCTCACTTATACAGTTCACCTGGTAACATGTCCCGTGCATATTAAACAATCAAGGGAACACACTCTCCTCACTTATACTGTTCACCTGGTAACATGTCCCATGTATATTAAACCATCAGGGGCACACACTCTCCTCACTTAACATGTTCACCTGGTAACATGTCCCCTGTGTATTAAACAATCAGGGGAACACACTCTCCTCACTTATACTGTTCACCTGGTAACATGTCCTGTGTGTATTAAACAATCAGGGGAACATACTCTCCTCACTTATAATGTTCACCTGGTAACATGTCCTGTGTGTTTTAAACAATCAGGGGAACACACTCTCCTCACTTATACTGTTCACCTGGTAACATGTCCTGTGTATATTAAACCATCAGTGGAACACACTCTCCTCACTTATACTGTTCACCTGGTAACATGTCCCGTGTGTATTAAACCATCAGGGGAACACACTCTCCTCACTTATACAGTTCACCTGGTAACATGTCCCGTGCATATTAAACAATCAGGGGAACACACTCTCCTCACTTATACTGTTCACCTGGTAACATGTCACATGTATATTAAACCATCAGGGGTACACACTCTCCTCACTTAACATGTTCACCTGGTAACATGTCCCGTGTGTATTAAACAATCAGGGGAACACACTCTCCTCACTTATACTGTTCACCTGGTAACATGTCCTGTGTGTATTAAACAATCAGGGGAACATACTGTCCTCACTTATAATGTTCACCTGGTAACATGTCCTGTGTGTATTAAACAATCAGGGGAACACACTCTCCTCACTTATACTGTTCACCTGGTAACATGTCCTGTGTATATTAAACCATCAGGGGAACACACTCTCCTCACTTATACTGTTCACCTGGTAACATGTCCCGTGTGTATTAAAACATCAGGGGAACACACTCTCCTCACTTATACTGTTCTCCTTGTAACATGTCCCGTGTGTTTTAAACAATCAGGGGAACACACTCTCCTCACTTATACTGTTCACATGGTAACATGTCCTGTGTGCATTAAACCATCAGGGGAACATACTCTCCTCACTTATACTGTTCACCTGGTAACATGTCCCGTGTATATTAAACAATCAGGGGAACACACTCTCCTCACTTATACTGTTCAACTGGTAACATGTCCTGTGTGCATTAAACAATCAGGGGAACACACTCCCCTCACTTATACTGTTCACCTGGTGACATGTCCTGTGTGCATTAAACAATCAGGGGAACACACTCTCCTCACTTATACTGTTCACCTGGTAACATGTCTGGTGCATATTAAACCATCAGGGGAACACACTCTCCTCACTTATACAGTTCACCTGGTAACATGTCCCGTGCATATTAAACAATCAAGGGAACACACTCTCCTCACTTATACTGTTCACCTGGTAACATGTCCCATGTATATTAAACCATCAGGGGCACACACTCTCCTCACTTAACATGTTCACCTGGTAACATGTCCCCTGTGTATTAAACAATCAGGGGAACACACTCTCCTCACTTATACTGTTCACCTGGTAACATGTCCTGTGTGTATTAAACAATCAGGGGAACATACTCTCCTCACTTATAATGTTCACCTGGTAACATGTCCTGTGTGTATTAAACAATCAGGGGAACACACTCTCCTCACTTATACTGTTCACCTGGTAACATGTCCTGTGTATATTAAACCATCAGTGGAACACACTCTCCTCACTTATACTGTTCACCTGGTAACATGTCCCGTGTGTATTAAACCATCAGGGGAACACACTCTCCTCACTTATACAGTTCACCTGGTAACATGTCCCGTGCATATTAAACAATCAGGGGAACACACTCTCCTCACTTATACTGTTCACCTGGTAACATGTCACATGTATATTAAACCATCAGGGGCACACACTCTCCTCACTTAACATGTTCACCTGGTAACATGTCCCGTGTGTATTAAACAATCAGGGGAACACACTCTCCTCACTTATACTGTTCACCTGGTAACATGTCCTGTGTGTATTAAACAATCAGGGAAACATACTCTCCTCACTTATAATGTTCACCTGGTAACATGTCCTGTGTGTATTAAACAATCAGGGGAACACACTCTCCTCACTTATACTGTTCACCTGGTAACATGTCCTGTGTATATTAAACCATCAGGGGAACACACTCTCCTCACTTATACTGTTCACCTGGTAACATGTCCCGTGTGTATTAAAACATCAGGGGAACACACTCTCCTCACTTATACTGTTCTCCTTGTAACATGTCCCGTGTGTTTTAAACAATCAGGGGAACACACTCTCCTCACTTATACTGTTCACCTGGTAACATGTCCTGTGTGCATTAAACCGTCAGGGGAACACACTCTCCTCACTTATACTGTTCACCTGGTAACATGTCCCGTGTGTATTAAACAATCAGGGGAACACACTCTCCTCACTTATGCTGTTCACCTGGTGACATGTCGCGTGTGTATTAAACAATCAGGGGAACACACTCTCCTCACTTATACTGTTCACCTGGTAACATGTCCTGTGTATATTAAACCAGCAGGGGAACACACTCTCCTCACTGAGACTGTTCATCTGGTAACATGTCCCGTGGCTATTAAACAATCAGCGGAACACAATCTCCTCACTAATACTGTTCACCTGGTGACATGTCCCATGTATATTAAACCATCAGGGGAACACTCTCTCCTCACTGATGCTGCTCACCTGGTAACATGTCCCGTGTATATTAAACCATCAGGGGAACACTCTCTCCTCACTTATACTGTTCACCTGGTAACATGTCCCGTGTATATTAAACCATCAGGGGAACACACTCTCCTCACTTATACCGTTCACCTGGTAACATGTCCTGTGTGCATTAAACCATCAGGGGAACACACTCTCCTCACTTATACTGTTCACCTGGTAACGTGTCCCGTGCGTATTAAACAATCAGTGGAACACACTCTCCTCACTTATACTGTTCACCTGGTAACATGTCCTGTGTGTATTAAACAATCAGGCGAACATAATCTCCTCACTTATAATGTTCACCTGGTAACATGTCCTGTGTGTATTAAACAATCAGGGGAACACACTCTCCTCACTTATACTGTTCACCTGGTAACATGTCCTGTGTATATTAAACCATCAGTGGAACACACTCTCCTCACTTATACTGTTCACCTGGTAACATGTCCCGTGTGTATTAAACCATCAGGGGAACACACTCCCCTCACTTATACAGTTCACCTGGTAACATGTCCCGTGCATATTAAACAATCAGGGGAACACACTCTCCTCACTTATACTGTTCACCTGGTAACATGTCCTGTGTGCATTAAACCATCAGGGGCACACACTCTCCTCACTTAACATGTTCACCTGGTAACATGTCCCGTGTGTATTAAACAATCAGGGGAACACACTCTCCTCACTTATACTGTTCACCTGGTAACATGTCCCGTGCATATTAAACAATCATGGGAACACACTCTCCTCACTTATACTGTTGATCTGGTAACATCTCCGGTGTATATTAAACCATCAGGGGAACACACTCTCCTCACTTATACTGTTCACCTGGTAACATGTCCTCTGTATATTAAACCATCAAGGGAACACACTCCCTTCACTGAGACTGTTCATCTGGTAACATGTCCCGTGTGTATTAAACCATCAGGGGAACACAATCTCCTCACTTATATTTTTCACCTGGTAACATGTCCCATGTGTATCAAACCATCAGGGGAACACACTCTCCTCACGTATCCTGTTCACTTGGTAACATGTCCCATGCATATTCAACAATCAGGGGAACACATTCTCCTCACTTATACTGTTCACTTGGTAACAGGTCCCATGTATATTAAACCATCAGGGGAACACACTCTCCTCACTTATACTGTTCACCTGGCAAAATGTCCCGTGTGTATTAAACAATCAGGGGAACACACTCTCCTCACTTATACTGTTCACCTGGCAACATGTCCCGTGTGTATTAAACAATCAGGGGAACACACTCTCCTCACTTATACTGTTCACCTGGTAACATGTCCCATGTATATTAAACCATCAGGGGCACACACTCTCCTCACTTAACATGTTCACCTGGTAACATGTCCCGTGTGTATTAAACAATCAGCGGAACACACTGTCCTCACTTATACTGCTCACCTGATAACATGTCCTGTGTGTATTAAACAATCAGGGGAACATACTCTCCTCACTTATACCGTTCACCTGGTAACATGTCCTGTGTGCATTAAACCATCAGGGGAACACACTCTCCTCACTTATACTGTTCACCTGGTAACGTGTCCCGTGCGTATTAAAGAATCAGTGGAACACACTCTCCTCACTAATACTTTTCAATTGGTAACATGTCCTGTGTGGATTAAACCATCAGGGGAACACACTCTCCTCACTTATACTGTTCACCTGGTAACATGTCCCGCGCGTATTAAACAATCAGGGGAACACACTCTCCTCACTTATACTTTTCAACTGGTAACATGTCCCATGTGTATTAAACCATCAGGGGAACACACTCTCCTCACTTATACTGTTCACCTGGTAACATGTCCTGTGTGCATTAAACAATCAGGGAAACACACTCTCCTCACTAATACTGTTCACCTGGTAACATGTCCCATGTATGGTAAACAATCAGGGAACACACTCTCCTCACTTATCCTGTTCACCTGGTAACATGTCCCATGTATATTAAACCATCAGGGGAACACACTCTCCTCACTTATACTGTTCACCTGGCAACATGTCCCGTGTGTATTAAACAATCAGGGGAAGACACTCTCCTCACTTATACTGTTCACCTGGTAACATGTACCATGTATATTATACCATTTGGGGAACACACTCTCCTCACTTATACTGTTCACCTGGTAACATGTCCCGTGTATATTAAACAATCAGGGGAACACACTCTCCTCACTTATACTGTTCAACTGGTAACATGTCCTGTGTGCATTAAACAATCAGGGGAACACACTCCCCTCACTTATACCGTTCACCTGGTGACATGTCCTGTGTGCATTAAACAATCAGGGGAATACACTCTCCTCACTTATACTGTTCACCTGGTAACATGTCTGGTGCATATTAAACCATCAGGGGAACACACTCTCCTCACTTATACAGTTCACCTGGTAACATGTCCCGTGCATATTAAACTATCAAGGGAACACACTCTCCTCTCTTATACTGTTCACCTGGTAACATGTCCCATGTATATTAAACCATCAGGGGCACACACTCTCCTCACTTAACATGTTCACCTGGTAACATGTCCCCTGTGTATTAAACAATCAGGGGAACACACTCTCCTCACGTATACTGTTCACCTGGTAACATGTCCAGTGTGTATTAAACAATCAGGGGAACATACTCTCCTCACTTATAATGTTCACCTGGTAACATGTCCTGTGTGTATTAAACAATCAGGGGAACACACTCTCCTCACTTATACTGTTCACCTGGTAACATGTCCTGTGTATATTAAACCATCAGTGGAACACACTCTCCTCACTTATACTGTTCACCTGGTAACATGTCCCGTGTGTATTAAACCATCAGGGGAACACACTCTCCTCACTTATACAGTTCAACTGGTAACATGTCCCGTGCACATTAAACAATCAGGGGAACACACTCTCCTCACTTATACTGTTCACCTGGTAACATGTCACATGTATATTAAACCATCAGGGGCACACACTCTCCTCACTTAACATGTTCACCTGGTAACATGTCCCGTGTGTATTAAACAATCAGGGGAACACACTCTCCTCACTTATACTGTTCACCTGGTAACATGTCCTGTGTGTATTAAACAATCAGGGGAACATACTCTCCTCACTTATAATGTTCACCTGGTAACATGTCCTGTGTATATTAAACAATCAGGGGAACACACTCTCCTCACTTATACTGTTCACCTGGTAACATGTCCTGTGTATATTAAACCATCAGGGGAACACACTCTCCTCACTTATACTGTTCACCTGGTAACATGTCCCGTGTGTATTAAAACATCAGGGGAACACACTCTTCTCACTTATACTGTTCACCTGGTAACATGTCCTGTGTATATTAAACCATCAGTGGAACACACTCTCCTCACTTATACTGTTCACCTGGTAACATGTCCCGTGTGTATTAAACAATCAGGGGAACACACTCTCCTCACTTATGCTGTTCACCTGGTGACATGTCGCGTGTGTATTAAACAATCAGGGGAACACACTCTCCTCACTTATACTGTTCACCTGGTAACATGTCCTGTGTATATTAAACCAGCAGGGGAACACACTCTCCTCACTGAGACTGTTCATCTGGTAACATGTCCCGTGGCTATTAAACAATCAGCGGAACACAATCTCCTCACTTATACTGTTCACCTGGTGACATGTCCCATGTATATTAAACCATCAGGGGAACACTCTCTCCTCACTTATGCTGTTCACCTGGTAACATGTCCCGTGTATATTAAACCATCAGGGGAACACACTCTCCTCACTTATACTGTTCACCTGGTAACATGTCCCGTGTATATTAAACCATCAGGGGAACACACTCTCCTCACTTATACCGTTCACCTGGTAACATGTCCTGTGTGCATTAAACCATCAGGGGAACACACTCTTCTCACTTATACTGTTCACCTGGTAACGTGTCCCATGCGTATTAAACAATCAGTGGAACACACTCTCCTCACTAATACTTTTCAATTGGTAACATGTCCTGTGTGGATTAAACCATCAGGGGAACACACTCTCCTCACATATACTGTTCACCTGGTAACATGTCCCGTGCGTATTAAACAATCAGGGGAACACACTCTCCTCACTTATGCTTTTCAACTGGTAACATGTCCCATGTGTATTAAACCATCAGGGGAACACACTCTCCTCACTTATACTGTTCACCTGGTAACATGTCCTGTGTGCATTAAACAATCAGGGGAACACACTCTCCTCACTAATACTGTTCACCTGGTAACATGTCCCATGTATGTTAAACAATCAGGGAACACACTCTCCTCACTTATCCTGTTCACCTGGTAACATGTCCCATGTATATTAAACCATCAGGGGAACACACTCTCCTCACTTATACTGTTCACCTGGCAACATGTCCCGTGTGTATTAAACAATCAGGGGAAGACACTCTCCTCACTTATACTGTTCACCTGGTAACATGTACCATGTATATTATACCATTTGGGGAACACACTCTCCTCACTTATACTGTTCACCTGGTAACATGTCCCGTGTATATTAAACAATCAGGGGAACACACTCTCCTCACTTATACTGTTCAACTGGTAACATGTCCTGTGTGCATTAAACAATCAGGGGAACACACTCCCCTCACTTATACTGTTCACCTGGTGACATGTCCTGTGTGCATTAAACAATCAGGGGAACACACTCTCCTCACTTATACTGTTCACCTGGTAACATGTCTGGTGCATATTAAACCATCAGGGGAACACACTCTCCTCACTTATACAGTTCACCTGGTAACATGTCCCGTGCATATTAAACAATCAAGGGAACACACTCTCCTCACTTATAATGTTCACCTGGTAACATGTCCCATGTATATTAAACCATCAGGGGCACACACTCTCCTCACTTAACATGTTCACCTGGTAACATGTCCCGTGTGTATTAAACAATCAGGGGAACACACTCTCCTCACTTATACTGTTCAACTGGTAACATGTCCTGTGTGTATTAAACAATCAGGGGAACATGCTCTCCTCACTTATAATGTTCACCTGGTAACATGTCCTGTGTGTATTAAACAATCAGGGGAACACACTCTCCTCACTTATACTGTTCACCTGGTAACATGTCCTGTGTATATTAAACCATCAGTGGAACACACTCTCCTCACTTATACTGTTCACCTGGTAACATGTCCCGTGTGTATTAAACCATCAGGGGAACACACTCTCCTCACTTATACAGTTCACCTGGTAACATGTCCCGTGCATATTAAACAATCAGGGGAACACACTCTCCTCACTTATACTGTTCACCTGGTAACATGTCACATGTATATTAAACCATCAGGGGCACACATTCTCCTCACTTAACATGTTCACCTGGTAACATGTCCCGTGTGTATTAAACAATCAGGGGAACACACTCTCCTCACTTATACTGTTCACCTGGTAACATGTCCTGTGTGTATTAAACAATCAGGGGAACATAGTCTCCTCACTTATAATGTTCACCTGGTAACATGTCCTGTGTGTATTATACAATCAGGGGAACACACTCTCCTCACATATACTGTTCACCTGGTAACATGTCCTGTGTATATTAAACCATCAGGGGAACACACTCTCCTCACTTATACTGTTCACCTGGTAACATGTCCCGTGTATATTAAACCATCAGGGGAACACACTCTCCTCACTTATACTGTTCTCCTTGTAACATGTCCCGTGTGTTTTAAACAATCAGGGGAACACACTCTCCTCACTTATACTGTTCACCTGGTAACATGTCCCGTGTGTATTAAACAATCAGGGGAACACACTCTCCTCACTTATGCTGTTCACCTGGTGACATGTCGCGTGTGTATTAAACAATCAGGGGAACACACTCTCCTCACTTATACTGTTCACCTGGTATCATGTCCTGTGTATATTAAACCAGCAGGGGAACACACTCTCCTCACTGAGACTGTTCATCTGTTAACATGTCCCGTGGCTGTTAAACAATCAGCGGAACACAATCTCCTCACTTATACTGTTCACCTGGTGACATGTCCGGTGTATATTAAACCATCAGGGGAACACTCTCTCCTCACTTATGCTGTTCACCTGGTAACATGTCCCGTGTGTATAGAACATTCAGAGGAACACACTCTCCTCACTTATACCGTTCTCCTGGTAACATGTCCTGTGTGCATTAAACCATCACGGGAACACACTCTCCTCACTTATACTGTTCACCTGGTAACATGTCCCGTGCATATTAAACAATCATGGGAACACACTCTCCTCACTTATACTGTTGATCTGGTAACATCTCCGGTGTATATTAAACCATCAGGGGAACACACTCTCCTCACTTATACTGTTCACCTGGTAACATGTCCTGTGTATATTAAACCATCAGGGGAACACACTCCCTTCACTGAGACTGTTCATCTGGTAACATGTCCCGTGTGTATTAAACCATCAGGGGAACACAATCTCCTCACTTATATTTTTCACCTGGTAACATGTCCCATGTGTATCAAACCATCAGGGGAACACACTCTCCTCACGTATCCTGTTCACTTGGTAACATGTCCCATGCATATTCAACAATCAGGGGAACACATTCTCCTCACTTATACTGTTCACTTGGTAACAGGTCCCATGTATATTAAACCATCAGGGGAACACACTCTCCTCACTTATACTGTTCACCTGGCAAAATGTCCCGTGTGTATTAAACAATCAGGGGAACACACTCTCCTCACTTATACTGTTCACCTGGCAACATGTCCCGTGTGTATTAAACAATCAGGGGAACACACTCTCCTCACTTATACTGTTCACCTGGTAACATGTCCCATGTATATTAAACCATCAGGGGCACACACTCTCCTCACTTAACATGTTCACCTGGTAACATGTCCCGTGTGTATTAAACAATCAGCGGAACACACTGTCCTCACTTATACTGTTCACCTGGTAACATGTCCTGTGTGTATTAAACAATCAGGGGAACATACTCTCCTCACTTATAATGTTCACCTGGTAACATGTCCCGTGTGTATTAAACAATCAGCGGAACACACTGTCCTCACTTATACTGTTCACCTGGTAACATGTCCTGTGTGTATTAAACAATCAGGGGAACATACTCTCCTCACTTATAATGTTCACCTGGTGACATGTCCTGTGTGTATTAAACAATCAGGGGAACACACGCTCCTCACTTATACTGTTCACCTGGTAACATGTCCTGTGTATATTAAACCATCAGGGGAACACACTCTCCTCACTTATACTGTTCACCTGGTAACATGTCCCGTGTGTATTAAACCATCAGGGGAACACACACTCCTCTCTTATACTGTTCACCTGGTAACATGTCCGGTGTATATTAAACCATCAGGGGAACACACTCTCCTCACTTATACTGTTCACCTGGTAAAATGTCCCGTGTGTATTAAACCATCAGGGGAACACACTCTCCTCACTTATACTGTTCACCTGGGAACATGTCCGGTGTATATTAAACCATCAGGGGAACACACTCTCCTCACTTATACTGTTCTCCTTGTAACATGTCCCGTGTGTATTAAACAATCAGGGGAACACACTCTCCTCACTTATACTGTTCACCTGGTAACATTGCCTGTGTGCATTAGACCACCAGGGGAACACACTCTCCTCACTTATACTGTTCACCTGGTAACATGTCCCGTGTGTATTAAACAATCAGGGGAACACACTCTCCTCACTTATGCTGTTCACCTGGTGACATGTCGCGTGTGTATTAAACAATCAGGGGAACACACTCTCCTCACTTATACTGTTCACCTTGCATCATGTCCTGTGTATATTAAACCAGCAGGGGAACACACTCTCCTCACTTATACTGTTCATCTGGTAACATGTCCCGTGGGTATTAAACAATCAGGGGAACACACTCTCCTCACTTATACTGTTCACCTGGCAAAATGTCCCGTGTGTATTAAACAATCAGGGGAACACACTCTCCTCACTTATACTGTTCACCTGGCAACATGTCCCGTGTGTATTAACAATCAGGGGAACACACTCTCCTCACTTATACTGTTCACCTGGTGACATGTCCCATGTATATTAAACCATCAGGGGCACACACTCTCCTCACTTAACATGTTCACCTGGTAACATGTCCCGTGTGTATTAAACAATCAGCGGAACACACTGTCCTCACTTATACTGTTCACCTGGTAACATGTCCTGTGTGTATTAAACAATCAGGGGAACATACTCTCCTCACTTATAATGTTCACCTGGTAACATGTCCTGTGTGTATTAAACAATCAGGGGAACACACGCTCCTCACTTATACTGTTCACCTGGTAACATGTCCTGTGTATATTAAACCATCAGGGGAACACACTCTCCTCACTTATACTGTTCACCTGGTAACATGTCCCGTGTGTATTAAACCATCAGGGGAACACACTCTCCTCACTTATACTGTTCACCTGGTAACATGTCCGGTGTATATTAAACCATCAGGGGAACACACTCTCCTCACTTATACTGTTCACCTGGTAAAATGTCCCGTGTGTATTAAACCATCAGGGGAACACACTCTCCTCACTTATACTGTTCACCTGGGAACATGTCCGGTGTATATTAAACCATCAGGGGAACACACTCTCCTCACTTATACTGTTCTCCTTGTAACATGTCCCGTGTGTATTAAACAATCAGGGGAACACACTCTCCTCACTTATACTGTTCACCTGGTAACATTGCCTGTGTGCATTAGACCATCAGGGGAACACACTCTCCTCACTTATACTGTTCACCTGGGAACATGTCCCGTGTGTATTAAACAATCAGGGGAACACACTCTCCTCACTTATGCTGTTCACCTGGTGACATGTCGCGTGTGTATTAAACAATCAGGGGAACACACTCTCCTCACTTATACTGTTCACCTTGTATCATGTCCGGTGGATATTAAACCATCAGGGGAACACACTCTCCTCACTTATACTGTTCACCTGGTAACATGTCCTGTGTATATTAAACCAGCAGGGGAACACACTCTTCTCACTGAGACTGTTCATCTGTTAACATGTCCCGTGGCTGTTAAACAATCAGCGGAACACAATCTCCTCACTTATACTGTTCACCTGGTGACATGTCCCATGTATATTAAACCATCAGGGGAACACTCTCTCCTCACTTATGCTGTTCACCTGGTAACATGTCCCGTGTGTATAGAACATTCAGAGGAACACACTCTCCTCACTTATACCGTTCTCCTGGTAACATGTCCTGTGTGCATTAAACCATCACGGGAACACACTCTCCTCACTTATACTGTTCACCTGGTAACATGTCCCGTGCATATTAAACAATCATGGGAACACACTCTCCTCACTTATACTGTTGATCTGGTAACATCTCCGGTGTATATTAAACCATCAGGGGAACACACTCTCCTCACTTATACTGTTCACCTGGTAACATGTCCTGTGTATATTAAACCATCAGGGGAACACACTCCCTTCACTGAGACAGTTCATCTGGTAACATGTCCCGTGTGTATTAAACCATCAGGGGAACACAATCTCCTCACTTATATTTTTCACCTGGTAACATGTCCCATGTGTATCAAACCATCAGGGGAACACACTCTCCTCACGTATCCTGTTCACTTGGTAACATGTCCCATGCATATTCAACAATCAGGGGAACACATTCTCCTCACTTATACTGTTCACTTGGTAACAGGTCCCATGTATATTAAACCATCAGGGGAACACACTCTCCTCACTTATACTGTTCACCTGGCAAAATGTCCCGTGTGTATTAAACAATCAGGGGAACACACTCTCCTCACTTATACTGTTCACCTGGCAACATGTCCCGTGTGTATTAAACAATCAGGGGAACACACTCTCCTCACTTATACTGTTCACCTGGTAACATGTCCCATGTATATTAAACCATCAGGGGCACACACTCTCCTCACTTAACATGTTCACCTGGTAACATGTCCCGTGTGTATTAAACAATCAGCGGAACACACTGTCCTCACTTATACTGTTCACCTGGTAACATGTCCTGTGTGTATTAAACAATCAGGGGAACATACTCTCCTCACTTATAATGTTCACCTGGTAACATGTCCTGTGTGTATTAAACAATCAGGGGAACACACGCTCCTCACTTATACTGTTCACCTGGTAACATGTCCTGTGTATATTAAACCATCAGGGGAACACACTCTCCTCACTTATACTGTTCACCTGGTAACATGTCCCGTGTGTATTAAACCATCAGGGGAACACACTCTCCTCACTTATACTATTCACCTGGTAACATGTCCGGTGTATGTTAAACCATCAGGGGAACACACTCTCCTCACTTATACTGTTCACCTGGTAAAATGTCCCGTGTGTATTAAACCATCAGGGGAACACACTCTCCTCACTTATACTGTTCACCTGGGAACATGTCCGGTGTATATTAAACCATCAGGGGAACACACTCTCCTCACTTATACTGTTCTCCTTGTAACATGTCCCGTGTGTATTAAACAATCAGGGGAACTCACTCTCCTCACTTATACTGTTCACCTGGTAACATTGCCTGTGTGCATTAGACCATCAGGGGAACACACTCTCCTCACTTATACTGTTCACCTGGTAACATGTCCCGTGTGTATTAAACAATCAGGGGAAGACACTCTCCTCACTTATGCTGTTCACCTGGTGACATGTCGCGTGTGTATTAAACAATCAGGGGAACACACTCTCCTCACTTATACTGTTCACCTTGTATCATGTCCGGTGGATATTAAACCATCAGGGGAACACACTCTCCTCACTTATACTGTTCACCTGGTAACATGTCCTGTGTATATTAAACCAGCAGGGGAACACACTCTTCTCACTGAGACTGTTCATCTGGTAACATGTCCCGTGGGTATTAAACAATCAGGGGAACACACTCTCCTCACTTATACTGTTCACCTGGCAAAATGTCCCGTGTGTATTAAACAATCAGGGGAACACACTCTCCTCACTTATACTGTTCACCTGGCAACATGTCCCGTGTGTATTAAACAATCAGGGGAACACACTCTCCTCACTTATACTGTTCACCTGGTAACATGTCCCATGTATATTAAACCATGAGGGGCACACACTCTCCTCACTTAACATGTTCACCTGGTAACATGTCCCGTGTGTATTAAACAATCAGCGGAACACACTGTCCTCACTTATACTGTTCACCTGGTAACATGTCCTGTGTGTATTAAACAATCAGGGGAACATACTCTCCTCACTTATAATGTTCACCTGGTAACATGTCCTGTGTGTATTAAACAATCAGGGGAACACACGCTCCTCACTTATACTGTTCACCTGGTAACATGTCCTGTGTATATTAAACCATCAGGGGAACACAATCTCCTCACTTATACTGTTCACCTGGTAACATGTTCCGTGTGTATTAAACCATCAGGGGAACACACTCTCCTCACTTATACTGTTCACCTGGTAACATGTCCGGTGTGTATTAAACCATCAGGGGAACACACTCTCCTCACTTATACTGTTCACCTGGTAAAATGTCCCGTGTGTATTAAACCATCAGGGGAACACACTCTCCTCACTTATACTGTTCACCTGGGAACATGTCCGGTGTATATTAAACCATCAGGGGAACACACTCTCCTCACTTATACTGTTCTCCTTGTAACATGTCCCGTGTGTATTAAACAATCAGGGGAACACACTCTCCTCACTTATTCTGTTCACCTGGTAACATTGCCTGTGTGCATTAGACCATCAGGGGAACACACTCTCCTCACTTATACTGTTCACCTGGGAACATGTCCCGTGTGTATTAAACAATCAGGGGAACACACTCTCCTCACTTATGCTGTTCACCTGGTGACATGTCGCGTGTGTATTAAACAATCAGGGGAACACACTCTCCTCACTTATACTGTTCACCTTGTATCATGTCCGGTGGATATTAAACCATCAGGGGAACACACTCTCCTCACTTATACTGTTCACCTGGTAACATGTCCTGTGTATATTAAACCAGCAGGGGAACACACTCTTCTCACTGAGACTGTTCATCTGTTAACATGTCCCGTGGCTGTTAAACAATCAGCGGAACACAATCTGCTCACTTATACTGTTCACCTGGTGACATGTCCCATGTATATTAAACCATCAGGGGAACACTCTCTCCTCACTTATGCTGTTCACCTGGCAACATGTCCCGTGTGTATAGAACATTCAGAGGAACACACTCTCCTCACTTATACCGTTCTCCTGGTAACATGTCCTGTGTGCATTAAACCATCACGGGAACACACTCTCCTCACTTATACTGTTCACCTGGTAACATGTCCCGTGCATATTAAACAATCATGGGAACACACTCTCCTCACTTATACTGTTGATCTGGTAACATCTCCGGTGTATATTAAACCATCAGGGGAACACACTCTCCTCACTTATACTGTTCACCTGGTAACATGTCCTGTGTATATTAAACCATCAGGGGAACACACTCCCTTCACTGAGACTGTTCATCTGGTAACATGTCCCGTGTGTATTAAACCATCAGGGGAACACAATCTCCTCACTTATATTTTTCACCTGGTAACATGTCCCATGTGTATCAAACCATCAGGGGAACACACTCTCCTCACGTATCATGTTCACTTGGTAACATGTCCCATGCATATTCAACAATCAGGGGAACACATTCTCCTCACTTATACTGTTCACTTGGTAACAGGTCCCATGTATATTAAACCATCAGGGGAACACACTCTCCTCACTTATACTGTTCACCTGGCAAAATGTCCCGTGTGTATTAAACAATCAGGGGAACACACTCTCCTCACTTATACTGTTCACCTGGCAACATGTCCCGTGTGTATTAAACAATCAGGGGAACACACTCTCCTCACTTATACTGTTCACCTGGTAACATGTCCCATGTATATTAAACCATCAGGGGCACACACTCTCCTCACTTAACATGTTCACCTGGTAACATGTCCCGTGTGTATTAAACAATCAGCGGAACACACTGTCCTCACTTATACTGTTCACCTGGTAACATGTCCTGTGTGTATTAAACAATCAGGGGAACATACTCTCCTCACTTATAATGTTCACCTGGTAACATGTCCTGTGTGTATTAAACAATCAGGGGAACACACGCTCCTCACTTATACTGTTCACCTGGTAACATGTCCTGTGTATATTAAACCATCAGCGGAACACACTCTCCTCACTTATACTGTTCACCTGGTAACATGTCCCGTGTGTATTAAACCATCAGGGGAACACACTCTCCTCACTTATACTGTTCACCTGGTAACATGTCCGGTGTATGTTAAACCATCAGGGGAACACACTCTCCTCACTTATACTGTTCACCTGGTAAAATGTCCCGTGTGTATTAAACCATCAGGGGAACACACTCTCCTCACTTATACTGTTCACCTGGGAACATGTCCGGTGTATATTAAACCATCAGGGGAACACACTCTCCTCACTTATACTGTTCTCCTTGTAACATGTCCCGTGTGTATTAAACAATCAGGGGAACACACTCTCCTCACTTATACTGTTCACCTGGTAACATTGACTGTGTGCATTAGACCATCAGGGGAACACACTCTCCTCACTTATACTGTTCACCTGGTAACATGTCCCGTGTGTATTAAACAATCAGGGGAACACACTCTCCTCACTTATGCTGTTCACCTGGTGACATGTCGCGTGTGTATTAAACAATCAGGGGAACACACTCTCCTCACTTATACTGTTCACCTTGTATCATGTCCGGTGGATATTAAACCATCAGGGGAACACACTCTCCTCACTTATACTGTTCACCTGGTAACATGTCCTGTGTATATTAAACCAGCAGGGGAACACACTCTTCTCACTGAGACTGTTCATCTGGTAACATGTCCCGTGGGTATTAAACAATCAGGGGAACACACTCTCCTCACTTATACTGTTCACCTGGCAAAATGTCCCGTGTGTATTAAACAATCAGGGGAACACACTCTCCTCACTTATAATGTTCACCTGGCAACATGTCCCGTGTGTATTAAACAATCAGGGGAACACACTCTCCTCACTTATACTGTTCACCTGGTAACATGTCCCATGTATATTAAACCATGAGGGGCACACACTCTCCTCACTTAACATGTTCACCTGGTAACATGTCCCGTGTGTATTAAACAATCAGCGGAACACACTGTCCTCACTTATACTGTTCACCTGGTAACATGTCCTGTGTGTATTAAACAATCAGGGGAACATACTCTCCTCACTTATAATGTTCACCTGGTAACATGTCCTGTGTGTATTAAACAATCAGGGGAACACACGCTCCTCACTTATACTGTTCACCTGGTAACATGTCCTGTGTATATTAAACCATCAGGGGAACACACACTCCTCACTTATACTGTTCACCTGGTAACATGTCCCGTGTGTATTAAACCATCAGGGGAACACACTCTCCTCACTTATACTGTTCACCTGGTAACATGTCCGGTGTGTATTAAACCATCAGGGGAACACACTCTCCTCACTTATACTGTTCACCTGGTAAAATGTCCCGTGTGTATTAAACCATCAGGGGAACACACTCTCCTCACTTATACTGTTCACCTGGGAACATGTCCGGTTTATATTAAACCATCAGGGGAACACACTCTCCTCACTTATACTGTTCTCCTTGTAACATGTCCCGTGTGTATTAAACAATCAGGGGAACACACTCTCCTCACTTATTCTGTTCACCTGGTAACATTGCCTGTGTGCATTAGACCATCAGGGGAACACACCCTCCTCACTTATACTGTTCACCTGGGAACATGTCCCGTGTGTATTAAACAATCAGGGGAACACACTCTCCTCACTTATGCTGTTCACCTGGTGACATGTCGCGTGTGTATTAAACAATCAGGGGAACACACTCTCCTCACTTATACTGTTCACCTTGTATCATGTCCGGTGGATATTAAACCATCAGGGGAACACACTCTCCTCACTTATACTGTTCACCTGGTAACATGTCCTGTGTATATTAAACCAGCAGGGGAACACACTCTTCTCACTGAGACTGTTCATCTGTTAACATGTCCCGTGGCTGTTAAACAATCAGCGGAACACAATCTCCTCACTTATACTGTTCACCTGGTGACATGTCCCATGTATATTAAACCATCAGGGGAACACTCTCTCCTCACTTATGCTGTTCACCTGGTAACATGTCCCGTGTGTATAGAACATTCAGAGGAACACACTCTCCTCACTTATACCGTTCTCCTGGTAACATGTCCTGTGTGCATTAAACCATCACGGGAACACACTCTCCTCACTTATACTGTTCACCTGGTAACATGTCCCGTGCATATTAAACAATCATGGGAACACACTCTCCTCACTTATACTGTTGATCTGGTAACATCTCCGGTGTATATTAAACCATCAGGGGAACACACTCTCCTCACTTCTACTGTTCACCTGGTAACATGTCCTGTGTATATTAAACCATCAGGGGAACACACTCCCTTCACTGAGACTGTTCATCTGGTAACATGTCCCGTGTGTATTAAACCATCAGGGGAACACAATCTCCTCACTTATATTTTTCACCTGGTAACATGTCCAATGTGTATCTAACCATCAGGGGAACAAACTCTCCTCACGTATCCTGTCACTTGGTAACATGTCCCATGCATATTCAACAATCAGGGGAACACATTCTCCTCACTTATACTGTTCACTTGGTAACAGGTCCCATGTATATTAAACCATTAGGGGAACACACTCTCCTCACTTATACTGTTCACCTGGCAAAATGTCCCGTGTGTATTAAACAATCAGGGGAACACACTCTCCTCACTTATACTGTTCACCTGGCAACATGTCCCGTGTGTATTAAACAATCAGGGGAACACACTCTCCTCACTTATACTGTTCACCTGGTAACATGTCCCATGTATATTAAACCATCAGGGGCACACACTCTCCTCACTTAACATGTTCACCTGGTAACATGTGCCGTGTGTATTAAACAATCAGCGGAACACACTGTCCTCACTTATACTGTTCACCTGGTAACATGTCCTGTGTGTATTAAACAATCAGGGGAACATACTCTCCTCACTTATAATGTTCACCTGGTAACATGTCCTGTGTGTATTAAACAATCAGGGGAACACACGCTCCTCACTTATACTGTTCACCTGGTAACATGTCCCGTGTATATTAAACCATCAGGGGAACACACTCTCCTCACTTATACTGTTCACCTGGTAACATGTCCCGTGTGTATTAAACCATCAGGGGAACACACTCTCCTCACTTATACTGTTCACCTGGTAACATGTCCGGTGTATATTAAACCATCAGGGGAACACACTCTCCTCACTTATACTGTTCACCTGGTAAAATGTCCCGTGTGTATTAAACCATCAGGGGAACACACTCTCCTCACTTATACTGTTCACCTGGGAACATGTCCGGTGTATATTAAACCATCAGGGGAACACACTCTCCTCACTTATACTGTTCTCCTTGTAACATGTCCCGTGTGTATTAAACAATCAGGGGAACACACTCTCCTCACTTATACTGTTCACCTGGTAACATTGCCTGTGTGCATTAGACAATCAGGGGAACACACTCTCCTCACTTATACTGTTCACCTGGTAACATGTCCCGTGTGTATTAAACAATCAGGGGAACACACTCTCCTCACTTATGCTGTTCACCTGGTGACATGTCGAGTGTGTATTAAACAATCAGGGGAACACACTCTCCTCACTTATACTGTTCACCTTGTATCATGTCCGGTGGATATTAAACCATCAGGGGAACACACTCTCCTCACTTATACTGTTCACCTGGTAACATGTCCTGTGTATATTAAACCAGCAGGGGAACACACTCTTCTCACTGAGACTGTTCATCTGGTAACATGTCCCGTGGGTATTAAACAATCAGGGGAACACACTCTCCTCACTTATACTGTTCACCTGGCAAAATGTCCCGTGTGTATTTAACAATCAGGGGAACACACTATCCTCATTTATACTGTTCACCTGGCAACATGTCCCGTGTGTATTAAACAATCAGGGGAACACACTCTCCTCACTTATACTGTTCACCTGGTAACATGTCCCATGTATATTAAACCATCAGGGGCACACACTCTCCTCACTTAACATGTTCACCTGGTAACATGTCCCGTGTGTATTAAACAATCAGCGGAACACACTGTCCTCACTTATACTGTTCACCTGGTAACATGTCCTGTGTGTATTAAACAATCAGGGGAACATACTCTCCTCACTTATAATGTTCACCTGGTAACATGTCCTGTGTGTATTAAACAATCAGGGGAACACACGCTCCTCACTTATACTGTTCACCTGGTAACATGTCCTGTGTATATTAAACCATCAGGGGAACACACTCTCCTCACTTACACTGTTCACCTGGTAACATGTCCCGTGTGTATTAAACCATCAGGGGAACACACTCTCCTCACTTATACTGTTCACCTGGTAACATGTCCGGTGTATATTAAACCATCAGGGGAACACACTCTCCTCACTTATACTGTTCACCTGGTAAAATGTCCCGTGTGTATTAAACCATCAGGGGAACACACTCTCCTCACTTATACTGTTCACCTGGGAACATGTCCGGTGTATATTAAACCATCAGGGGAACACACTCTCCTCACTTATACTGTTCTCCTTGTAACATGTCCCGTGTGTATTAAACAATCAGGGGAACACACTCTCCTCACTTATACTGTTCACCTGGTAACATTGCCTGTGTGCATTAGACCATCAGGGGAACACACTCTCCTCACTTATACTGTTCACCTGGGAACATGTCCCGTGTGTATTAAACCATCAGGGGAACACACTCTCCTCACTTATACTGTTCACCTGGTAACATGTCCTGTGTATATTAAACAATCAGGGGAACACACTCTTCTCACTGAGACTGTTCATCTGGTAACATGTCCCGTGGGTATTAAACAATCAGGGGAACACAATCTCCTCACTTATACTGTTCACCTGGTGCCATGTCCCATGTATATTACACCATCAGGGGAACTCTCTCTCCTCACTTATACTGTTCACCTGGTAACATGTCCGGTGTATATTAAACCATCAGGGGAAGACACTCTCCTCACTTATACTGTTCTCCTTGTAACATGTCCCGTGTGTATTAAACAATCAGGGGAACACACTCTCCTCACTTATACTGTTCAGCTGGTAACATGTCCTGTGTGCATTAAACCATCAGGGGAACACACTCTCCTCACTTATACTGTTCACCTGGTAACATGTCCCGTGTGTATTAAACAAGTAGGGGAACACACTCTCCTCACTTATGCTTTTTACCTGGTAACATGTCCGGTATATATCAAACCATCAGGGGAACACACTCTCCTCACTTATACTGTTCACCTGGTAACATGTCCTGTGTATATTAAACCATCAGGGGAACACACTATCCTCACTGAGACTGTTCATCTGGTAAAATGTCCCGAGTGTATTAAACAATCAGGGGAACACAATCTCCTCACTTAAACTGTTCACCTGGTGACATGTCCCATGTATATTAAACCATCAGGGGAAAACACTCTCCTCACTTATACTGTTCACCTTGCAACATGTCCCGTGTATATTAAACAATGAGGGGAACACATTCTCCTCAGTTACACAGTTCACTTGGTGACAAGTCCCGTGCGTGTTAAACAATCAGGGGAAGACATTCTCCTCACTTATACTGTTTACCTGGTAACATGTCCCGTTTATATTAAACCATCAGGGGAACACACTCTCCTCACTGATACTGTTCACCTGGTAACATGCCCCGTGTGTATAGAACATTCAGAGGAACAAACTCCCCTCACTTATAACGTTCACCTGGTAACATGTCCTGTGTGCATTAAACCATCACGGGAACACACTCTCCTCACTTATACTGTTCACCTGGTAACATGTCACGTGCATATTAAACAATCAGGGGAACACACTCTCCTCTCTTATACTGTTCACCTGGTAACATGTCCCATGTATATTAAACCATCAGGGGCACACACTCTCCTCACTTAACATGTTCACCTGGTAACATGTCCCGTGTGTATTAAACAATCAGGGGAACACACTCTCCTCACTTATACTGTTCACCTGGTAACATGTCCTGTGTGTATTAAACAATCAGGGGAACATACTCTCCTCACTTATGATGTTCACCTGGTAACATGTCCTGTGTGTATTAAACAATCAGGGGAACACACTCTCCTCACTTATACTTTTCACCTGGTAACATGTCCTGTGTATATTAAACCATCAGGGGAACACACTCTCCTCACTTATACTGTTCACCTGGTAACATGTCACGTGTGTATTAAACCATCAGGGGAACACATTCTCCTCACTTATACTGTTCACCCGGTAACATGTCCGGTGTATATTAAACCATCAGGGGAACACACTCTCCTCACTTATACTGTTCTCCTTGTAACATGTCCCGTGTGTATTAAACAATCAGGGGAACACACTCTCCTCACTTATACTGTTCACCTGGTAACATGTCCTGTGTGCATTAAACCATCAGGGGAACACACTCTCCTCACTTGTACTGTTCACCTGGTAACATGTCCCGTGTGTATTAAACAATCAGGGGAACACACTCTCCTCACTTATGCTGTTCACCTGGTGACATGTCGCGTGTGTATTAAACAATCAGGGGAACACACTCTCCTCACTTATACTGTTCACCTTGTATCATGTCCGGTGGATATTAAACCATCAGGGGAACACACTCTCCTCACTTATACTGTTCACCTGGTAACATGTCCTGTGTATATTAAACCAGCAGGGGAACACACTCTCCTCACTGAGACTGTTCATCTGGTAACATGTCCCGTGGGTATTAAACAATCAGGGGAACACAATCTCCGCACTTATACTGTTCACCGGGTGACATGTCCCGTGTGTATAGAACATTCAGAGGAACACACTCTCCTCACTTATATTTTTGACCTGGTAACATGTCCCATGTGTATCAAACCATCAGGGGAACACACTCTCCTCACGTATCCTGTTCACTTGGTAACATGTCCCAAGCATATTCAACAATCACGGGAACACACTCTCCTCACTTATGCTGTTCACCTGGTGACATGTCGCGTGTGTATTAAACAATCAGGGGAACACACTCTCCTCACTTGTACTGTTCACCTGGTAACATGTCCGGTGTATATCAAACCATCAGGGGAACACACTCTCCTCACTTATACTGTTCACCTGGTAACATGTCCTGTGTGTATTAAACAATCAGGGGAACACACTCTCCTCACTTATACTGTTCTCCTTGTAACATGTCCCGTGTGTATTAAACAATCAGGGGAACACACTCTCCTCACTTATACTGTTCACCTGGTAACATGTCCTGTGTGCATTAAACCATCAGGGCAACACACTCTCCTCACTTATACTGTTCACCTGGTAACATGTCCCGTGTGTATTAAACAATCAGGGGAACACACTCTCCTCACTTAACATGTTCACCTGGTAACATGTCCCGTGTGTATTAAACAATCAGGGGAACACACTCTCCTCACTTATACTGTTCACCTGGTAACATGTCCTGTGTGTATTAAACAATCAGGGGAACATACTCTCCTCACTTCTAATGTTCACCTGTTAACATGTCCTGTGTGTATTAAACCAGCAGGGGAACACACTCTCCTCACTTATACTGTTCACCTGATAACATGTCCTGTGTATATTAAACCATCAGGGGAGCACACTCTCCTCACTTATACTGTTCACCTGGTAACATGTCCCGTGTGTATTAAACCATCAGGGGAACACACTCTCCTCACTTATACTGTTCACCTGGTAACATGTCCGGTGTATATTAAACCATCAGGGGAACACACTCTCCTCACTTATACTGTTCTCCTTGTAACATGTCCCGTGTGTATTAAACAATCAGGGGAACACACTCTCCTCACTTATACTGTTCACCTGGTAACATGTCCTGTGTGCATTAAACCATCAGGGCAACACACTCTCCTCACTTATACTGTTCACCTGGTAACATGTCCCGTGTGTATTAAACAATCAGGGGAACACACTCTCCTCACTTATGCTGTTCACCTGGCGACATGTCGCGTGTGTATCAAACAATCAGGGGAACACACTCTCCTCACTTATACTGTTCACCTTGTGTCATGTCCGGTGGATATTAAACCATCAGGGGAACACACTCTCCTCACTTATACTGTTCACCTGGTAACATGTCCCGTGTGTATTAAACCAGCAGGGGAACACACTCTCCTCACTGAGACTGTTCATCTGGTAACATGTCCCGTGCATATTAAACAATCAGGGGAACACACTCTCCTCACTTATACTGTTCATCTGGTAACATGTCCGGTGTATATTAAACCATCAAGGGAACACACTCTCCTCACATATACTGTTCACCTGGTAACATGTCCTGTGTATATTAAACCAACAGGGGAACACACTACCCTCACTGAGACTGTTCATCTGTTAACATGTCCCGTGTGTATTAAACCATCAGGGGAACACAATCTCCTCACTTATATTTTTCACCTGGTAACATGTCCCATGTGTATCAAACCATCAGGGGAACACACTCTCCTCACGTATCCTGTTCACTTGGTAACATGTCCCATGTATATTCAACAATCAGGGGAACACATTCTCCTCACTTATACTGTTCACTTGGTAACAGGTCCCATGTATATTAAACCATCAGGGGAACACTCTCTCCTCACTTATACTGTTCACCTGGCAACATGTCCCGTGTGTATTAAACTATCAGGGGAACACACTCTCCTCACTTATACTGTTCACCTGGTAACATGTCCCATGTATATTATACCATCAGGGGAACACACTCTCCTCACTTATACTGTTCACCTGGTAACATGTCCCATGTATATTAAACCATCAGGGGAACACACTCTCCTCACTTATACTGTTAACCTGGTAACATGTCCCGTGTGTGTTAAACAATCAGGGGAACACACTCTCCTCACTTATACTGTTCACCTGGTAACATGTCCCATGTTTATTATACCATCAGGGGAACGCACTCTCCACACTTATACTTCTAACCTGGTAACATGTCCGGAGTATATTAAACCATCAGGGGAACACACTCTCCTCACTTATACATTCACCTGGTAACATGTCCGGTGTATATTAAACAATCAGGGGAACACACTCCCCTCACTTATACTGTTCACCTGGCAACATGTCCAGTGTATATTAAACAATCAGGGGAACACATTCTCCTCACTTATGCAGTTCACTTGGTGACAAGCCCCGTGCGTATTAAACAATCAGAGGAACACATTCTCCTCACTTATGCTGTTCACCTGGTAACATGTCCCGTTAAGATTACGCCATCAGGGGAACACACTCTCCTCACTTATACTGTTCACCTGGTAACATGTCTCGTGTATATTAAACCATCAGGGGAACACACTCTCCTCACTTATACTGTTCACCTGGTAACATGTCCCGTGTGTATAGAACATTCAGAGGAACACACTCTCCTCACTTATACCGTTCACCTGGTAACATGTCCGGTGTGCATTAAACCATCAGGGGAACACACTCTCCTCACTTATACTGTTCACCTGGTAACGTGTCCCGTGCGTATTAAACAATCAGTGGAACACACTCTCATCACTAATACTTTTCAATTGGTAACATGTCCTGTGTGGATTAAACCATCAGGGGAACACACTCTCCTCACTTATGCTGTTCACCTGGTAACATGTCCCGTGCGTATTAAACAATCAGGGGAACACACTCTCCTCACTTATACTGTTCACCTGGTAACATGTCCCGTGTAAATTAAACCATCAGGGGAACACACTCTCCTCACTTATACTGTTCACTTGGTAACATGTCGTGTGTGCATTAAACAATCAGGGGAACACACTCTCCTCACTAATACTGTTCACCTGGTAACATGTCCCATGTATGTTAAACAATCAGGGAACACACTCTCCTCACTTATCCTGTTCACCTGGTAACATGTCCCATGTATATTAAACCATCAGGGGAACACACTCTCCTCACGTATACTGTTCACCTGGTAACATGTCCCATGTATATTAAACCATCAGGGGAACACACTCTCCTCACTTATACTGTTCACCTGGTAACATGTCCCGTGTGTGTTAAACAATCAGGGGAACACACTCTCCTCACTTATACTGTTCACCTGGTAACATGTCCCATGTTTATTATACCATCAGGGGAACGCACTCTCCTCACTTATACTTCTAACCTGGTAACATGTCCGGTGTATATTAAACCATCAGGGGAACACACTCTCCTCACTTATACATTCACCTGGTAACATGTCCGGTGTATATTAAACAATCAGGGGAACACACTCCCCTCACTTATACTGTTCACCTGGCAACATGTCCCGTGTATATTAAACAATCAGGGGAACACATTCTCCTCACTTATGCAGTTCACTTGGTGACAAGTCCCGTGCGTATTAAACAATCAGAGGAACACATTCTCCTCACTTATGCTGTTCACCTGGTAACATGTCCCGTTAAGATTACACCATCAGGGGAACACACTCTCCTCACTTATACTGTTCACCTGGTAACATGTCTCGTGTATATTAAACCATCAGGGGAACACACTCTCCTCACTTATACTGTTCACCTGGTAACATGTCCCGTGTATATTAAACCATCAGGGGAACGAACTCTCCTCACTTATACCGTTCACCTGGTAACATGTCCGGTGTGCATTAAACCATCAGGGGAACACACTCTCCTCACTTATACTGTTCACCTGGTAACGTGTCCCGTGCGTATTAAACAATCAGTGGAACACACTCTCCTCACTAATACTTTTCAATTGGTAACATGTCCTGTGTGGATTAAACCATCAGGGGAACACACTCTCCTCACTTATGCTGTTCACCTGGTAACAAGTCCCGTGCGTATTAAACAATCAGGGGAACACACTCTCCTCACTTATACTGTTCACCTGGTAACATGTCCCGTGTAAATTAAACCATCAGGGGAACACACTCTCCTCACTTATACTGTTCACCTGGTAACATGTCCTGTGTGCATTAAACAATCAGGGGAACCCACTCTCCTCACTAATACTGTTCACCTGGTAACATGTCCCATGTATGTTAAACAATCAGGGAACACACTCTCCTCACTTATCCTGTTCACCTGGTAACATGCCCCATGTATATTAAACCATCAGGGGAACACACTCTCCTCAATTATACTGTTCACCTGGCAACATGTCCCGTCTGTATTAAACAATCAGGGCAAGACACTCTCCTCACTTATACTGTTCACCTGGTAACATGTACCATGTATATTATACCATCAGGGGAACACACTCTCCTCACTTATACTGTTCACCTGGTAACATGTCCCGTGTGTATTAAACAATCAGGGGAACACACTCTCCTCACTTATGCTGTTCAACTGGTAACATGTCCTGTGTGCATTAAACAATCTGGGGAACACACTCCCCTCACTTATACTGTTCACCTGGTGACATGTCCTGTGTGCATTAAACAATCAGGGGAACACACTCTCCTCACTTATACTGATCACCTGTTAACATGTCTGGTGCATATTAAACCATCAGGGGAACACACTCTCCTCACTTATACAGTTCACCTGGTGGCATGTCCTGTGTGTATTAAACAATCAGGGGAACATACACTCCTCACTTAAACTGTACACCTGGTAACATGTCAACTGTGCATTAAGCAATTAGGGGAACACACTCTCCTCACTTATACTGTTCACCTGGTAACATGTCCTGTGTGCATTAAACAATCAGGGGAACACACTCTCCTCACTTATACTGTTCACCTGGTAACATGTCCTGTGTGTATTAAACCATCAGGGGAACACACTCTCCTCACTTATACTGTTCACCTGGTAACATGTCTGGTGTATATTAAACCATCAGGGGAACACAATCTCCTCACTTATACTGTTCACCTGGTAACATGTCCTGTGTGTATTAAACGAGCAGGGGAACACACGCTCCTCACTTAAACTGTTCACCTGGTAACATGTCATGTGTGCATTAAACAATCAGGGGAACATACTCTCCTCACTTAAACTGTACACCTGGTAACATGTCTACTGTGCATTAAACAATCAGGGGAACACACTCTCCTCACTTATACTGTTCACCTGGTAACATGTCAACTGTGCATTAAACAATCAGGGGAACACACTCTCCTCACTTATACTGTTCACTTTGGTAACATGTCCTGTGTGCATTAAACAATCAGGGGAACACAGTCTCCTCACTTATACTGTTCACCTGGTAACATGTCCTGTGTGTATTAAGCCATCAGGGGAACACACTCTTTTCACTTGTACTGTTCACCTGGTAACATGTCTGGTGTATATCAAAACATCAGGGGAACACACTCTCCTCACTTATACTATTCACCTGGTAACATGTCCCGTGTGTATTAAACAATCAGGGGAACACACTCTCCTCACTTATGCTGTTCACCTGGCGACATGTCGCGTGTGTATCAAACAATCAGGGGAACACACTCTCCTCACTTATATTGTTCACCTTGTGTCATGTCCGGTGGATATTAAACCATCAGGGGAACACACTCTCCTCACTTATACTGTTCACCTGGTAACATGTCCTGTGTGTATTAAACCAGCAGGGGAACACACTCTCCTCACTGAGACTGTTCATCTGGTAACATGTCCCGTGCATATTAAACAATCAGGGGAACACACTCTCCTCACTTATACTGTTCATCTGGTAACATGTCCGGTGTATATTAAACCATCAAGGAAACACACTCTCCTCACATATACTGTTCACCTGGTAACATGTCCTGTGTATATTAAACCAACAGGGGAACACACTACCCTCACTGAGACTGTTCATCTGTTAACATGTCCCGTGTGTATTAAACCATCAGGGGAACACAATCTCCTCACTTATATTTTTCACCTGGTAACATGTCCCATGTGTATCAAACCATCAGGGGAACACACTCTCCTCACGTATCCTGTTCACTTGGTAACATGTCCCATGTATATTCAACAATCAGGGGAACACATTCTCCTCACTTATACTGTTCACTTGGTAACAGGTCCCATGTATATTAAACCATCAGGGGAACACTCTCTCCTCACTTATACTGTTCACCTGGCAACATGTCCCGTGTGTATTAAACTATCAGGGGAACACACTCTCCTCACTTATACTGTTCACCTGGTAACATGTCCCATGTATATTATACCATCAGGGGAACACACTCTCCTCACTTATACTGTTCACCTGGTAACATGTCCCATGTATATTAAACCATCAGGGGAACACACTCTCCTCACTTATACTGTTAACCTGGTAACATGTCCCGTGTGTGTTAAACAATCAGGGGAACACACTCTCCTCACTTATACTGTTCACCTGGTAACATGTCCCATGTTTATTATACCATCAGGGGAACGCACTCTCCACACTTATACTTCTAACCTGGTAACATGTCCGGAGTATATTAAACCATCAGGGGAACACACTCTCCTCACTTATACATTCACCTGGTAACATGTCCGGTGTATATTAAACAATCAGGGGAACACACTCCCCTCACTTATACTGTTCACCTGGCAACATGTCCAGTGTATATTAAACAATCAGGGGAACACATTCTCCTCACTTATGCAGTTCACTTGGTGACAAGCCCCGTGCGTATTAAACAATCAGAGGAACACATTCTCCTCACTTATGCTGTTCACCTGGTAACATGTCCCGTTAAGATTACGCCATCAGGGGAACACACTCTCCTCACTTATACTGTTCACCTGGTAACATGTCTCGTGTATATTAAACCATCAGGGGAACACACTCTCCTCACTTATACTGTTCACCTGGTAACATGTCCCGTGTGTATAGAACATTCAGAGGAACACACTCTCCTCACTTATACCGTTCACCTGGTAACATGTCCGGTGTGCATTAAACCATCAGGGGAACACACTCTCCTCACTTATACTGTTCACCTGGTAACGTGTCCCGTGCGTATTAAACAATCAGTGGAACACACTCTCATCACTAATACTTTTCAATTGGTAACATGTCCTGTGTGGATTAAACCATCAGGGGAACACACTCTCCTCACTTATGCTGTTCACCTGGTAACATGTCCCGTGCGTATTAAACAATCAGGGGAACACACTCTCCTCAGTTATACTGTTCACCTGGTAACATGTCCCGTGTAAATTAAACCATCAGGGGAACACACTCTCCTCACTTATACTGTTCACTTGGTAACATGTCGTGTGTGCATTAAACAATCAGGGGAACACACTCTCCTCACTAATACTGTTCACCTGGTAACATGTCCCATGTATGTTAAACAATCAGGGAACACACTCTCCTCACTTATCCTGTTCACCTGGTAACATGTCCCATGTATATTAAACCATCAGGGGAACACACTCTCCTCACGTATACTGTTCACCTGGTAACATGTCCCATGTATATTAAACCATCAGGGGAACACACTCTCCTCACTTATACTGTTCACCTGGTAACATGTCCCGTGTGTGTTAAACAATCAGGGGAACACACTCTCCTCACTTATACTGTTCACCTGGTAACATGTCCCATGTTTATTATACCATCAGGGGAACACACTCTCCTCACTTATACTTCTAACCTGGTAACATGTCCGGTGTATATTAAACCATCAGGGGAACACACTCTCCTCACTTATACATTCACCTGGTAACATGTCCGGTGTATATTAAACAATCAGGGGAACACACTCCCCTCACTTATACTGTTCACCTGGCAACATGTCCCGTGTATATTAAACAATCAGGGGAACACATTCTCCTCACTTATGCAGTTCACTTGGTGACAAGTCCCGTGCGTATTAAACAATCAGAGGAACACATTCTCCTCACTTATGCTGTTCACCTGGTAACATGTCCCGTTAAGATTACACCATCAAGGGAACACACTCTCCTCACTTATACTGTTCACCTGGTAACATGTCTCGTGTATATTAAACCATCAGGGGAACACACTCTCCTCACTTATACTGTTCACCTGGTAACATGTCCCGTGTATGTTAAACCATCAGGGGAACGAACTCTCCTCACTTATACCGTTCACCTGGTAACATGTCCGGTGTGCATTAAACCATCAGGGGAACACACTCTCCTCACTTATACTGTTCACCTGGTAACGTGTCCCGTGCGTATTAAACAATCAGTGGAACACACTCTCCTCACTAATACTTTTCAATTGGTAACATGTCCTGTGTGGATTAAACCATCAGGGGAACACACTCTCCTCACTTATGCTGTTCAACTGGTAACAAGTCCCGTGCGTATTAAACAATCAGGGGAACACACTCTCCTCACTTATACTGTTCACCCGGTAACATGTCCCGTGTAAATTAAACCATCAGGGGAACACACTCTCCTCACTTATACTGTTCACCTGGTAACATGTCCTGTGTGCATTAAACAATCAGGGGAACCCACTCTCCTCACTAATACTGTTCACCTGGTAACATGTCCCATGTATGTTAAACAATCAGGGAACACACTCTCCTCACTTATCCTGTTCACCTGGTAACATGTCCCATGTATATTAAACCATCAGGGGAACACACTCTCCTCACTTATACTGTTCACCTGGCAACATGTCCCGTGTGTATTAAACAATCAGGGCAAGACACTCTCCTCACTTATACTGTTCACCTGGTAACATGTACCATGTATATTATACCATCAGGGGAACACACTCTCCTCACTTATACTGTTCACCTGGTAACATGTCCCGTGTGTATTAAACAATCAGGGGAACACACTCTCCTCACTTATGCTGTTCAACTGGTAACATGTCCTGTGTGCATTAAACAATCTGGGGAACACACTCCCCTCACTTATACTGTTCACCTGGTGACATGTCCTGTGTGCATTAAACAATCAGCGGAACACACTCTCCTCACTTATACTGATCACCTGTTAACATGTCTGGTGCATATTAAACCATCAGGGGAACACACTCTCCTCACTTATACAGTTCACCTGGTGGCATGTCCTGTGTGTATTAAACAATCAGGGGAACATACTCTCCTCACTTAAACTGTACACCTGGTAACATGTCAACTGTGCATTAAGCAATTAGGGGAACACACTCTCCTCACTTATACTGTTCACCTGGTAACATGTCCTGTGTGCATTAAACAATCAGGGGAACACACTCTCCTCACTTATACTGTTCACCTGGTAACATGTCCTGTTTGTATTAAACCATCAGGGGAACACACTCTCCTCACTTATACTGTTCACCTGGTAACATGTCTGGTGTATATTAAACCATCAGGGGAACACAATCTCCTCACTTATACTGTTCACCTGGTAACATGTCCTGTGTGTATTAAACAAGCAGGGGAACACACGCTCCTCACTTAAACTGTTCACCTGGTAACATGTCATGTGTGCATTAAACAATCAGGGGAACATACTCTCCTCACTTAAACTGTACACCTGGTAACATGTCTACTGTGCATTAAACAATCAGGGGAACACACTCTCCTCACTTATACTGTTCACCTGGTAACATGTCAACTGTGCATTAAACAATCAGGGGAACACACTCTCCTCACTTATACTGTTCACTTTGGTAACATGTCCTGTGTGCATTAAACAATCAGGGGAACACAGTCTCCTCACTTATACTGTTCACCTGGTAACATGTCCTGTGTGTATTAAGCCATCAGGGGAACACACTCTTTTCACTTGTACTGTTCACCTGGTAACATGTCTGGTGTATATCAAAACATCAGGGGAACACACTCTCCTCACTTATACTGTTCACCTGGTAACATGTCCTGTGTGTATTAAACAATCAGGGGAACACACTCTCCTCACTTATACTGTTCACCTGGTGACTTGTCCTGTGTGGATTAAACAATCAGGGGAACACACTCTCCTCACTTACACTGTTCACCTGGTGACATTTCCTGTGTGCATTAAACAATCAGGGGAACATACTCTCCTCACTTATACTGTTCACCTGGTAACATGTCCCGTGTGCATTAAACAATCAGGGGAACAAACTCTCCTCACTTATACTGTTCAACTGGTAACATGTCCTGTGTGCATTAAAAAATCAGGGGAACACACTCTCCTCACTTGTCCTGTTCACCTGGTGACATGTCCTGTGTGCATTAAACAATCAGGGGAACACACTCTCCTCACTTATACTGTTCACGTGGTAACATGTCTGGTGTATATTAAACCATCAGGGGAACACACTCTCCTCACTTATACTGTTCACCTGCTAACATGTCCTGTGTGTATTAAACAATCAGGGGAACACACTCTCCTCACTTAAACTGTTCACCTGGTGACATGTCCTGTGTGCATTAAACAATCAGGGGAACACAATCCCCTCACTTATACTGTTGATCTGGTGACATGTCCCGTGTATATTAAACCATCAGGGGAACACAATCTCCTCACTTATATTTTTCACCTGGTAACATGTCCCATGTGTATCAAACCATCAGTGGAACACACTCTCCTCACTAATTCTGTTCAATTGGTAACATGTCCTGTGTGTATTAAACCATCAGGGGAACACACTCTCCTCACTTATACTGTTCACCTGGTAACATGTCCCGTGCGTATTAAACAATCAGGGGAACACACTCTCCTCACTTATACTGTTCATCTGGTAACATGCCCCGTGTATGTTAAACCATCAGGGGAACACAATCTCCTCACTTATACTTTTCAACTGGTAACATGTCGCATGTGTATTAAACCATCAGAGGAACACACTCTCCTCACTTATACTGTTCACGTGGTAACATGTCCTGTGTGCATTAAACAATCAGGGGAACACACTCTCCTCACTAATACTGTTCACCTGGTAACATGTCCCATGTATGTTAAACAATCAGGGGAACACACTCTCCTCACTTATCCTGTTCACCTGGTAACATGTCCCATGTAAATTAAACAATCAGGGGAACACACTCTCCTCACTTATACTGTTCACTTGGTAACAGGTCCCATGTATATTAAACCATCAGGGGAACACACTCTCCTCACTTATACTGTTCACCTGGCAACATGTCCCGTATGTATTAAACAATCAGGGGAAGACACTCTCCTCACTTATACTGTTCACTTGGTAACAGGTCCCATGTATATTATACCATCAGGGGAACACACTCTCCTCACTTATACTGTTCACCTAGTAACATGTCCCGTGTATATTAAACAATCAGGGGAACACACTCTCCTCACTTATACTGTTCAACTGGTAACATGTCCTGTGTGCATTAAACAATCAGGGGAACACAATCCCCTCACTTATACTGTTCACCTGGTGACATGTCCCGTGTGTATTAAACAATCAGGGGAAGACACTCTCCTCACTTCTCCTGTTCACCTGGTAACATGTACCATGTATATTAAACCAACAGAGGAACACACTCTCCTCACTTATACTGTTCACCTCGTGGCATGTCCTGTGTGTATTAAACAATCAGGGGAACATACTCTCCTCACTTAAACTGTACACCTGGGAACATGTCAACTGGGCAATAAACAATCAGGGGAACACACTCTCCTCACTTATACTGTTCAACTGGTAACATGTCCTGTGTGCATTAAACAATCAGGGGAACACACTCCCCTCACTTATACTGTTCACCTGGTGACATGTCCCGTGTGTATTAAACAATCAGGGGAAGACACTCTCCTCATTTATACTGTTCACCTGGTGACATGTCCTCTGTGCATTAAACAATCAGGGGAACACACTCTCCTCACTTCTGCTGTTCACCTGGTGACATGTCCTGTGTGTATTAAACAATCAGGGGAACACACTCTCCTCACTTATACTGTTCACCTGGTGACATGTCCTGTGTGCATTAACAATCAGGGGAACACACTCTCCTCACTTATACTGTTCACCTGGTAACATGTCCCGTGTGCATTAAACAATCAGGGGAACAAACTCTCCTCACTTATATTGTTCAACTGGTAACATGTCCTGTGTGCATTAAAAAATCAGGGGAACACACTCTCCTCACTTATACTGTTCACCTGGTAACATGTACCATGTATATTATACCATCAGGGGAACACACGCTCCTCACTTATAGTGTTCACCTGGTAACATGTCCCATGTATATTAATCCATCAGGGGAACACACTCTCCACACTTATACTGTTCACCTGGTAACATGTACCATGTATATTATACCATCAGGGGAACACACTCTCCTCACTTATAGTGTTCACCTGGTAACATGTCCCATGTGTATTAAACCATCAGGGGAACACACTCTCCTCACTTATACTGTTCACCTGGTAACATGTCCTGTGTGCATTAAACAATCAGGGGAACACACTCTCCTCACTAATACTGTTCACCTGGTAACATGTCCCATGTATGTTAAACAATCAGGGGAACACAGTCTCCTCACTTATCCTGTTCACCTGGTAACATGTCCCATATAAATTAAACAATCAGGGGAACACACTCTCCTCACTTATACTGTTCACTTGGTAACAGGTCCCATGTATATTAAACCATCAGGGGAACACACTCTCCTCACTTATACTGTTCACGTGGCAACATGTCCCGTATGTATTAAACAATCAGCGGAAGACCCTCTCCTCACTTATACTGTTCACCTGGTAACATGTACCATGTATATTATACCATCAGGGGAACACACTCTCCTCACTTATAGTGTTCACCTTTTAACATGTCCCATGTATATTAATCCATCAGGGGAACACACTCTCCTCACTTATACTGTTCACCTGGTAACATGTCCCGTGTATATTAAACAATCAGGGGAACACACTCTCCTCACTTATACTGTTCAACTGGTAACATGTCCTGTGTGCATTAAACAATCAGGGGAACACACTCTCCTCACTTAAACTGTACACCTGGGAACATGTCAACTGGGCAATAAACAATCAGGGGAACACCCTCTCCTCATTTATACTGTTCACCTGGTGACATGTCCTGTGTGCATTAAACAATCAGGGGAACACACTCTCCTCACTTATACTGTTCACCTGGTGACATGTCCTGTGTGTATTAAACAATCAGGGGAACACACTCTCCTCACTTATACTGTTCACCTGGTGACATGTCCTGTGTGCATTAAACAATCAGGGGAACAAACTCTCCTCACTTATACTGTTCACCTGGTGACATGTCCTGTGTGCATTAAACAATCAGGGGAACACACTCTCCTCACTTATACTGTTCACCTGGTGACATGTCCTGTGTGTATTAAACAATCAGGGGAACACACTCTCCTCACTTATGCTGTTCACCTGGTGACATGTCCTGTGTGCATTATACAATCAGGGGAACACACTCTTTTCACTTGTACTGTTCACCTGGTAACATGTCTGGTGTATATTAAACCATCAGGGGAACACACTCTCCTCACTTATACTGTTCACCTGGTAACATATCCTGTGTGTATTAAACAATCAGGGGAACACACTCTCCTCACTTATACTGTTCACCTGGTGACATGTCCTGTGTGTATTAAACAATCAGGGGAACACACTCTCCTCACTTATACTGTTCACCTGTTGACATGTCCTGTGTGCATTAAACAATCAGGGGAACACACTCTCCTCACTTGTACTGTTCACCTGGTAACATGTCCCGTGTGCATTAAACAATCAGGGGAACACACTCTCCTCACTTATACTGTTCACCTGGTGACATGTCCTGTGTGCATTAAACAATGAGGGGAACACACTCTCCTCACTGAAACTGTTCACCTGGTAACATGTCTGTTGTATATTAAACCATCAGGGGAACACACTCTCCTCACTTATACTGTTCACCTGGTAACATGTCCTGTGTGTATTCAACAATCAGGGGAACACACTCTCCTCACGTAAACTGTTCACCTGGTGACATGTCCTGTGTGCATTAAACAATCAGGGGAACACAATCCCCTCAGTTATACTGTTGATCTGGTGACATGTCCCGTGTGCATTAAACAATCAGGGGAACACACTCTCCTCACTGATTCTGTTCACCTGGTAACATGTCCCGTGTGCATTAAACAATCAGGGGAACAAACTCTCCTCACTGATACTGTTCAACTGGTAACATGTCCTGTGTGCATTAAAAAATGAGGGTAACACACTCTCCTCACTTATACTGTTCACCTGGTGACATGTCCTGTGTGCATTAAACAATCAGGGTAACAGTTAGAGGTGGGAAGAGGTCAGTGCAGGGATCTCCTGTGGTCGTTCCCCTCAGCAACAAGTATACAGTTTTAGATACTGTTGGGGGGGACGGCCTATCGGGGGCAGGCTGCAGTGAACGGGCCTCTGGCACGGGGTCCTGCACTGTGGCTCAGAAGGGAAGGAGGGAGAATGGGAGAGCACTAGTCATCGGGGACTCGATGGTGAGGAGTACCGACAGGCGGTTCTGTGGGCGCAAGCGAGACGCACGGATGGTTTGTTGCCTACCTGGTGCCAGGGTCCGTGATGTTTGTGATCGCGTCTTCAGGATCCTTAAAGGGGAGGGGGAGCAGCCAGAGGTCGTGGTGCACATTGGCACCAACGACGTAGGAAGGAAGGGTGGCACAGATGTTAGAAGTGAGTTTAGGGAGTTAGGCTGGAAGCTGAAAGCTCGGACGGACAGAGTTGTTATCTCTGGTTTGTTGCCGGCGCCACGTGATAGTGAGGCTAGGAATAGGGAGAGAGCACAGCTGAACACGTGGCTGCAGGAATGGTGTAGGAGAGAGGGCTTCCAGTTCTTGGATAATTGGACTGCATTCTGGGGAAGATGGGACCTGTTCAAACAGGACGGGCTGCATCTGAACCAGAGGGGCACCAATATCCTGGGAGGGAGGTTTGCTAGTACTGTTAGGGAGGGTTTAAACTAGTTTGGGAGGGGGATGGGAACCGGACTTGTAGTCCAGGGACCAGTGGGTCCACTCAGAAAGACAAAGAGTGTAGTGAGGTATTGGGGAAGGTAGCACTGTCGCAGAGGACAGATGGGCACGGAGAAGGGTTAAAGTGCGTATACTTCAACGCAAGAAGCATCAGGAATAAGGTGAGTGAATTGAAGGCGTGGATGGGCACTTGGGACTACGATGTTGTGGCCATCACTGAAACGTGGATAGGTGAGGGGGAGGAATGGTTCTTGGAGGTACCTGGTTATAGATGTTTTCATAAGATTAGGAATGGTGGTAAAAGAGGTGGGGGGGGTGGCATTGTTAGTTAGAAATAGTGTAACAACTGCTGAAAGAATTTTCGAGGAGGATCTGCCGACTGAGGCACTGTGGGTTGAGGTCAGGAACAGGAAAGGAGCAGTCACCTTGATGGGAGTTTTCTATCGGCCCCCCAATAGCAGCAGGGAGGTGGAAGAGCAGATTGGGAAACAGATTTTGGAAAGGAGCAGAAGTCACAGGGTAGTAATTATGGGGGATTTCAACTTCCCAAATATTGATTGGCAACTCTTTAGATCGAATAGTTTGGATGGGGTAGTGTTTGTGCAGTATGTCCAGGAAGCTTTTCTGACTCAGTATGTAGACTGCCCGACCAGAGGGGAGGCAATATTGGATTTGGTACTAGGTAATGAACCAGGGCAAGTGATAGAGTTGTTGGTGGGCGAGCACTTTGGAGATAGTGATCACAATTCTGTAGCATTCACTGTGGTAATGGAGAGGGATAGGTATGTGCAACAGGGCAAGGTTTACAATTGGGGGAAGGGTAGATATGATGCTGTCAGGCAGGAACTGAGGAGCATAAGTTGGGAGCATATGCTGGCAGGGAAGGGCACGGTCGAAATGTGGAACTTTTTCAAGGAGCAGATAGTAGGGGCCATTGATAAGCATGTCCCTGTCAGACAGGGAAGGGATGGTCATGTGAGGGAACCGTGGTTGACAAGAGAGGTTGAGAGTCTTGTTAGGAAGAAGAAGGATGCGTATATAAGGTTGAGGAAAAAGGGCACAGGCATAGCTCTGGAGGGATACAAGATGGCCAGGAAGGATCTGAAGAAAGGGATTAGGAGAGCTAAGAGAGGGCATGAAAAATGCTTGGCGGGTAGGATAAAAGAAAACCCCAAGGCCTTTTACGCGTATGTCAGAAATATGAGGATGACTAGGGGGACCGTAGGTCCGGTCAAGGACAATAGCGGGAGACTGTGTGTTGAGCCGGAAGAGATAAGTGAGGTTTTGAATGAGTACTTCTCTTCGGTATTTACGAATGAGAAGGGGTGTATTACTGAAGAGGACGGTGTGAAACAGACTGGTAAGCTCGAGGAAGTGCTCGTTAGGAGGGAAGATGTGTTGGGGTTTTTGAATAACTTGAAGATAGACAAGTCTCCCGGGCCTGACGGGGTATATCCAAGGATGTTATGGGAAGCAAGGGATGAAATTGCAGAGCCGCTGGCAATGATCTTTTCATCTTCTCTGTTGACGGGGGTGGTACCAGGTGATTGGAGGGTGGCAAATGTTGTGCCCCTGTTCAAGAAAGGGAATAGGAACAACCCTGGGAATTACAGGCCAGTTAGTCTTACTTCGGTGGTAGGCAAGTTGATGGAAAAGGTGCTGAGGGATAGGATTTCTGAGCATCTGGAAAGACACTGCTTGATTCGGGACAGTCAGCACGGTTTTGTGAGGGGTAGGTCTTGCCTCACAAGCCTGATTGAATTCTTTGAGCAGGTGACCAAGCAAGTGGATGAGGGTAAACCAGTGGATGTGGTGTACATGGATTTTAGTAAGGCATTTGATAAGGTCCCCCATGGTAGACTTATGGAGAAAGTCAGGAGGCATGGGATAGTGGGGAATGTGGCCAGTTGGATTAAGAATTGGCTAACTGATAGAAGGCAGAGAGTGGTCTTAGATGGTAAATACTCAGCCTGGAGCCCAGTTACCAGTGGCGTGCCACAGGGATCAGTTCTGGGTCCTCTCCTGTTTGTGATTTTTATTAACGACTTGGATGAGGAAGTCGAAGGGTGGGTCAGTAAATTTGCAGATGATACAAAGGTTGGTGGAGTTGTGGATATCGAGGAGGGCTATTGTCGTCTGCAAAGGGACTTGGATAGGTTGCAGTGCTGGGCTGAAAAGTGGCAGATGGAGTTTAACCCTGAAAAGTGTGAGGTCGTCCATTTTGGAAGGACAAACACGAATGCAAAATACTGGGTTAACGGTAGGGTTCTTGGGCATGTGGAGGAGCAGAGAGACCTTGGGGTCTATGTGCATAGATCGTTGAAAGTTGCAACTCAAGTGGATAGGGCTGTGAAGAAGGCATATGGGGTGTTAGCGTTCATTAGCAGAGGGATTGAATTTAAGAGCCGTGAGGTGATGATGCAGCTGTACAGGACCTTGGTAAGGCCTCATTTGGAGTACTGTGTGCAGTTCTGGTCGCCTCATTTTAGGAAGGATGTGGAAGCCTTGGAGAGGGTGCAGAGGAGATTTACCAGGATGTTGCCTGGAATGGAGAATAAGTCTTACGAGGAAAGGCTGAACATTCTAGGCCTCTTCTCATTAGAACGGAGAAGGATGAGGGGTGACATGATAGAGGTTTATAAGATGATCAGGGGAATAGATAGGGTAGACAGTCAGAAACTTTTTCCCCGGGTGGAGCAAAGCGTTACAAGGGGTCATAAATTTAAGGTGAAGGGTGGGAGATATAAGGGGGATGTCAGGGGAAGGTTCTTTACCCAGAGAGTGGTCGGGGCATGGAATGCCTTGCCTGGGGAAGTTGTTGAGTCAGAAACTTTAGGGACTTTCAAACGGCTTTTAGATAGGTATATGGATAAAGGAGAATGATGGGGTATAGATTAAATTGTCCTTGACAGAGGACAAAGGATCGGCACAACATCGTGGGCCGAAGGGCCTGTTCTGTGCTGTATTTTTCTATGTTCTATGTTCTAACACACTCTCCTCACTTATACTGTTCACCTGGTAACATGTCTGGTGTATATTAAGCCATCAGGGGAACACTCTCTCCTCACTTAAACTGTTCACCTGGTAACATGTCCTGTGTGTATTAAACAATCAGGGGAACACACTCTCCTCACTTAAACTGTTCACCTGGTGACATGTCCTGTGTGCATTAAACAATCAGGGGAACACAATCTCCTCACTTATACTGTTGATCTGGTGACATGTCCCGTGTATATTAAACCATCAGGGGAACACAATCTCCTCACTTATATTTTTCACCTGGTAACATGTCCCATGTGTATCAAACCATCAGGGGAACACACTCTCCTCACTTATACTGTTCACCTGGTAACATGTCCCGTGCGTATTAAACAATCAGGGGAACACACTCTCCTCACTTATAGTGTTCATCTGGTAACATGCCCCGTGTATATTAAACCATCAGGGGAACACAATCTCCTCACTTATACTTTTCAACTGGTAACATGTCCCATGTGTATTAAACAATCAGGGGAACACACTCTCCTCACTAATACTGTTCACTTGGTAACATGTCCCATGTATGTTAAACAATCAGGGGAACACACTCTCCTCACTTATCCTGTTCACCTGGTAACATGTCCCATGTAAATTAAACAATCAGGGGAACACACTCTCCTCACTTATACTGTTCACTTGGTAACAGGTCCCCTGTATATTAAACCATCAGGGGAACACACTCTCCTCACTTATACTGTTCACCTGGCAACATGTCCCGTGTGTATTAAACCATCTGGGGAACACACTCTCCTCACTTATACTGTTCACCTGGTAACATGTCCCGTGCGTATTAAACAATCAGGGGAACACACTCTCCTCACTTATAGTGTTCATCTGGTAACATGCCCCGTGTATATTAAACCATCAGGGGAACACAATCTCCTCACTTATACTTATCAACTGGTAACATGTCCCATGTGTATTAAACCATCAGGGGAACACACTCTCCTCACTTATACTGTTCACCTGGTAACATGTCCTGTGTGCATTAAACAATGAGGTGAACACACTCTCCTCACTAATACTGTTCACTTGGTAGCATGTCCCATGTATGTTAAACAATCAGGGGAACACACTCTCCTCACTAATACTGTTCACCTGGTAACATGTCCCATGTAAATTAAACAATCAGGGGAACACACTCTCCTCACTTATACTGTTCACTTGGTAACAGGTCCCCTGTATATTAAACCATCAGGGGAACACACTCTCCTCACTTATACTGTTCACCTGGCAACATGTCCCGTGTGTATTAAACAATCAGGGGAACACACTCTCCTCACTTATCCTGTTCACCTGGTAACATGTCCCATGTAAATTAAACAATCAGGGGAACACAATCTCCTCACTTATATTTTTCACCAGGTAACATGTCCCATGTGTATCAAACCATCAGTGGAACACACTCTCCTCACTAATACTGTTCAATTGGTAACATGTCCTGTGTGTATTAAACCATCAGGGGAACACACTCTCCTCACTTATACTGTTCACCTGGTAACATGTCCCGTGCGTATTAAACAATCAGGGGAACACACTCTCCTCACTTATACTGTTCATCTGGTAACATGCCCCGTGTATATTAAACCATCAGGGGAACACAATCTCCTCACTTATACTTTTCAACTGGTAACATGTCGCATGTGTATTAAACCATCAGGGGAACACACTCTCCTCACTTATACTGTTCACCTGGTAACATGTCCTGTGTGCATTAAACAATCAGGGGAACACACTCTTCTCACTAATACTGTTCACCTGGTAACATGTCCCATGTATGTTACACAATCAGGGGAACACACTCTCCTCACTTATCCTGTTCACCTGGTAACATGTCCCATGTAAATTAAACAATCAGGGGAACACACTCTCCACACTTATACTGTTCACTTGGTAAAAGGTCCCATGTATATTAAACCATCAGGGGAACACACTATCCTCACTTATACTGTTCACCTGGCAACATGTCCCGTATGTATTAAACAATCAGGGGAAGACACTCTCCTCAATTATACTGTTCACCTGGTAACATGTACCATGTATATTATACCATCAGGGGAACACACTCTCCTCACTTATAGTGTTCACCTGGTAACATGTCCCATGTATATTAATCCATCAGGTAAACACACTCTCCTCACTTATACTGTTCACCTGGTAACATGTACCATGTATATTGTACCATCAGGGGAACACACTCTCCTCACTTATAGTGTTCACCTGGTAACATGTCCCATGTGTATTAAACCATCAGGGGAACACACTCTCCTCACTTATACTGTTCACCTGGTAACATGTCCTGTTTGCATTAAACAATCAGGGGAACACACTCTCCTCACTAATACTGTTCACCTGGTAACATGTCCCATGTATGTTAAACAATCAGGGGAACACACTCTCCTCACTTATCCTGTTCACCTGGTAACATGTCCCATGTAAATTAAACAATCAGCGGAACACACTCTCCTCACCTATTCTGTTCACCTGGCAACATGTTCCGTATGTATTAAACAATCGGGGGAAGACACTCTCCTCACTTATACTGTTCAATTGGTAACATGTACCATGTATATTATACAATCAGGGGAACACACTGTCCTCACTTACAGTGTTCACCTGGTAACATGTCCCATGTATATTAATCCATCAGGGGAACACACTCTCCTCACTTACACTGTTCACCTGGTAACATGTCCCGTGTATATTAAACAATCAGGGGAACACACTCTCCTCACTTATACTGTTCAACTGGTAACATGTCCTGTGTGCATTAAACAATCAGGGGAACACACTCTCCTCACTTAAACAGTTCACCTGGGAACATGTCTGGTGTATATTAAACCATCAGGGGAACACAATCTCCTCACTTATACTGTTCACCTGGTGGCATGTCCTGTGTGTATTAAACAATCAGGGGAACATACTCTCCTCACTTAAACTGTACACCTGGGAACATGTCAACTGGGCAATAAACAATCAGGGGAACACACTCTCCTCATTTATACTGTTGACCTGGTGACATGTCCTGTGTGCATTAGACAATCAGGGGAACACACTCTCCTCACTTATACTGTTCACCTGGTGACATGTCCTGTGTGTATTAAACAATCAGGGGAACATACTCTCCTCAATTAAACTGTACACCTGGGAACATGTCAACTGTGCATTAAACAACCAGGGGAACACACTCTCCTCATTTATACTGTTCACCTGGTGACATGTCCTCAGTGCATTAAACAATCAGGGGAACACACTCTCCTCACATATACTGTTCACCTGGTAACAGGTCCTGTGCGCATTAAACAATCAGGGGAACACACTCTCCTCACTTATACTGTTCTCCTGGTAACATGTCCCGTGTATATTAAACCATCAGGGGAACACACTCTCCTCACTTATACTGTTCACCTGGTGACATGTCCTGTGTGCATTAAACAATCAGGGGAACACACTCTCCTCACTTATACTGTTCACCTGGTGACATGTCCTGTGTGCATTAAACAATCAGGGGAACACACTCTCCTCACTTATACTGTACACCTGGTGACATGTCCTGTGTGTATTAAACAATCAGGGGAACACACTCTCCTCACTTATACTGTTCACCTGGTAACATGTCCTGTGTGCATTAAACAATCAGGGGAACACACTCTTTTCACTTGTACTGTTCACCTGGTAACATGTCTGGTGTATATTATACCATCAGGGGAACACACTCTCCTCACTTATACTGTTCACCTGGTAACATGTCCTGTGTGTATTAAACAATCAGGGGAACACACTCTCCTCACTTATACTGTTCACCTGGTGACATGTCCTGTGTGTATTAAACAATCAGGGGAACACAATCCCCTCAGTTATACAGTTGATCTGGTGACATGTCCCGTGTGCATTAAACAATCAAGGGAACACACTCTCCTCACTTATTCTGTTCACCTGGTAACATGTCCCGTGTACATTAAACAATCAGGGGAACAAACTCTCCTCACTGACACTGTTCAACTGGTAACATGTCCTGTGTGCATTAAAAAATGAGGGGAACACACTCTGCTCACTGAGACTGTTCACCTGGTGACATGTCCTGTGTGCATTAAACAATCAGGGGAACACACTCTCCTCACTTATACTGTTCACCTGGCAACATGTCTGGTGTATATTAAGCCATCAGGGGAACACTCTCTCCTCACTTATACTGTTCAACTGGTAACATGTCCTGTGTGTATTAAACAATCAGGGGAACACACTCTCCTCACTTAAACTGTTCACCTGGTGACATGTCCTGTGTGCATTAAACAATCAGGGGAACACAATCTCCTCACTTATACTGTTGATCTGGTGACATGTCCCGTGTATATTAAACCATCAGGGGAACACAATCTCCTCACTTACATTTTTCACCTTGTAACATGTCCCATGTGTATCAAACCATCAGTGGAACACACTCTCCTCACTAATACTGTTCAATTGGTAACATGTCCTGTGTGTCTTAAAGCATCAGGGGAACACACTCTCCTCACTTATACTGTTCACCTGGTAACATGTCCCGTGCGTATTAAACAATCAGGGGAACACACTCTCCTCACTTATAGGGTTCATCCGGTAACATGCCCCGTGTATATTAAACCATCAGGGGAACACAATCTCCTCACTTATACTTTTCAACTGGTAACATGTCCCATGTGTATTAAACCATCAGGGGAACACACTCTCCTCACTTATACTGTTCACCTGGTAACATGTCCTGTGTGCATTAAACAATCAGGGGAACACACTCTCCTCACTAATACTGTTCACCTGGTAACATGTCCCATGTATGTTAAACAATCAGGGGAACACACTCTCCTCACTTATCCTGTTCACCTGGTAACATGTCCCATGTAAATTAAACAATCAGGGGAACACACTCTCCTCACTTACACTGTTCACTTGGTAACAGGTCCCCTGTATATTAAACCATCAGGGGAACACACTCTCCTCACTTATACTGTTCACCTGGCAACATGTCCCGTGTGTATTAAACAATCAGGGGAAGACACTCTCCTCACTTATACTGTTCACCTGGTAACATGTACCATGTATATTATACCATCAGGGGAACACACTCTCCTCACTTATAGTGTTCACCTGGTAACATGTCCCATGTATATTAATCCATCAGGGGAACACACTCTCCTCACTTATACTGTTCAACTGGTAACATGTCCTGTGTGCATTAAACAATCAGGGGAACACACTCCCCTCACTTATAATGTTCACCTGGTGACATGTCCTGTGTGCATTAAACAATCAGGGGAACACACTCTCCTCACTTAAACAGTTCACCTGGTAACATGTCTGGTGCATAATAAACCATCAGGGGAACACACTCTCCTCACTTATACTGTTCACCTGGTGACATGTCCTGTGTGCATTAAACAATCAGGGGAACAAACTCTCCTCACTTATACTGTTCAACTGGTAACATGTCCTGTGTGCATTAAAAAATCAGGGGAACACACTCTCCTCACTTATACTGTTCACCTGGTGACATGTCCTGTGTGCATTAAACAATCAGGGGAACACACTCTCCTCACTTATACTGTTCACCTGGTAACATGCCTGTTGTATATTAAACCATCAGGGGAACACACTCTCCTCACGTAAACTGTTCACCTGGTGGCATGTCCTGTGTGCATTAAACAATCAGGGGAACACAATCCCCTCACTTATACTGTTGATCTGGTGACATGTCCCGTGTATATTAAACCATCAGGGGAACACAATCTCCTCACTTATATTTTTCACCTGGTAACATGTCCCATGTGTATCAAACCATCAGTGGAACACACTCTCCTCACTAATACTGTTCAATTGGTAACATATCCTGTGTGTATTAAACCATCAGGGGAACACACTCTTCTCACATATACTGTTCACCTGGTAACATGTCCCGTGCGTATTAAACAATCAGGGGAACACACTCTCCTCACTTATACTGTTCATCTGGTAACATGCCCCGTGTATATTAAACCATCAGGGGAACACAATCTCCTCACTTATGCTTTTCAACTGGTAACATGTCCCATGTGTATTAAACCATCAGGGGAACACACTCTCCTCACTTATACTGTTCACCTGGTAACATGTCCCATGTATGTTAAACAATCAGGGGAACACACTCTCCTCACTTATCCTGTTCACCTGGTAACATGTCCCATGTAAATTAAACAATCAGGGGAACACACTCTCCTCACCTATACTGTTCAACTGGTAACATGTCCTGTGTATGTTAAACAATCAGGGGAACACACTCTCCTCACTTATACTGTTCACTTGGTAACATGTCCCATGTATGTTAAACAATCAGGGGAACACACTCTCCTCACTTATACTGTTCACTTGGTAACAGGTCCCATGTATATTAAACTATCAGGGGAACACACTCTCCTCACTTATACTGTTCACCTGGCAACATGTCCCGTGTGTATTAAACAATCAGGGGAAGACACTCTCCTCACTTATACTGTTCACCTGGTAACATGTCCCATGTATATTAATCCATCAGGGGAACACATTCTCCTCACTTATAGTGTTCACCTGGTAACATGTCCCGTGTATATTAAACAATCAGGGGAACACACTCTCCTCACCTATACTGTTCAACTGGTAACATGTCCTGTGTGCATTAAACAATCAGGGGAACATACTCCCCTCACTTATACTGTTCACCTGGTGACATGTCCTGTGTGCATTAAACAATCAGGGTAACACACTCTCCTCACTTATACTGTTCACCTGGTAACATGTCTGGTGTATATTAAACCATCAGGGGAACACACTCTCCTCACTTATACTGTTCACCTCGTGGCATGTCCTGTGTGTATTAAACAATCAGGGGAACATACTCTCCTCACTTAAACTGTACACCTGGGAACATGTCAACTGGGCATTAAACAACCAGGGGAACACACTCTCCTCATTTATACAGTTCACCTGGTGACATGTCCTGTGTGCATTAAACAATCAGGGAAACACACTCTCCTCACTTATACTGTTCACCTGGTGACATGTCCTGTGTGCATTAAACAATCAGGGGAACACACTCTCCTCACTTATACTCTTCACCTGGTGACATGTCCTGTGTGCATTAAACAATCAGGGGAACACACTCTCCTTACTTATACTGTTCACCTGGTGACATGTACTGTGTGCATTAAACAATCAGGGGAACACACTCTCCTCACTTATACTGTTCACCTGGTGACATGTCCTGTGTGTATTAAACAATCAGGGGAACACACTCTCCTCACTTAACTGTTCACCTGGTGACATGTCCTGCGTGCATTAAACAAGCAGGGGAACACACTCTCCTCACTTATCCTGTTCAACTGGTAACATGTCCTGTGTGCATTAAAAAATCAGGGGAACACACTCTCCTCACTTATACTGTTCACCTGGTGACATGTCCTGTGTGCATTAAACAATCAGGGGAACACACTCTCCTCACTTATACTGTTCACCTGGTAACATGTCTGGTGTATATTAAACCATCAATGGAACACACTCTCCTCACTTATACTGTTCACCTGGTGGCATGTCCTGTGTGTATTAAACAATCAGGGGAACATACTCTCCTCACTTAAACTGTACACCTGGGAACATGTCAACTGTGCATTAAACAATCAGGGGAACACACTCTCCTCACTTATACTGTTCACCTGCTATCATGTCCTGTGTGCATTAAACAATCAGGGGAACACACTCTCCTCACTTATACTGTTCACCTGGTAACATGTCCTGTGTGTATTAAACCATCAGGGGAACACACTCTCCTCACTTATACTGTTCACCTGGTAACATGTCTGGTGTATATTAAACCATCAGGGGAACACACTCTCCTCACTTATACTGTTCACCTGGTAACATGTCCTGTGTGTATTAAACAATCAGGGGAACACACTCTCCTCACTTATACTGTTCACCTGCTAACATGTCCTGTGTGCATTAAACAATCAGGGGAACACACTCTCCTCACTTATCCTGTTCACCTGGTAACATGTCCCATGTAAATTAAACAATCAGGGGAACACACTCTCCTCACTTATACTGTTCACTTGGTAACAGGTCCCATGTATATTAAACCATCAGGGGAACACACTCTCCTCACTTATACTGTTCACCTGGCAACATGTCCCGTGTGTATTAAACAATCAGGGGAAGACACGCTCCTCACTTATACTGTTCACCTGGTAACATGTCCCATGTATATTAATCCATCAGGGGAACACACTCTCCTCACTTATACTGTTCACCTGGTAACATGTCCCGTGTATATTAAACAATCAGAGGAACACACTCTCCTCACTTATACTGTTCAACTGGTAACATGTTCTGTGTGCATTAAACAATCAGGGGAACACACTCCCCTCACTTATACTGTTCACCTGGTGACGTGTCCTGTGTGCATTAAACAATCAGGGGAACAAACTCTCCTCACTTATACTGTTCACCTGGTAACATGTCCCGTGTATATTAAACAATCAGGGGAACACACTCCCCTCACTTATACTGTTCACCTGGTGACATGTCCTGTGTGCATTAAACAATCAGGGGAACAAACTCTCCTCACTTATACTGTTCACCTGGTAACATGTCCCGTGTATATTAAACAATCAGGGGAACACACTCTCCTCACTTATACTGTTCACCTGGTAACATGTCCTGTGTGTCATAAACAATCAGGGGAACACACTCTCCTCACTTATACTGTTCACCTGGTAACATGTCCTGTGTGCATTAAACAATCAGGGGAACACACTCTCCTCACTTATACTGTTCACCTGGTGACATGTCCTGTTTGCATTAAACAATCAGGGGAACACACTCTCCTCACTTATACTGTTCTCCTGGTAACATGTCCTGTGAGTACTAAACAATCAGGGGAACACACTCTCCTCACTAATACTGCTCACCTGGTAACATGTCCCGTGTATATTAAACAATCAGGAGAACGCACTCTCCTCACTTATACTGTTCACCTGGTGACATGTCCTGTGTGCATTATACAATCAGGGGAAAACACTCTCCTCTCTTATACTGTTCACCTGGCAACATGTCTGTTGTATATTAAACCATCAGGGGAACACACTCTCCTCACGTAAACTGTTCACCTGGTGGCATGTCCTGTGTGCATTAAACAATCAGGGCAACACAATCCCCTCACTTATACTGTTGATCTGGTGACATGTCCCGTGTATATTAAACCATCAGGGGAACACAATCTCCTCACTTATATTTTTCACCTGGTAACATGTCCCATGTGTATCAAACCATCAGTGGAACACACTCTCCTCACTAATACTGTTCAATTGGTAACATGTCCTGTGTGTATTAAACCATCAGGGGAACACACTCTCCTCACTTATACTGTTCACCTGGTAACATGTCCCGTGCGTATTGAACAATCAGGGGAACACACTCTCCTCACTTATACTGTTCATCTGGTAACATGCCCCGTGTATATTAAACCATCAGGGGAACACAATCTCCTCACTTATACTTTTCAACTGGTAACATGTCCCATGTGTATTAAACCATCAGGGGAACACACTCTCCTCACTTATACTGTTCACCTGGTAGCATGTCCTGTGTGCATTAAAAAATCAGGGGAACACACTCTCCTCACTTATACTGTTCACCTGGTGACATGTCCTGTGTGCATTAAACAATCAGGGGAACACACTCTCCTCACTTATACTGTTCACCTGGTAACATGTCTGGTGTATATTAAACAATCAGGGGAACACACTCCCCTCACTTATACTGTTCACCTGGTGACATGTCCTGTGTGCATTAAACAATCAGGGGAACAAACTCTCCTCACTTATACTGTTCACCTGGTAACATGTCCCGTGTATATTAAACAATCAGGGGAACACACTCTCCTCACTTATACTGTTCACCTGGTAACATGTCCTGTGTGTCATAAACAATCAGGGGAACACACTCTCCTCACTTATACTGTTCACCTGGTAACATGTCCTGTGTGCATTAAACAATCAGGGGAACACACTCTCCTCACTTATACTGTTCACCTGGTGACATGTCCTGTTTGCATTAAACAATCAGGGGAACACACTCTCCTCACTTATACTGTTCTCCTGGTAACATGTCCTGTGAGTACTAAACAATCAGGGGAACACACTCTCCTCACTAATACTGCTCACCTGGTAACATGTCCCGTGTATATTAAACAATCAGGAGAACGCACTCTCCTCACTTATACTGTTCACCTGGTGACATGTCCTGTGTGCATTATACAATCAGGGGAACACACTCTCCTCACTTATACTGTTCACCTGGTGACATGTCCTGTGTGCATTAAACAATCAGGGGAAAACACTCTCCTCTCTTATACTGTTCACCTGGCAACATGTCTGTTGTATATTAAACCATCAGGGGAACACACTCTCCTCACGTAAACTGTTCACCTGGTGGCATGTCCTGTGTGCATTAAACAATCAGGGCAACACAATCCCCTCACTTATACTGTTGATCTGGTGACATGTCCCGTGTATATTAAACCATCAGGGGAACACAATCTCCTCACTTATATTTTTCACCTGGTAACATGTCCCATGTGTATCAAACCATCAGTGGAACACACTCTCCTCACTAATACTGTTCAATTGGTAACATGTCCTGTGTGTATTAAACCATCAGGGGAACACACTCTCCTCACTTATACTGTTCACCTGGTAACATGTCCCGTGCGTATTGAACAATCAGGGGAACACACTCTCCTCACTTATACTGTTCATCTGGTAACATGCCCCGTGTATATTAAACCATCAGGGGAACACAATCTCCTCACTTATACTTTTCAACTGGTAACATGTCCCATGTGTATTAAACCATCAGGGGAACACACTCTCCTCACTTATACTGTTCACCTGGTAGCATGTCCTGTGTGCATTAAAAAATCAGGGGAACACACTCTCCTCACTTATACTGTTCACCTGGTGACATGTCCTGTGTGCATTAAACAATCAGGGGAACACACTCTCCTCACTTATACTGTTCACCTGGTAGCATGTCCTGTGTGCATTAAACAATCAGGGGAACACACTCTCCTCACTAATACTGTTCACCTGGTAACATGTCCCATGTATGTTAAACAATCAGGGGAACACACTCTCCTCACTTATCCTGTTCAGCTGGTAACATGTCCCATGTAAATTAAACAATCAGGGGAACACACTCTCCTCACTTATACTGTTCACTTGGTAACAGGTCCCATGTATATTAAACCATCAGGGGAACACACTCTCCTCACTTATACTGTTCACCTGGCAACATGTCCCGTGTGTATTAAACAATCAGGGGAAGACACTCTCCTCACTTATACTGTTCACCTGGTAACATGTCCCATGTATATTAATCCATCAGGGGAACACATTCTCCTCACTTATAGTGTTCACTTGGTAACATGTCCCGTGTATATTAAACAATCAGGGGAACACACTCTCCTCACCTATACTGTTCAACTGGTAACATGTCCTGTGTGCATTAAACAATCAGGGGAAACACTCCCCTCACTTATACTGTTCTCCTGGTGACATGTCCTGTGTGCATTAAACAATCAGGGTAACACACTCTCCTCACTTATACTGTTCACCTGGTAACATGTCTGGTGTATATTAAACCATCAGAGGAACACACTCTCCTCACTTATACTGTTCACCTCGTGGCATGTCCTGTGTGTATTAAACAATCAGGGGAACATACTCTCCTCACTTAAACTGTTCACCTGGTAACATGTCCTGTGCGCATTAAACACCCAGGGGAACACACTCTGCTCATTTATACAGTTCATCTGGTGACATGTCCTGTGTGCATTAAACAATCAGGGAAACACACTCTCCTCACTTATACTGTTCACGTTGTGACATGTCCTGTGTGCATTAAACAATCAGGGGAACACACTCTCCTCACTTATACTGTTCACCTGGTGACATGTCCTGTGTGCATTAAACAATCAGGGGAACACACTCTCCTCGCTTATACTGTTCACCTGGTGACATGTCCTGTGTGCATTAAACAATCAGGGGAACACACTCTCCTCAATTATACTGTTCACCTGGTGACATGTCCTGTGTGTATTAAACAATCAGGGGAACACACTCTCGTCACTTATACTGTTCACCTGGTGACATGTCCTGTGTGCATTAAACAAGCAGGGGAACACACTCTCCTCACTTATACTGTTCACCTGGTAACATGTCCCGTGTGCATTAAACAATCAGGGGAACAAACTCTCCTCACTTATACTGTTCAACTGGTAACATGTCCTGTGTGCATTAAAAAATCAGGGGAACACAATCTCCTCACTTATACTGTTCACCTGGTGACATGTCCTGTGTGCATTAAACAATCAGGGGAACACACTCTCCTCACTTATACTGTTCACCTGGTAACATGTCTGGTGTATATTAAACCATCAGGGGAACACACTCTCCTCACTTATACTGTTCACCTGGTGGCATGTCCTGTGTGTATTAAACAATCAGGGGAACATACTCTCCTCACTTAAACTGTACACCTGGGAACATGTCAACTCTGCATTAAACAATCAGGGGAACACACTCTCCTCACTTATACTGTTCACCTGCTATCATGTCCTGTGTGCATTAAACAATCAGGGGAACACACTCTCCTCACTTATACTGTTCACCTGGTAACATGTCCTGTGTCTATTAAACCATCAGGGGAACACACTCTCCTCACTTATACTGTTCACCTGGTAACATGTCCTGTGTATATTAAACCATCAGGGGAACACACTCTCCTCACTTATACTGTTCACCTGGTAACATGTCCTGTGTGTATTAAACAATCAGGGGAACACACTCTCCTCACTTATACTGTTCACCTGCTAACATGTCCTGTGTGCATTAAACAATCAGGGGAACACACTCTCCTCACTTATCCTGTTCACCTGGCAACATGTCCCGTGTGTATTAAACAATCAGGGGAAGACACTCTCCTCACTTATACTGTTCACCTGGTAACATGTCCCATGTATATTAATCCATCAGGGGAACACACTCTCCTCACTTATACTGTTCACCTGGTCACATGTCCTGTGTGTATTAAACAATCAGAGGAACACACTCTCCTCACTTCTTCTGTTCACCTGGTAACATGTCCCGTGTGCATTAAACAATCAGGGGAACAAACTCTCCTCACTTAGACTGTTCAGCTGGTAACATGTCCTGTGTGCATTAAAAAATCAGGGGAACACACTCTCCTCACTTATACTGTTCACCTGGTGACATGTCCTGTGTGCATTAAACAATCAGGGGAAACACTCCCCTCACTTATACTGTTCACCTGGTGACATGTCCTGTGTGCATTAAACAATCAGGGTAACACACTCTCCTCACTTATACTGTTCACCTGGTAACATGTCTGGTGTATATTAAACCATCAGAGGAACACACTCTCCTCACTTATACTGTTCACCTCGTGGCATGTCCTGTGTGTATTAAACAATCAGGGGAACATACTCTCCTCACTTAAACTGTTCACCTGGTAACATGTCCTGTGTGCATTAAACACCCAGGGGAACACACTCTGCTCATTTATACAGTTCACCTGGTGACATGTCCTGTGTGCATTAAACAATCAGGGAAACACACTCTCCTCACTTATACTGTTCACCTGGTGACATGTCATGTGTGCATTAAACAATCAGGGGAACACACTCTCCTCACTTATACTGTTCACCTGGTGACATGTCCTGTGTGCATTAAACAATCAGGGGAACACACTCTCCTCGCTTATACTGTTCACCTGGTGACATGTCCTGTGTGCATTAAACAATCAGGGGAACACACGCTCCTCAATTATACTGTTCACCTGGTGACATGTCCTGTGTGTATTAAACAATCAGGGGAACACACTCTCGTCACTTATACTGTTCACCTGGTGACATGTCCTGTGTGCATTAAACAAGCAGGGGAACACACTCTCCTCACTTATACTGTTCACCTGGTAACATGTCCCGTGTGCATTAAACAATCAGGGGAACAAACTCTCCTCACTTATACTGTTCAACTGGTAACATGTCCTGTGTGCATTAAAAAATCAGTGGAACACAATCTCCTCACTTATACTGTTCACCTGGTGACATGTCCTGTGTGCATTAAACAATCAGGGGAACACACTCTCCTCACTTATACTGTTCACCTGGTAACATGTCTGGTGTATATTAAACCATCAGGGGAACACACTCTCCTCACTTATACTGTTCACCTGGTGGCATGTCCTGTGTGTATTAAACAATCAGGGGAACATACTCTCCTCACTTAAACTGTACACCTGGGAACATGTCAACTCTGCATTAAACAATCAGGGGAACACACTCTCCTCACTTATACTGTTCACCTGCTATCATGTCCTGTGTGCATTAAACAATCAGGGGAACACACTCTCCTCACTTATACTGTTCACCTGGTAACATGTCCTGTGTGTATTAAACCATCAGGGGAACACACTCTCCTCACTTATACTGTTCACCTGGTAACATGTCCTGTGTATATTAAACCATCAGGGGAACACACTCTCCTCACTTATACTGTTCACCTGGTAACAGGTCCTGTGTGTATTAAACAATCAGGGGAACACACTCTCCTCACTTATACTGTTCACCTGCTAACATGTCCTGTGTGCATTAAACAATCAGGGGAACACACTCTCCTCACTTATCCTGTTCACCTGGTAACATGTCCCATGTAAATTAAACAATCAGGGGAACACACTCTCCTCACTTATACTGTTCACCTGGCAACATGTCCCGTGTGTATTAAACAATCAGGGGAAGACACTCTCCTCACTTATACTGTTCACCTGGTAACATGTCCCATGTATATTAATCCATCAGGGGAACACACTCTCCTCACTTATACTGTTCACCTGCTAACATGTCCTGTGTGTATTAAACAATCAGAGGAACACACTCTCCTCACTTCTTCTGTTCACCTGGTAACATGTCCCGTGTGCATTAAACAATCAGGGGAACAAACTCTCCTCACTTAGACTGTTCAGCTGGTAACATGTCCTGTGTGCATTAAAAAATCAGGGGAACACACTCTCCTCACTTATACTGTTCACCTGGTGACATGTCCTGTGTGCATTAAACAATCAGGGGAACACACTCTCCTCACTTATACTGTTCACCTGGTAACATGTCTGTTGTATATTAAACCATCAGGGGAACACACTCTCCTCACGTAAACTGTTCACCTGGTGGCATGTCCTGTGTGCATTAAATAATCAGGGGAACACAATCCCCTCACTTATACTGTTGATCTGGTGACATGTCCCGTGTATATTAAACCATCAGGGGAACACAATCTCCTCACTTATATTTTTCACCTGGTAACATGTCCCATGTGTATCAAACCATCAGTGGAACACACTCTCCTCACTAATACTGTTCAATTGGTAACATGTCCTGTGTGTATTAAACCATCAGGGGAACACACTCTTCTCACTTATACTGTTCACCTGGTAACATGTCCCGTGCGTATTAAACAATCAGGGGAACACACTCTCCTCACTTATACTGTTCATCTGGTAACATGCCCCGTGTATATTAAACCATCAGGGGAACACAATCTCCTCACTTATACTTTTCAACTGGTAACATGTCCCATGTGTATTAAACCATCAGGGGAACACACTCTCCTCACTTATACTGTTCACCTGATAGCATGTCCTGTGTGCATTAAAAAATCAGGGGAACACACTCTCCTCACTTATACTGTTCACCTGGTGACATGTCCTGTGTGCATTAAACAATCAGGGGAACACACTCTCCTCACTTATACTGTTCACCTGGCAACATGTCTGTTGTATATTAAACCATCAGGGGAACACACTCTCCTCACGTAAACTGTTCACCTGGTGGCATGTCCTGTGTGCATTAAACAATCAGGGGAACACAATCCCCTCACTTATACTGTTGATCTGGTGACATGTCCCGTGTATATTAAACCATCAGGGGAACACAATCTCCTCACTTATATTTTTCACCTGGTAACATGTCCCATGTGTATCAAACCATCAGTGGAACACACTCTCCTCACTAATACTGTTCAATTGGTAAAATGTCCTGTGTGTATTAAACCATCAGGGGAACACACTCTTCTCACTTATACTGTTCACCTGGTAACATGTCCCGTGCGTATTAAACAATCAGGGGAACACACTCTCCTCACTTATACTGTTCATCTGGTAACATGCCCCGTGTATATTAAACCATCAGGGGAACACAATCTCCTCACTTATACTTTTCAACTGGTAACATGTCCCATGTGTATAAAACCATCAGGGAAACACACTCTCCTCACTTATACTGTTCACCTGGTAGCATGTCCTGTGTGCATTAAACAATCAGGGGAACACACTCTCCTCACTAATACTGTTCACCTGGTAACTTGTCCCATGTATTTTAAACAATCAGGGGAACACACTCTCCTCACTTATCCTGTTCAGCTGGTAACATGTCCCATGTAAATTAAACAATCAGGGGAACACACTCTCCTCACTTCTTCTGTTCACTTGGTAACAGGTCCCAGGTATATTAAACCATCAGGGGAACACACTCTCCTCACTTATACTGTTCACCTGGCAACATGTCCCGTGTGTATTAACCAATCAGGGGAAGACACTCTCCTCACTTATACTGTTCACCTGGTAACATGTCCCATGTATATTAATCCATCAGGGGAACACATTCTCCTCACTTATCGTGTTCACCTGGTAACATGTCCCGTGTATATTAAACAATCAGGGGAACACACTCTCCTCACCTATACTGTTCAACTGGTAACATGTCCTGTGTGCATTAAAGAATCAGGGGAAACACTCCCCTCACTTATACTGTTCACCTGGTGACATGTCCTGTGTGCATTAAACAATCAGGGTAACACACTCTCCTCACTTATACTGTTCACCTGGTAACATGTCTGGTGTATATTAAACCATCAGAGGAACACACTCTCCTCACTTATACTGTTCACCTCGTGGCATGTCCTCTGTGTATTAAACAATCAGGGGAACATACTCTCCTCACTTAACCTGTACACCTGGGAATATGTCAATTGGGCATTAAACACCCAGGGGAACACACTCTCCTCATTTATACAGTTCACCTGGTGACATGTCCTGTGTGCATTAAACAATCAGGGAAACACACTCTCCTCACTTCTACTGTTCACCTGGTGACATGTCCTGCGTGCATTAAACAATCAGGGGAACACACTCTCCTCACTTATACTGTTTACCTGGTGACATGTCCTGTGTGCATTAAACAATCAGGGGAACACACTCTCCTCACTTATACTGTTCACCTGGTGACATGTCCTGTGTGCATTAAACAATCAGGGGAACACACTCTCCTCAATTATACTGTTCACCTGCTGACATGTCCTGTGTGTATTAAACAATCAGGGGAACACACTCTCCTCACTTATACTGTTCACCTGGTGACATGTCCTGTGTGCATTAAACAAGCAGGGGAACACACTCTCCTCACTTATACTGTTCACCTGGTAACATGTCCCGTGTGCATTAAACAATCAGGGGAACAAACTCTCCTCACTTATACTGTTCAACTGGTAACATGTCCTGTGTGCATTAAAAAATCAGGGGAACACACTCTCCTCACTTATACTGTTCACCTGGTGACATGTCCTGTGTGCATTAAACAATCAGGGGAACACACTCTCCTCACTTATACTGTTCACCTGGTAACATGTCTGGTGTATATTAAACCATCAGGGGAACACACTCTCCTCACTTATACTGTTCACCTGGTGGCATGTCCTGTGTGTATTAAACAATCAGGGGAACATACTCTCCTCACTTAAACTGTACACCTGGGAACATGTCAACTGTGCATTAAACAATCAGGGGAACACACTCTCCTCACTTATACTGTTCACCTGCAATCATGTCCTGTGTGCATTAAACAATCAGGGGAACACACTCTCCTCACTTATACTGTTCACCTGGTAACATGTCCTGTGTGTATTAAACCATAAGGGGAACACACTCTCCTCACTTATACTGTTCACCTGGTAACATGTCTGGTGTATATTAAACCATCAGGGGAACACACTCTCCTCACTTATACTGTTCACCTGGTAACATGTCCGGTGTGTATTAAACAATCAGGGGAACACACTCTCCTCACTTATACTGTTCACCTGCTAACATGTCCTGTGTGCATTAAACAATCAGGGGAACACACTCTCCTCACTTATCCTGTTCACCTGGTAACATGTCCCATGTAACTTAAACAATCAGGGGATCACACTCTCCTCACTTATACTGATCACTTGGTAACAGGTCCCATGTATATTAAACCATCAGGGGAACACACTCTCCTCACTTATACTGTTCACCTGGCAACATGTCCCGTGTGTATTTAACAATCAGGGGAAGACACTCTCCTCACTTATACTGTTCACCTGTTAACATGTCCCATGTATATTAATCCATCAGGGGAACACACTCTCCTCACTTATACTGTTCACCTGGTAACATGTCCCGTGTATATTAAACAATCAGGGGAACACACTCTCCTCACTTATACTTTTCAACTGGTAACATGTTCTGTGTGCATTAAACAATCAGGGGAACACACTCCCCTCACTTATACTGCTCACCTGGTGAAATGTCTTGTGTGCATTAAACAATCAGGGGAACAAACTCTCCTCACTTATACTGTTCACCTGGTAACATGTCTGGTGTATATTAAACCATCAGGGGAACACCCTCCCCTCACTTATACTCTTCACCTGGTGACATGTCCTGTGTGCATTAAACAATCAGGGGTACAAACTCTCCTCACTTATACTGTTCTCCTGGTAACATGTCCTGTGAGTATTAAACAATCAGGGGAACACACTCTCCTCACTTATACTGTTCACCTGGTAACATGTCCCGTGTATATTAAACAATCAGGAGAACACACTCTCCTCACTTATACTGTTCACCTGGTGACATGTCCTGTGTGCATTATACAATCAGGGGAACACACTCTCCTCACTTATACTGTTCACCTGGTAACATGTCCTGTGTGTATTAAACAATCAGGGGAACACATTCTCCTCACTTATACTGTTCACCTGGTGACATGTCCTGTGTGCATTAAACAATCAGGGGAACACACTCTCCTCACTTATACTGTTCACCTGGTAACATCTCCTGTGTGCTTTAAACAATCAGGGGAACAAACTCTCCTCACTTATACTGTTCAACTGGTAACATGTCCTGTGTGTATTAAAACATCAGGGGAACATACTCTCCTCCCTTTTTCTGTTCACTTGGTAACATGTCTGGTGTATATTAAACCATCAGGGGAGCACAATCTCCTCACTTATACTGTTCACCTGGTAACTTGTCTGGTGTATATTAAACAATCAGGGGAACACACTCTCCTCACTTAAACTGTTCACCTGGTAACATGTCAACTGTGCATTAAACAATCAGGGGAACACACTCTCCTCATTTATACTGTTCACCTGGTGACATGTCGTCTGTGCATTAAACAATCAGGGGAACACACTCTCCTCACTAATACTGTTCTCCTGGTATCATGTCCCGTGTGCTTTAAACAATCAGGGGAACAAACTCTCCTCACTTATACTGTTCAACTGGTAACATGTCCTGTGTGCATGAAACAATCAGGGGAACACACTCTCCTCACTTATACTGTTCACCTGGTAACATGTCTGGTGCATAATAAACCATCAGGGGAACACACTCTCCTCATTTATACTGTTCACCTGGTGGCATGTCCTGTGTGTATGAAACAATCTGGGGAACATACTCTCCTCAATTAAACTGTTCACCTGGTAACATGTCCTGTGTATATTTAACAATCAGGGGAACACACTCTCCTCACTTATACTGTTCACCTGGTGGGATGTCCTGTGTGTATTAAACAATCAGGGGAACATACTCTCCTCAATTAAACTGTACACCTGGGAACATGTCAACTGTGCATTAAACAACCAGGGGAACACACTCTCCTCATTTATACTGTTCACCTGGTGACATGTCCTCAGTGCATTAAACAATCAGGGGAACACACTCTCCTCACATATACTGTTCACCTGGTAACATGTCCTGTGTGCATTAAACAATCAGGGGAACACACTCTCCTCACTTATACTGTTCTCCTGGTAACATGTCCCGTGTATATTAAACCATCAGGAGACCATAATCTCCTCTCATATACTGTTCACCTGGTGACATGTCCTGTCATTATTAAAGCATCAGGGGAACACATTCTCCTCGCTTATACTGTTCATCTGGTAACATGTTCCGTGCTTATTAAACCATCAGGGGAACACACTCTCCTCACTTATACAGCTCATCTTGTAACATGTCCCGTACGTATTAAACCATCAGGGGAACACATTCTCCTCACTTATACTGGACACCTGGTGACATGTCCTGTGTATATTTAACAATCAGGGGAACACACTCTCCTCACCTATACTGTTCACCTGGTAACATGTCCCGTGTATATTTAACAATCAGGGGAACACACTCTCCTCACTTATACTGTTCACCTGGTGACATGTCCCTTGTATATTAAACCATGAGGCGAAAACACTCTCCTCACGAATGCTGTTCACCTGGTTACATGTCCTGTGTATATTAAGCCATCAGGGGAACACACTCACCTCACTTAAACTGTTCACCTGGTGACATGTCCTGTGTATATTAAACCAACAGGGGAACACAATCTCCTCTCTTATACTGTTCACCTGGTGACATGTCCTGTCAGTATTAAAACATCAGGGGAAAATATCATCCTCACTTATACTGTTCACCTGCTGACATGTCATGTGTGCATTAAACAATCAGGGGAAAACACTCTCCTCACTTATACTGTTCACCTGGTAACATGTCCCGTGTGTATTAACCCATCAGGGGAACACATTCTCCTCACTTATTCTGTTCACCTGGTAACATGTCCCGTGTATATTAAACCATCAGGGGAACAAACTCTCCTCACTTATACTGTTCACCTGATAACATGTCCTGTGTGTATTAAACAATCAGGGGAACACACTCTCCTCACTTATACTGTTCACCTGGTAACATGTCAACTGTGCATGAAACAATCAGTGGAACACACTCTCCTCACTTATACTGTTCACCTGGTAACATGTCAACTGTGCATTAAACAATCAGTGGTACACACTCTCCTCACTTATATTGTTCACCTGGTAACATGTCCTGTGTGTATTAAACAATCAGGGGAACACACACTCCTCACTTATACTGTTCACCTGGTAACATGTCCCGTGTACATTAAACCATCAGCGGAACACACTCTCCTCACTTATACTGTTCACCTGGTAACATGTCCTGTGTCTATTTAACCATCAGGGGGACACACTCTCCTCACTTATACTGTTCACCTGGTGACATGTCGTGTGTGCATTAAACAATCAGGGGAATTCTCTCTTCTCACTTATACAGTTCACCTGGTGTCATGTCCTGTGTATATTAAACCACCAGGGGAACACAATCTCTTCTCATATATTGACCACCTGGTGACGTGTCCTGTCAGTATTAAACCATCATGGGAACACATTCTCCTCACTTACACTGTTCACCTGGTAACATGTGCTGTGTATATTTAACAATCAGGGGAACACACTCTCCTCACTTATACTGTTCACCTGGTTACATGTCCTGTGCATATTTAACAATCGGGGAACACACTCTCCTCACTTATACTTTTCACCTGGTAACATGTCCTGTGTATATTTAACAATCAGGGGAACACACTCTCCTCACTTATACTGTTCACCTGGTTACATGTCCTGTGCATATTTAACAATCGGGGAACACACTCTCCTCACTTATACTGTTCACATGGTGACATGTCCCGTGTATATTAAACCATGAGGCGAAAACACTCTCCTCACGAATGCTGTTCACCTGGTTACATGTCCTGTGTATATTAAGCCATCAGGGGAACACACTCACCTCACTTAAACTGTTCACCTGGTGACATGTCCTGTGTATATTAAACCAACAGGGGAACACAATCTCCTCTCTTATACTGTTCACCTGGTGACATGTCCTGTCAGTATTAAAACATCAGGGGAAAATATCATCCTCACTTACACTGTTCACCTGCTGACATGTCATGTGTGCATTAAACAATCAGGGGAAAACACTCTCCTCACTTATACTGTTCACCTGGTAACATGTCCCGTGTGTATTAAACCATCAGGGGAACACATTCTCCTCACTTATTCTGTTCACCTGGTAACATGTCCCGTGCATATTAAACCATCAGGGGAACAAACTCTCCTCACTTATACTGTTCACCTGTTAACATGTCCTGTGTGTATTAAACAATCAGGGGAACACACTCTCCTCACTTATACTGTTCACCTGGTAACATGTCAACTGTGCATTAAACAATCAGTGGAACACACTCTCCTCACTTATACTGTTCACCTGGTAACATGTCCTGTGTGTATTAAACAATCAGGGGAACACACACTCCTCACTTATACTGTTCACCTGGTAACATGTCCCGTGTACATTAAACCATCAGCGAAACACACTCTCCTCACTTATACTGTTCACCTGGTAACATGTCCTGTGTCTATTTAACCATCAGGGGGACACACTCTCCTCACTTATACTGTTCACCTGGTGACATGTCGTGTGTGCATTAAACAATCAGGGGAATTCTCTCTTCTCACTTATACAGTTCACCTGGTGTCATGTCCTGTGTATATTAAACCACCAGGGGAACACAATCTCCTCTCATATATTGACCACCTGGTGACATGTCCTGTCAGTATTAATCCATCAGGGGAACACATTCTCCTCACTTATACTGTTCACCTGGTAACATGTGCTGTGTATATTTCACAATCAGGGGAACACACTCTCCTCACTTATACTGTTCACCTGGTTACATGTCCTGTGCATATTTAACAATCGGGGAACACACTCTCCTCACTTATACTTTTCACCTGGTAACATGTCCTGTGTATATTTAACAATCAGGAGAACACACTCTCCTCACTTATACTGTTCACCTGGTAACATGTCCCGTGTATATTTAACAATCAGGGGAAAACATTCTCCTCTCTTATACTGTTCATCTTGTGACATGTCCCATGTGTTTTAAACCATCAGGGGAACACTCTCTCCTCACTTATACTGTTCATCTGGTGACATCTCCCGTGAATATTAAACCATGAGGGGAACACACTCTCCTCACTTATACTATTCACCTGGTGACATGTCCCATGTATATTAAACCATCAGGGGAACACACTCTCCTCACTTATACTGTTCACCTGGTAACATGTCCCCTGGATATTAAACCATCAGGGGAACACACTCTCAAGACTTATACTGTTCACCTGGTGACATGTTCCGTGTGTATTAAACAATCAGGGGAACACACTCTCCTCTCTTATCCTGTTGACCTGGTAACATGTCCCGTGTGTATTAACCCATCAGGGGAACACACTCTCCTCAATTCTACTGATCACCTGGTAACATGTCCTGTCCATTATAAATCATCAGGGGAACACAATCTCCTCACTTCAGCAGCTCATCTGGTAATAACTGTCACTCTAGAATTGGCCTTTATAGCCACTCCAGGCGCTGCTTCTCAAACCACTGACCACCTCCAGGCACTTACCCATTGTCTCTCGAGATAAGGAGGCCAAAGAAGAAACCCACAATACAGGACTGGGCAGATAATGGGGATTGTTACTGAGGTTGTGTTTGGGGATTTCTACTGACATCAGTGTGGATTTTAAAGTGTGTCTCCCCTTCCCTCACATCTAAAGTCTCTCAGTGTTGTTGTTGTGTGTTGACAGCTTTTCCAGTGTCCAGTCCCTTTCAATTTATAATAAAATCTGTGGAAAACAAATAAATGTAAAGTTTCTCCTACAAGCTGTTTTGTCCTCCTTCTTTCACTGTCTTTCTCTGTCACTGCCCTATCTCTCTCTCTGTCTCTCTCAGGACTGGGCAGACACTGGGGAATGTTACTGAGGTTCTGTTAGTCATTTTTACTGACATCAGTGCGGATTGTAAAATCTGTCTGTCTGTGTCTGTCTGTCTGTGTGAGTGTGTGTGTGTCTCCCTCTGTGTGTCCCTTTATGTATGTGTCTGTGTGTGTCTGACTGTGTGTGTGTGAGAGAGAGAGAATATCAGGGTCACCTCGCTACATCTCTATCTCTCCATCTCTCTCTCTTTCTCCTGTCTCTATCTCTCTCTCTCTCAATCCACCTCTCTCATAGAAACATAGAAAATAAGAGCAGGAGCAGGCCATTCGGCCCTTTGGGCCTGCTCCGTCATTCAATAAAGATCATGACCGATGGTCTAATTCAGTACCCTGTTCCCACTTTCTCCCCATACCCCTTGATCCCTTTGACATTAAGAAATATATCTCTCTCCTCCATGAATATATTTAATGACTTGGCCTCCACTGCCTTCTGCGGCAGAGAATTCCACAGGTTCACCACCCTCTACCCCATCCATCTCTCCCCCTCTATCTCTGTCTCCACCCTCTATCTCACTCTCCCCCTCTATCTCCCTCTCCCCCCGATATCTCCCTCTCCCCCTCTATCTCCCGCTCTCTCTCCCTCTCCCCCCTTCTATCTCCGTCCCCCCCCACCTCCCTCTGGCCCTCTATCTCCCTCTCCCCCTCTCACACATCCCCTCGATCTCACTCTTCCCCTCTCTCACTCTTCCGCTCTCTCACTCTCCCCCTCTATCTGTCTCTCCCCCTCTATCTGTCTCTCCCCCTCTGTCTCACTCTCTCCCTCTATCTGTCTCTCCCCCCTCTATCTCACACACCCCCTCTATCTCACACACCCCCTCTATCTCTCACACACACTTCCATCTCCCTCTCCCCCTCTATCACACACACCCCCTCTATCTCACTCACCCACTCTATTTCACATACCCACTCTATCTCACACACCCCCTCTATCTCACACACCCCCTCTATCTCCCTCTCCCCCTCTATCTCACACACCCCCTCTATCTCACACACCCCCTCTATCTCACACACCCCCTCTATCTCACACACCCACTCTATCTCACACACCCCATCTATCTCACACAACCCCTCTATCTCACACACCCCCTCTATCTCACTCTCCCCCTCTACCTCCCGCTCCCCCTCTTTCTCCCTCTCCCCCTCTATCTCACACACCCCCTCTATCTCACACACCCCTCTATCTCACACACTCCCTCTTTCTCACACACTCCCTCTTTCTCACACACTCCCTCTTTCTCACACACTCCCTCTATCTCACACACCCCCTCTATCTCACACAACCCCTCTATCTCACTCTTACCCTCTATCTCACTCTTCCCCCTCTATCTCCCTCTCCCCCTCATTCTCCCTCTCCCCCTCTATCTCACACACCCCCTCTATCTCACACACGCCCTCTATCTCACACACCCCTCTATATCACACACACCCTCTTTCTCACACACTCCCTCTATCTCACACACCCCCTCTATCTCACACACCCCCTCTATTAAACACACCTCCTGTATCTCACTCTCCCCCCTCTATCTGTCTCTCCCCCCTCTATCTGTCTCTCCCCCTCTATCTGTCTCTCCCCCCTCTATCTGTCTCTCCCCCTCTATCTCCCTCTCCCCCTCACACTCCCTCTCCCCCTCTCTCCCCTTCTCTCTAACTCTCTCTCTCCCCGTCTATCTCTCTCCCCGTCTATCTCTCTCCCCCTCTATCTCTCTCTCCCCCCTCTATATCTCTCTCCCCCCCTCTATCTCTCTTTACCCCCTCTAACTCTCTCTCCCCCTCTATCTCTCTCTTTGCCCCCTCTTTCTCTCTTTAACCCCTATCTCTCTTTATCCCCTCTATCTCTCTTTACCCCCTCTATCTCTCTCTCCCCATCTCTCTCTCTCGTTCTCTTTCGCTATCATTGTCTCTGTCTCTCTCTCTCTCACTGCCGCTCCCTATCTCTCTGTTTCTCTCTCTGTGTCTCTATCTCTCTCTTTCTGTCTGTCTCTCTCTCTTTCTGTCTGTCTGTCTCTCTCTCTGTTACTCTCTCTCTCTCTGTGCCTCTGTCCATGACTCTATTGTGTCTCTCTCACACACTCTCTGCCTTTCCCTCACTCTGTATCTCTGTCTCTCTCACTGTCCCTCCATCTGTCTTTCCCTCTCTGTCACTCCCTCTCTCCTCTCTCTCTGTCCCTCCATCTGTCATTCCCTCCCTGTCACCGTCTCTCTCTATTTCTATCTCTCTCTCTCCCTCTCTCCCTCTCTTTCTCTGCCTCTGTCCATAACTCTGTCTGTGTCTCCATGACACCATTTCTCCCTTCCTCCCTCGCTCCCCGGATTGCAATGGTTTCAAACATTTTTCCTTCTTTCTTTATCCCTCCCTCTCTGTCACACACTCTCCTTCTTTCTCTGTCTCCCTCTGTCCCTCCATCTGTCTTTCCCTCCATCTGTCACTCCCTCTCTCTCCTTCTATCTCTGTCTCTCCATCTGTCTTTCCCTCTCTCTCCTATCTCTCTCTGCCTCTCCAACTGTCTTTCCCTCCCTGTCACTCGCTCTCTCTCCGTCCATCTCTGTCTTTCTGTCTCTCCATCTGTCTTTCGATCTATGTCGCTCCCACTCTCCTCTCTCTTTCTCTATCTCTCAGTCTCTCCATCACTCTCCCCCCGATCACTCCCTCTCTCTCCTTCTATCTCTGCCTCTCTCTCTGTCTCTCCATCTGTCTTTCCCTCCCTGTCGCTCCCTCTCTCTCCTTCTCTCTCTGTCTCTCTCTCTCTGTCTCTTCATCTGTCTTCCCCACCTCTTGACACTCCCTCTCTCTCCTTCTATCTCTCTCTATCGTTCTATCCCTCCATCTATCCTTCCCTCCCTGTCACTCCATCTCTCTCCTTCTCTCTTTGTCTCTCTCACTGTCTCTCCATCTGTCTCTCCCTCCTTGTCGCTCCCTCTCTCTCCTTCTCTCTCTGTCTCTGCCTCTCTCTCCCGATCCATCCATCTGTCCTTCCCTACCTGTCACTCCCTCTCTCTCTCTCTCTCTCTGTCCCTCCATCTGTCTTTCTCTCCATGACACTCTCCCTCTCTCTCCTTCTATCTCTGTCTCTGCCTCTCTCTCTGTCTCTCTCTCTGTCCCTCCATCTGTCTTTCCCTCTCTGTCACTCCTTCTCTCTCCATGACAATCTCCCTCTCTCTCCTTCTATCTTTGTCTTTGCCTCTCTCTCTGTCTCTCTCTCTCTAGCCCTCCATCTATCCTTCCCTCCCTGTCACCTCGCTCCATCTCTATCTCTCCTTCTCTCTCTGCTACTCCTTCTCTCTCCCTCTCTCAATCCACCTCTCTCACAGAAACATAGAAAATAGGATCAGGAGTAGGCCATTCGGCCCTTCGGGCCTGCTCCGTCATTCAATAAGGATCATGACCGATGGTCTAATTCAGTACCCTGTTCCCACTTTCTCCCCATACCCCTTGATCCCTTTGACATTAAGAAATATATCTCTCTCCTCCATGAATATATTTAATGACTTGGCCTCCACTGCCTTCTGCGGTAGAGAATTCCACAGGTTCACCACCCTCTACCCCATCCCTCTCTCCCCCTCTCTCTCCCTCTCCCGCTCTCTCTCCCTCTGCCCCTCTATCTCCCTCTCCCCCGCTCACACATCCCCTCGATCTCACTCTTCCCCTCTCTCACTCTTCCCCTCTCTCACTCTCCCCCTCTATCTGTCTCTCCCCCTCGATCTGTCTCTCCCCATCTATCTCACTCTCTCCCTCTATCTGTCTCTACCCCTTCCATCTCACACACCCCCTCTATCTCCCTCTCCCGCTCTCTCTCCCTCTCCCCCGCTCTATCTCCCACTCCTGCTCTCTCTCCCCCCGCCATCTCCGTCTCCCCCCTGTATCTCCCTCTGCCCCTCTATCTCCCTCTCCCCCTCTCACACATCCCCTCGATCTCACTCTTCCCCTCTCCCACTCTTCCCCTCTCTCACTCTCCCCCTCTATCTGTCTCTCCCCCTCTATCTGTCTCTCCCCCTCTATCTGTCTCTCCCCCCTCTATCTCCCTCTGCCCCTCTATCTCCCTCTCCCCCTCTCACACATCCCCTCGATCTCACTCTTCCCCTCTCCCACTCTTCCCCTCTCTCACTCTCCCCCTCTATCTGTCTCTCCCCCTCTATCTGTCTCTCCCCCTCTATCTGTCTCTCCCCCTCTATCTCACTCTCTCCCTCTATCTCACTCTCTCACTCTATCTGTCTCTCCCCCCTCTATCTCACTCTCTCCCTCTATCTCACTCTCTCACTCTATCTGTCTCTCCCCCCTCTATCTCACACACCCCCTCTATCTCACATACCCCCTCTATCTCTCACACCCCCTCTATCTCACACACCCCCTCTATCTCACACAACCCCTCTATCTCACACAACCCCTCTATCTCACACACCCCACTCTATCTCACACACCCCACTCTATCTCACACACCTCCTCTATCTCACACACCCCCTCTATCTCACACACCCCCTCTATCTCACACACCCCCTCTATCTCACTCTTCCCCTCTATCTCACACACCCCCTCTATCTCACACACAACCTCTATCTCACACACACCCTCGATCTCACACACCCCCTCTATCTCACTCTTCCCCTTTATCTCACACAACCCCTCTATCTCACACACTCCCTCTTTCTCACACACTCCCTCTATCTCACACACCCCCTCTATCTCACACAACCCCTCTATCTCACTCTTACCCCTCTATCTCCCTCTCCCCCTCTTTCTCCCTCTCCCCCTCTATCTCACACACCCCCTCTATCTCACACACGCCCTCTATCTCACACACCCCTCTATCTCACACACTCCCTCTTTCTCACACACTCCCTCTATCTCACACACCCCCTCTATCTCACACACCCCCTCTATCTCACACACCCCCTCTATTACACACACCTCCTGTATCTCACTCTCCCCCCTCTATCTGTCTCTCCCCCCTCTATCTGTCTCTCCCCCTCTATCTCCCTCTCCCCCTCACACTCCCTCTCCCCCTCTCTCCCCTCCTCTCTAACTCTCTCTCTCCCCGTCTATCTCTCTCCCCGTCTATCTCTCTCCCCCTCTATCTCTCTCTCCCCCCTCTATATCTCCCTCCCCCCTCTATCTCTCTTTACCCCCTCTAACTCTCTCTCCCCCCTCGATCTCTCTCTTTGCCCCCTCTTTCTCTCTTTAACCCCTATCTCTCTTTACTCCCTCTATCTCTCTTTACCCCCTCTATCTCTCTCTCCCCATCTCTCTCTCTCGTTCTCTTTCGCTATCATTGTCTCTGTCTCTCTCTCTCTCACTGCCGCTCCCTATCTCTCTGTTTCTCTCTCTGTGTCTCTATCTCTCTCTTTCTGTCTGTCTCTCTCTCTTTCTGTCTGTCTGTCTCTCTCTCTGTTACTCTCTCTCTCTCTGTGCCTCTGTCCATGACTCTATTGTGTCTCTCTCACACACTCTCTGCCTTTCCCTCACTCTGTATCTCTGTCTCTCTCACTGTCCCTCCATCTGTCTTTCCCTCTCTGTCACTCCCTCTCTCCTCTCTGTCCCTCCATCTGTCATTCCCTCCCTGTCACCGTCTCTCTCTATTTCTATCTCTCTCTCTCCCTCTCTCCCTCTCTTTCTCTGCCTCTGTCCATAACTCTGTCTGTGTCTCCATGACACCATTTCTCCCTTCCTCCCTCGCTCCCCGGATTGCAATGGTTTCAAACATTTTTCCTTCTTTCTTTATCCCTCCCTCTCTGTCACACACTCTCCTTCTTTCTCTGTCTCCCTCTGTCCCTCCATCTGTCTTTCCCTCCATCTGTCACTCCCTCTCTCTCCTTCTATCTCTGTCTCTCCATCTGTCTTTCCCTCTCTCTCCTATCTCTCTCTGCCTCTCCATCTGTCTTTCCCTCCCTGTCACTCGCTCTCTCTCCGTCCATCTCTGTCTTTCTGTCTCTCCATCTGTCTTTCGATCTATGTCGCTCCCACTCTCCTCTCTCTTTCTCTCTCTCTCAGTCTCTCCATCACTCTCCCCCCGATCACTCCCTCTCTCTCCTTCTATCTCTGCCTCTCTCTCTGTCTCTCCATCTGTCTTTCCCTCCCTGTCGCTCCCTCTCTCTCCTTCTCTCTCTGTCTCTCTCTCTCTGTCTCTTCATCTGTCTTCCCCACCTCTTGACACTCCCTCTCTCTCCTTCTATCTCTCTCTATCGTTCTATCCCTCCATCTATCCTTCCCTCCCTGTCACTCCATCTCTCTCCTTCTCTCTTTGTCTCTCTCACTGTCTCTCCATCTGTCTCTCCCTCCTTGTCGCTCCCTCTCTCTCCTTCTCTCTCTGTCTCTGCCTCTCTCTCCCGATCCATCCATCTGTCCTTCCCTACCTGTCACTCCCTCTCTCTCTCTCTCTCTCTGTCCCTCCATCTGTCTTTCTCTCCATGACACTCTCCCTCTCTCTCCTTCTATCTCTGTCTCTGCCTCTCTCTCTGTCTCTCTCTCTGTCCCTCCATCTGTCTTTCCCTCTCTGTCACTCCTTCTCTCTCCATGACAATCTCCCTCTCTCTCCTTCTATCTTTGTCTTTGCCTCTCTCTCTGTCTCTCTCTCTCTAGCCCTTCATCTATCCTTCCCTCCCTGTCACCTCGCTCCATCTCTATCTCTCCTTCTCTCTCTGCTACTCCTTCTCTCTCCCTCTCTCAATCCACCTCTCTCACAGAAACATAGAAAATAGGATCAGGAGTAGGCCATTCGGCCCTTCGGGCCTGCTCCGTCATTCAATAAGGATCATGACCGATGGTCTAATTCAGTACCCTGTTCCCACTTTCTCCCCATACCCCTTGATCCCTTTGACATTAAGAAATATATCTCTCTCCTCCATGAATATATTTAATGACTTGGCCTCCACTGCCTTCTGCGGTAGAGAATTCCACAGGTTCACCACCCTCTACCCCATCCCTCTCTCCCCCTCTCTCTCCCTCTCCCGCTCTCTCTCCCTCTGCCCCTCTATCTCCCTCTCCCCCGCTCACACATCCCCTCGATCTCACTCTTCCCCTCTCTCACTCTTCCCCTCTCTCACTCTTCCCCTCTCTCACTCTCTCCCTCTATCTGTCTCTCCCCCTCTATCTGTCTCTCCCCATCTATCTCACTCTCTCCCTCTATCTGTCTCTACCCCCTCCATCTCACACACCCCCTCTATCTCCCTCTCCCGCTCTCTCTCCCTCTCCCCCGCTCTATCTCCCGCTCCTGCTCTCTCTCCCCCGCCATCTCCGTCTCCCCCCTCTATCTCCCTCTGCCCCTCTATCTCCCTCTCCCCCTCTCACACATCCCCTCGATCTCACTCTTCCCCTCTCTCACTCTTCACCTCTCTCACTCTCCCCCTCTATCTGTCTCTCCCCCTCTATCTGTCTCTCCCCCTCTATCTGTCTCTCCCCCTCTATCTCACTCTCTCCCTCTACCTCACTCTCTCACTCTATCTGTCTCTCCCCCCTCTATCTCACACACCCCCTCTATCTCACATACCCCCTCTATCTCTCACACCCCCTCTATCTCACACACCCCCTCTATCTCACACAACCCCTCTATCTCACACACCCCCTCTATCTCACATACCCCCTCTATCTCACACACCCCACTCTATCTCTCACACCCCCTCTATCTCACACACCCCCTCTATCTCACATACCCCCTCTATCTCTCACACACCCTCTATCGCACACAACCCCTCTATCTCACACAACCCCTCTATCTCACACAACCCCTCTATCTCACACACCCCACTCTATCTCACACACCCCACTCTATCTCACACACCCCACTCTATCTCACACACCCCCTCTATCTCACACACCCCCTCTATCTCACTCTTCCCCTCTATCTCACACACCTCCTCTATCTCACACACCCCCTCTATCTCACACACCCCCTCTATCTCACACACCCCCTCTATCTCACTCTTCCCCTCTATCTCACACACACCCTCTATCTCACACACCCCCTCTATCTCACACACCCCACTCTATCTCTCACACCCCCTCTATCTCACTCACCCCCTCTATCTCACTCTTCCCCTCTATCTCACACACCCCCTCTATCTCCCTCTCCCCCTCCATCTCACACACCTCCGCTATCTCACACACCCCCTCTATCTCAAACACCACCTCTATCTCACTCTTCCCCTCTATCTCACACACCCCCTCTATCTCCCTCTCCCCCTCTATCTCACACACCCCATCTATCTCACACACCCCCTCTTTCTCACACACCCCCTCCATCTCACTCTTCCCCTCTATCTCACACACCCCCTCTATCTCACTCTTCCCCTCTATCTCACACACCTCCTCCATCTCACACACCCCCTCTATCTCACACACCCCCTCTTTCTCACACACTCCCTCTTTTTCACAAACTCCCTCTTTCTCACACACCCCCTCTATCTCACACACCCCCTCTATCTCACACACCCACTCTATCTCACACATCCCCTCTATCTCACACACCCCCTCTATCTCACACACCCCCTCGATCTCACTCTTCCCCTCTATCTCACACACCCCCTCTATCTCACACACCCCCTCTATCTCACACACCCCCTCTATTTCACACACCCCCTCTATCTCACTCTTCCCCTCTATCTCACACACTCCCTCTATCTCACACACCCCCTCTATCTCACACACCCCCTCTATCCCCCTCTCCCCCTCTATCTCACACACCCCCTCTATCTAACACACCCCCTCTATCTCACACACCCCCTCTATCTCACTCTTCCCCTCTATCTCACACACCTCCTCTATCTCACACACCCCCTCTATCTCACACACCCCCTCTACCTCCCTCTCCTCCTCGACTTCACACACCCCCTCTATCTTACACAACCCCTCTATCTCACACACCCCCTCTATCTCACACACCTCCTCTATCTCACACACCCCCTGTATCTCACACACCCCCTCTATCTCCCTCTCCTCCTCTATCTCACACATCCCCTCTATCTCACACACCCCCTCTATCTCATTCTGCCCCTCTATCTCACTCTTCCCCTCTATCTCACACACCCCCTCTATCTCACACACCCCCTCTATCTCACACACCCACTCTATCTCGCACACCCCCTTCATCTCACTCTTCCCCTCGATCCCACACACCTCCTCTATCTCACATACCCCCTCTATCTCACACACCCCCTCTATCTCCCTCTCCTCCTCTACCTCACACACCCCCTCTATCTCACACAACCCCTCTATCTCACACAACCCCTCTATCTCACACACCTCCTCTATCTCACACACCCCCTCTAACTCACACACCCCCTCTATCTCCCTCTCCTCCTCTATCTCACACAACCTCCTCGATCTCACACACCCCCTCTATCGCCCTCTCCCCCTCTATCTCACACACCTCCTCTATCTCACACACCTCCTCTATCTCACACACCCCCTCTATCTGCCTCTCCTCCTCTACCTCACACACCCCCTCTATCTCACACAACCCCTCTATCCCACACACCCCCTCAATCTCACACACCTCCTCTATCTCACACACCCCCTCTATCTCACACACCCCCTCTACCTCCCTCTCCTCCTCTATCTCACACAACCTCCTCTATCTCTCACATCCCCTCTATCGCCCTCTCCCCCTCTATCTCCCTCTCCTCCTCTATCTCACACAACCTCCTCTATCTCACACACCCCCTCTAGCTCCACCTCCCCCTCTATCTCACACACCTCCTCTATCTCACACACCCCCTCTATCTAACACACCCCCTCTATCACACACACCCCCAATATCTCACACACCCCCTCTATCACACACACCCCCTCTATCACACACACCCCCTCTATCTCACACACCCCCTCTATCACACACACACCCTCTATCTCACACACACCCTCTATCTCACACACACCCCCTCTATCTCACACACCCCTTCTATCTCACACACCCCCTCTATCTCACACACTCCCTCTATCTCACACACACCCCCTCTATCTCACTCTTCACCACTATCTCACACCCCCCCTCTATCTCACACACAACCCCTCTATCTCACACACCCCCTCTATCACACACACACCCACTATCTCACACACCCTCTCTATCTCACACACCCGCTCTATCACACACACACCCTCTATCTCACACACCTCCTCTGTCTCACACACCCCCTCTATCTCACACACCCCCTCTATCTCACACATCCCCTCTATCACACACACCCCCTCTATCACACACACCCCCTCTATCTCACACACACCCTCTATCTCACACACACCCTCTATCTCACACCCCCCTCTATCTCACACACACCCTCTATCTCACACCCCCCTCTATCTCACACACACCCCCTCTATCTCACACACCCCCTCTAACTCACACACCCCCTCTATCTCACACACACACCCTCTATCTCACCCCCCCCCTCTATCTCACACACCCCCTCTATCACACACAAACCCCTCTATCTCACACACACCCTCTATCACACACACCCCCTCTATCTCACACACACCCCCTCAATCACACACACCCCCTCTATCTCACACACCCCCTCTATCTCACAGACACCCTTTATCTCACACACCCCCTCTATCACACCCACCCCCTCTATCTCACACACCCCCTCTATCACACACACCCCCTCTATCACACAAAAACCCCCTCTATCACACACACCCCCTCTATCTCACACACCCCCTCTATCTCACACACACCCTATATCTCACACACCCCCTCTATCACACCCACCCCCTCTATCTCACACACCCCCACTATCACACACACCCCCTCTATCTCACACACCCCCTCTATCTCACACACCCCCTCTGTCACTCATACCCCCTCTATCTCACACACCCCCTCTATCTCACAAACCCCCTCTATCACACACCCCCTCTATCTCACACACCACCTCTATCAAACACACCCCCTCTATCTCACACACCCCCTCTATCTCACACACCCCCTCTATCTCACACACCCCCTCTATCACACACCCCCTCTATCTCACACACCCCCTCTATCACACACACCGCCTCTATCTCACACACCCCCTCTATCTCACACACCCCCTCTATCTCACACACACCCACTATCTCACACACCCCCTCTATCTCACACACCCCCTCTATCACACACCCCCCCTCTATCTCACACACCCCCTCTATCTCACACACCCCCTCTATCACACACACTCCCTCTATCACTCACACCCCCTCTATCTCACACACCCCCTCTATCACACACACACCCCCTCTATCACACACCCCCTCTATCTCACACAAACCCTCTATCACACACACACCCCCTCTATCTCACACCCCCCCTCTATCTCACACACCCCCTCTATCTCACAAACCCCCTCTATCACACTCACTCCCTCGATCACACACACCCTATCTATCTCACACACCCCCTCTATCACACACCCCCTCTATCACACACACCCCCTCTATCACACACACCCCCTCTATCACACACACCCCCTCTTTCTCACACGCCCCCTCTATCTCACACACCCCCTCTATCACACACATCCCCTCTATCTCAGACACACCCCCTCTATCACACACACCCTCTATCACACACACACCCTCTATCTCACACACCCCCTCTATCACACACACCCCCTCTATCACACACCCCCTCTATCACACACACCCCCTCTATCACACACACCCCCTCTATCACACACACCCCCTCTATCTCACACACCCCCTCTATCTCACACACCCCCTCCATCTCACACACCCCCTCTATCTCACACAACCCCTCTATCACTCACCCCCTCTATCACACACACCCCCACTATCACGCACACCCCCTCTGTCTCACACACCCCCACTATCTCACACACCCCCTCTATCTTACACACCCCCTCAATCACACACACCCCCTCTATCTCACACACCCCTCTATCTCACACACCCCCTCTATCTCACACACCCCCACTATCTCACTCACCCCCTCTATCACACACACTCCCTCTAACACACACACCCACTCTATCTCACACACCCCCTCTATCACACACACACCCCCTCTATCACTCACCCCCTCTATCACACACACCCCCTCTATCACACACACCCCCTCTATCTCACACACCCTCTATCACACACCCCCCCTCTATCTCACACACCCCCTCGATCACACACACACCCCCTCTATCACACACATTCCCTCGATCACACACACCCCCTCAATCACACACACCCCCTCTATCTCACACGCCCCCTCTATCTCACACACCCCCTCGATCACACACACACCCTCTATCACACACCCCTCTATCTCACACACCCCCTCGATCACACACACCCCCTCTATCTCACACACCCCCTCTATCACTCACACCCCCTCTATCACACACACCCCCTCTATCTCACACACCCCCTCTATCTCACACACCCCCTCTATCACACACACCCCCTCTATCACACACCCCTCTATCTCACACACCCTCTCTATCTCACACACCCCCTCTATCACTCACACCCCCTCTATCACACACACCACCTCTATCCCACACACCCCCTCTATCTCACACGCCCCCTCTATCTCACACACCCCCTCTATCACACACACCCCCTCTATCACACACCCCTCTATCTCACACACCCTCTCTATCTCACACACCCCCTCTATCACTCACACCCCCTCTATCACACACACACCCTCTATCACTCACACCCCCTCTATCACACACACCCTCTATCACACACACCCCCTCTATCACACACGCCCCCTCTATCTCACACACCCCCTCTATCTCACACACCCCCTCTATAACACACACACCCTCTATCTCACACACCCCCTCTATCACACACACACCCTCTATCTCACACAAACAATCTATCTCACACACACCCCTCTATCTCACACACCCCCTCTATCTCACACACCCCCTCTATCTCACACACTCCCTCTATCTCACACACACCCCCTCTATCTCACTCTTCCCCTCTATCTCACACCCCCCCTCTATCTCACACACAACCCCTCTATCTCACACACCCCCTATATCACACACACCCCCACTATCTCACACACCCTCTCTATCTCACACACCCCCTCTATCACTCACACCCCCTCTATCACACACACACCCTCTGTCTCACACACCTCCTCTATCTCACACACCCCCTCTATCTCACACACCCCCTCTATCTCACACATCCCCTCTATCACACACACCCCCTCTATCACACACACCCCCTCTATCTCACACACACCCTCTATCTCACACACACCCTCTATCTCACACCCCCCTCTATCTCACACACACCCTCTATCTCACACCCCCCCTCTATCTCACACACACCCCCTCTATCTCACACACCCCCTCTAACTCACACACCCCCTCTATCTCACACACACACCCTCTATCTCACACCCCCCCTCTATCTCACACACCCCCTCTATCACACACAAACCCCTCTATCTCACACACACCCTCTATCTCACACACCCCCTCTATCTCACACACACCCCCTCTATCACACACACCCCCTCTATCTCACACACCCCCTCTATCTCACACACACCCTCTATCTCACACACCCCCTCTATCACACCCAACTCCTCTATCTCACACACCCCCTCTATCACACACACCCCCTCTATCACACACACACCCCCTCTATCACACACACCCCCTCTATCTCACACACCCCCTCTATCTCACACACACCCTATATCTCACACACCCCCTCTATCACACACACCCCCTCTATCTCACACACCCCCTCTATCACACACACACCCCCTCTATCACTCACCCCCTCTATCACACACACACCCCCTCTATCACACACACCCCCTCTATCACACACACCCTCTATCACACACCCCCCCTCTATCTCACACACCCCCTCGATCACACACACACCCCCTCTATCACACACACTCCCTCGATCACACACACCCCCTCAATCACACACACCCCCTCTACCTCACACGCCCCCTCTATCTCACACACCCCCTCGATCACACACACACCCTCTATCACACACCCCTCTATCTCACACACCCCCTCGATCACACACACCCCCTCTATCTCACACACCCCCTCTATCACTCACACCCCCTCTATCACACACACCCCCTCTATCTCACACACCCCCTCTATCTCACACACCCCCTCTATCACACACACCCCCTCTATCACACACCCCTCTATCTCACACAGCCTCTCTATCTCACACACCCCCTCTATCACTCACACCCCCTCTATCACACACACCACCTCTATCTCACACACTCCCTCTATCTCACACGCCCCCTCTATCTCACACACCCCCTCTATCACACACACCCCCTCTATCACACACCCCTCTATCTCACACACCCTCTCTATCTCACACACCCCCTCTATCACTCACACCCCCTCTATCACACACACACCCTCTATCACTCACACCCCCTCTATCACACACACCCTCTATCACACACACCCCCTCTATCACACACACCCCCTCTATCTCACACACCCCCTCTATCTCACACACACCCTCTATCACACACACCCCCTCTATCTCACACACCCCCTCTTTCTCACACACCCCCTCTATCTCACACACCCCCTCTATCACACACACACCCTCTATCTCACACACACCCTCTATCTCACACACACCCCTCTATCTCACACACCCCCTCTATCTCACACACCCCCTCTATCTCACACACTCCCTCTATCTCACACACACCCCCTCTATCTCACTCTTCCCCTCTATCTCACACCCCCCCTCTATCTCACACACAACCCCTCTATCTCACACACCCCCTCTATCACACACACCCCCACTATCTCACACACCCTCTCTATCTCACACACCCGCTCTATCACACACACACCCTCTATCTCACACACCTCCTCTATCTCACACACCCCCTCTATCTCACACACCCCCTCTATCTCACACATCCCCTCTACAACACACACCCCCTCTATCACACACACCCCCTCTATCTCACATACACCCCCTATCTCACACACACCCTCTATCTCACACCCCCCTCTATCTCACACACACCCTCTATCTCACACCCCCCCTCTATCTCACACACACCCCCTCTATCTCACACACCCCCTCTAACTCACACACCCCCTCTATCTCACACACACACCCTCTATCTCACACCCCCCCTCTATCTCACACACCCCCTCTATCACACACAAACCCCTCTATCTCACACACACCCTCTATCTCACACACTCCCTCTATCTCACACACACCCCCTCTATCACACACACCCCCTCTATCTCACACACCCCCTCTATCTCACACACACCCTCTATCTCACACACCCCCTCTATCACACCCAACTCCTCTATCTCACACACCCCCTCTATCACACACACCCCCTCTATCACACACACCCCCTCTATCTCACACACACCCTCTATCACACACACCCCCTCTATCTCACACACCCCCTCTATCTCACACACACCCTATATCTCACACACCACCTCTATCACACCAACCCCCTCTATCTCACACACCCCCACTATCACACACACCCCCTCTATCTCACACACCCCCTCTATCTCACACACCCCCTCTGTCACTCACACCCCCTCTATCTCACACACCCCCTCTATCTCACACACCCCCTCTATCACACACCCCCTCTATCTCACACACACACCCTCTATCACACACACCCCCTCTATCTCACACAACCCCTCTATCTCACACACCCCCTCTATCTCACACACCCCCTCTATCACACACCCCCTCTATCTCACACAAACCCTCTATCACACACACACCCCCTCTATCTCACACACCCCCTCTATCTCACACACCCCCTCTATCTCACAGACCCCCTCTATCACACACACTCCCTCGATCACACACACACCCTCTATCTCACACACCCCCTCTATCACACACACCCCCTCTATCACACACACCCCCTCTATCACACACACCCCCTCTATCACACACACACCCCCTCTATCTCACACACCCCCTCTATCACACACACCCCCTCTATCTCACACACACCCCCTCTATCACACACACCCTCTATCACACACACACCCTCTATCTCACACACCCCATCTATCACACACACCCCCTCTATCACACACCCCCTCTATCACACACACCCCCTCTATCACACACACCCCCTCTATCACACACACCCGCTCTATCTCACACACCCCCTCTATCTCACACACCCCCACCATCTCACACACCCCCTCTTTCACACACCCCCTCTATCACACACACCCCCACTATCACGCACACCCCCTCTATCTCACACACCCCCACTATCTCACACACCCCCTCTATCTTACACACCCCCTCAATCACACACACCCCCTCTATCTCACACACCCCTCTATCTCACACACCCCCTCTATCTCACACACACCCACTATCTCACACACCCCCTCTATCACACACACTCCCTCTATCACACACACCCCCTCTATCTCACACACCCCCTCTATCACACACACACCCCCTCTATCACTGACCCCCTCTATCACACACACACCCCCTCTATCACACACACCCCCTCTATCACACACACCCTCTATCACACACACCCCCTCTATCTCACACCCCCCACTATCACACACACCCCCTCTATCACACACCCCTCTATCTCACACACCCTCTCTATCTCACACACCCCCTCTATCACTCACACACCCTCTATCACACACACACCCTCTATCACTCACACCCCCTCTATCACACACACCCCCTCTATCTCACACACCCCCTCTATCTGACACACACCCTCTATCACACACACCCCCTCTATCTCACACACCCCCTCTTTCTCACACACCCCCTCTATCTCACACACCCCCTCTATCTCACACACCCCCTCTATCACACACACCCCCTCTATCACACACCCCCTCTATCTCACACACCCCCTCTATCTCACACACCCCCTCTATCTCACACACCCCCTCTATCTCACACACCCCCTCTATCACACACACCCCCTCTATCACACACCCCCTCTATCTCACACACCCCCTCTATCTCACACACCCCCTCTATCACACACACCCCCTCTATCACACACACCCTCTCTATCTCACACACCCCCTCTATCACTCACACACCCTCTATCACACACACACCCTCTATCACTCACACCCCCTCTATCACACACACCCCCTCTATCTCACACACCCCCTCTATCTCACACACCCCCTCTATCACACACACCCCCTCTATCACACACACACCCTCTATCACACAAACCCCCTCTATCACACACACCCCCACTATCTCACACACCCCCTCTATCTCACACACCCCCTCTATCACACACACACCCTCTATCTCATACACCCCCTCGATCTCATACACCCCCTCCATCTCACACACCCCCTCTATCTCACACACCCCCTCTATCTCACTCTTCCCCTATATCTCACACACCCCCTCTATCACACACACCCCCTCCATCACACACACCCCCTCTATCACACACACCCCCTCTATCACACACAACCCCTCTATCACACACACCCCCTCTATCACACATACACCCTCTATCACACACACCCCCTCCATCACACACACCCCCTCTCTCACACACACACCCTCTTTCTCACACACCCCCTCTATCACACAAAGCCCTCTATCTCATACACCCCCTCTATCTCACACACCCCCTCTATCACACACACCCCCTCTATCTCACACACACCCTCTATCTCACACACACCCCCTCTATCTCACGCACCCCCTCTATCTCATACAACCCCTCTATCTCACACACCCCCTCTATCTCACACACACCCTCTATCACACACACACCCTCTATCTCACACACCCCCTCTATCTCACACACCCCCTCTATCTCACACACCCCCTCTATCACACACACCCCCTCGATCACACACACCCCCTCTATCACACACACACCCTCTATCACACACACCCCCTCTATCTCACACACCCCCTCTATCTCACACACCCCCTCTATCTCACACACACCCTCTATCACACACACACCCTCTATCTCACGCCCCTCCTCTATCTCACACACCCCCTCTATCTCACACACCCCCTCTATCTCACACACCCCCTCTATCTCACACACCCCCTCTGTCACACACACACCCCCTCTATTTCACACACACCCTCTATCTCACACCCCCTCTATCTCACACACACCCTCTATCTCACACCCCCCTCTATCTCACACACACCCCCTCTATCTCACACACCCCCTCTAACTCACACACCCCCTCTATCTCACACACAAACCCTGTATCTCACACCCCACCCCCTCTATCTCACACACCCCCTCTATCACACACAAACCCCTCTATCTCACACACACCCTCTATCTCACACACCCCCTCTATCTCACACACACCCCCTCTATCACACACACCCCATCTATCTCACACACCCCCTCTATCTCACACACACCCACTATCTCACACACCCCCTCTATCACACCCACCCCCTCTATCTCACACACCCCCTCTATCACACACACCCCCTCTATCACACACACACCCCCTCTATCACACACACCCCCTCTATCTCACACCCCCCCTCTATCTCACACACACCCTATATCTCACACACCCCTCTATCACACCCACCCCCTCTATCTCACACACCCCCACTATCACACACACCCCCTCTATCTCACACACCCCCTCTATCTCACACACCCCCTCTGTCACTCACACCCCCTCTATCTCACACACCCCCTCTATCTCACACACCCCCTCTATCACACACCCCCTCTATCTCACACACCACCTCTATCACACACACCCCCTCTATCTCACACACCCCCTCTATCTCACACTCCCACTCTATCTCACACACCCCCTCTATCACACACCCCCTCTATCTCACACACCCCCTCTATCACACACACCCCCTCTATCTCACACACCACCTCTATCACACACACCCCCTCTATCTCACACACCCCCTCTATCTCACACACCCACTCTATCTCACACACCCCCTCTATCACACACCCCCTCTATCTCACACACCCCCTCTATCACACACACCGCCTCTATCTCACACACCCCCTCTATCTCAAACACCCCCTCTATCTCACACACACCCACTATCTCACACACTCCCTCTATCTCACACACCCCCTCTATCACACACACCCCCTCTATCTCACACACCCCCTCTATCTCACACACCCCCTCTATCACACACACTCCCTCTATCACACACACCCCCTCTATCTCACTCACCCCCTCTATCACACACACACCCCCTCTATCACACACCCCCTCTATCTCACACAAACCCTCTATCACACACACTCCCCCTCTATCTCACACACCCCCTCTATCTCACACACCCCCTCTATCTCACAAACCCCCTCTATCACACACACTCCCTCGATCACACACCCCCCCTCTATCTCACACACCCCCTCTATCACACCCCCCCTCTATCACACACACCCCCTCTATCACACACACCCCCTCTATCACACACACCCCCTCTATCTCACACACCCCCCCTATCTCACACCCCCTCTATCACACACACCCCCTCTATCACACACACACCCCCTCTATCTCACACACCCCCTCTATCACACACACCCCCTCTATCTCACACACACCCCCTCTATCACACACACCCTCTATCACACACACACCCCCTCTATCTCACACACCCCCTCTATCTCACACACACCCACTCTATCACACACACCCTCTATCACACACACACCCTCTATCTCACACACCCCCTCTATCACACACACCCCCTCTATCACACACCCCCTCTATCACACACACCCCCTCTATCACACACACCCCCTCTATCACACACACCCCCTCTATCTCACACACCCCCTCTATCTCACACACCCCCTCCATCTCACACTCCCCCTCTATCACACACCCCCTCTATCACACACACCCCCACCATCACGCACACCCCCTCTATCTCACACACCTACACTATCTCACACACCCCCTCTATCTTACACACCCCCTCAATCACACACACCCCCTCTATTTCACACACCCCTCTATCTCACACACCCCCTCTATCTCACACACTCCCACTATCTCACACACCCCCTCTATCACACACACTCCCTCTATCACACACACCCCCTCTATCTCACACACCCCCTCTATCACACACACACCCCCTCTATCACTCACCCCCTCTATCACACACACACCCCCTCTATCACACACACCCCCTCTATCACACACACCCTCTATCACACACACCCCCTCTATCTCACACACCCCCTCGATCACACACACACCCCCTCTATCACACACACCCCCTCGATCACACACACCCCCTCTATCTCACACGCCCCCTCTATCTCACACACCCCCTCTATCACACACACCCCCTCTATCACACACCCCTCTATCTCACACACCCTCTCTATCTCACACACCCCCTCTATCACTCACACCCCCTCTATCACACACACCCCCTCTATCTCACACACCCCCTCTATCTCACACACCCCCTCTATCACACACACCCCCTCTATCACACACACCCCCTCTATCACACACCCCTCTATCTCACACACCCTCTCAATCTCACACACCCCCTCTATCACTCACACCCCCCTCTATCACACACACCCCCTCTATCTCACACACCCCCTCTATCTCACACGCCCCCTCTATCTCACACACCCCCTCTATCACACACACCCACTCTATCACACACCCCTCTATCTCACACACCCTCTCTATCTCACACACCCCCTCTATCACTCACGCCCCTTCTATCACACACACACCCTCTTTCACTCACACCCCGTCTATCACACACACACCCTCTATCTCACACACCCCCTCTATCTCACACACCCCCTCTATCACACACACACCCTCTATCTCACACACCCCCTCTTTCTCACACACCCCCTCTATCTCACACACCCCCTCTATCACACACACCCCCTCTATCACACACACCCCCTCTATCACACACCCCTCTATCTCAAACACCCTCTCTATCTCACACACCCCCTCTATCACTCACACCCCCTCTATCACACACACCCATTCTATCTCACACACCCCCTCTATCTCACACGCCCCCTCTATCTCACACACCCCCTCTATCACACACACCCCCTCTATCACACACCCCTCTATCTCACACACCCTCTCTATCTCACACACCCCCTCTATCACTCACACCCCTTCTATCACACACACACCCTCTTTCACTCACACCCCCCTCTATCACACACACCCCCTCTATCTCACACACCCCCTCTATCTCACACACCCCCTCTATCACACACACACCCTCTATCTCACACACCCCCTCTTCTCACACACCCCCTCTATCTCACACACCCCCTCTATCACACACCCCCTCTATCTCACACACCCCCTCTATCTCACACACCCCCTCTATCACACACACACCCTCTATCTCATACACCCCCTCTATCTCATACACACCCTCCATCTCACACACCCCCTCTATCTCACACACCCCCTCTATCTCACTCTTCCCCTATATCTCACACACCCCCTCTATCACACACACCCCCTCCATCACACACACCCCCTCTATCACACACACCCCCTCTATCACACACAACACCTCTATCACACACACCCCCTCTATCAGACACACACCCTCTATCACACACACCCCCTCCATCACACACACCCCCTCTATCTCACACACCCCCTCTATCTCACTCTTCCCCTATATCTCACACACCCCCTCTATCACACACACCCCCTCCATCACACACACCCCCTCTATCACACACACCCCCTCTATCACACACAACCCCTCTATCACACACACCCCCTCTATCACACACACACCCCTCTATCACACACACCCCCTCTATCACACACACACCCTCTATCTCACACACCCCCTCTATCACACAAACCCCTCTATCTCATACACCCCCTCTATCTCACACACACCCTCTATCACACACACACACACTATCTCACACACACCCCCAATCTCACACACCCCCCTCTATCTCACACACACCCCCTCTATCACACACACCCCCTCGATCACACACACCCCCTCTATCACACACACACCCTCGATCTCACACACCCCCTCTATCTCACACACCCCCTCTATCACACACACACCCTCTATCTCACACACCCCCTCTATCTCACGCGCCTCCTCTATCTCACACACCCCCTCTATCTCACACACCCCCTCTATCTCACACACCCCCTCTGTCACACACACACCCCCTCTATCTCACACACACCCTCTATCTCACACACCCCCTCTGTCACACACACACCCCCTCTATCTCACACACACCCTCTATCTCACACACACACCCCCTCTATCTCACACCACCCCTCTATCACACACACCCCCTCTATCACACACACCCCCTCTATCACACACACCCCCTCTATCACACACACACCCTCTATCTCACACACGCCCTCTATCTCACACACCCCCTCTATCACATACAACCCCTCTATCTCATACACCCCCTCTATCTCATACACCCCCTCTGTCACACACACAACCTCTATCACACACACCCCCTCTATCTCACACACCCCCTCTATCTCATACACCCCCTCTATCTCACACACCCCCTCTATCTCACACACCCCCTCTATCACACTCACCCCCTCTATCACACACACCCCCTCTATCACACACAACCCCTCTATTTCATACACCCCCTCTATCACACACACCCGCTCCATTTCACACACCCCCTCTGTCACACACACACACCCTCTATCTCACGCCCCTCCTCTATCTCACACACACCCTCTATCTCACACACACACTCTATCTCACACACACACCCCCTCTATCTCACACCGCCCCTCTATCACACACACCCCGCTCTATCACACACACCCCCTCTATGACACACCCCCCTCTATCACACACACCCCCTCTATCACACACACCCCCTCTATCTCACACACCCCCTCTATCTCACAGACCCCCTCTATCACACACACCCCCTCTATCACATACACCCCCTCTATCACACACAACCCCTCTATCTCATACACCCCCTCTATCACACATACACCCTCTATCACACACACCCCCTCTATCACCCACAACCCCTCTATCTCATACACCCCCTCTGTCACACACACAACGTCTATCACACACACCCCCTCTATCTCACACACCCCCTCTATCTCATACACCCCCTCTATCTCACACACCCCCTCTATCACACACACCCCCTCTATCACACACACCCCCTCTATCACACACACCCCCTCTATCACACACAACCCCTCTATCGCATACACCTCCTCTATCACACACACCCCCCTCTATCACACACACCCCCTCTATCACACACCACCCCTCTATCTCATACACCCCCTCTATCACACACACAACCTCTATCACACACACCCCCTCTATCACTCACACCCCCTCTATCACACACACCCCCTCTATCTCACACACTCCCTCTATCTCACACAACCCCTCTATCTCATACACCCCCTCTATCACACACACCCCCTCTATCACACACACCCCCTCTATCACACACAACCCGTCTGTCGCAAACACCCCCTCTATCACACACACAACCTCTATCCCACACACCCCCTCTATCACACACACCCCCTCTATCACACACACCCCCTCTATCTCACACACCCCCTCTATCACACACACCCCCTCCATCACACACACCCCCTCAATCACACACACCCCCTCTATCACACACAACCCCTCTATATCATACACCCCCTCTATCACACACACCCCCTCTATCACACACAACCCTTCAATCACACATAACCCCTCTATCTCATACACCCCCTCTATCACACACACCCCCTCTATCACACACACCCCCTCTATCACACACAACCCCTCTATCTCATACACCCCCTCTATCACACACACAACCTCTATCACACACACCCCCTCTATCTCACACACCCACTCTATCTCACACCCCCCCTCTATCTCACACACCCCCTCTATCACACACACCCCCTCTATCTCACACACACACCCTCTATCTCACACACCCCCTCTATCACACACACCCCCTCTATCTCACACACACCCTCTATCACACACGCACCCCCTCTATCACACACACCCCCTCTATCACACACACCCCCTCTTTCTCACACACCCCCTCTATCTCACACACCCCCTCTATCACACACACCCCCTCTATCACACACACCCCCCTCTATCTCACACACCCCCTCTATCACACACAGCCCCTCTATCACACACACCCCCTCTATCACACACATCCCCTCTATCACACACACCCCCTCTATCTCACACACCCCCTCTATCTCACTCTCCCCCTCTATCTCACACACCCCCTCTATCACACACACCACCTCCATCTCACACACCCCCTCTATCTCACACACCCCCTCTATCACACACACCCCTTCTATCACACACACCCCCTCTATCTCACACACCCCCTCTATCTCACAAACCCCCTCTATCACACACACCCCCTCTATCACACACACACCCCCTCTATCTCACACACCCCCCTCTATCACACACACACCCTCTATCTCACACACCCCCTCTATCACACACACCCCTTCTATCACACACACCCCCTCTATCTCACACATCCCCTCTATCTCACACACCCCCTCTATCACACACACCCCCTCTATCTCACACACCCCCCTCTATCACACACAACCCCTCTATCTCACACACCCCTCTATCACACACCCCCCCTCAATCACACACAGCCCCTCTATCTCACACACCCCCTCTATCACACACACCCCCTCTATCACACACACCCCCTCTATCACACACCCCCTCTATCTCACACACACCCTCGATCACACACAACCCCTCTATCGCATACACCTCCTCTATCACACACACCCCCTCTATCACACACACCCCCTCTATCACACACCACCCCTCTATCTCATACACCCCCTCTATCACACACACAACCTCTATCACACACACCCCCTCTATCACTCACACCCCCTCTATCACACACACCCCCTCTATCTCACACACTCCCTCTATCTCACACAACCCCTCTATCTCATACACCCCCTCTATCACACACACCCCCTCTATCACACACTCCCCCTCTATCACACACAACCCGTCTGTCGCAAACACCCCCTCTATCACACACACAACCTCTATCACACACACCCCCTCTATCACACACACCCCCTCTATCACACACACCCCCCTCTATCTCACACACCCCCTCTATCACACACACCCCCTCCATCACACACACCCCCTCTATCACACACACCCCCTCTATCACACACAACCCATCTATATCATACACCCCCTCAATCACACACACCCCCTCTATCACACACAACCCTTCTATCACACATAACCCCTCTATCTCATACACCCCCTCTATCACACACACCCCCTCTATCACACACACCCCCTCTATCACACACAACCCCTCTATCTCATACACCCCCTCTATCACACACACAACCTCTATCACACACACCCCCTCTATCTCACACACCCCCTCTATCTCACACCCCCCCTCTATCTCACACACCCCCTCTATCACACACACCCCCTCTATCTCACACACACCCCTCTATCTCACACACCCCCTCTATCACACACACCCCCTCTAACTCACACACACCCTCTATCACACACACACCCCCTCTATCACACACACCCCCTCTATCACACACACCCCCTCTTTCTCACACACCCCCTCTATCTCATACACCCCCTCTATCACACACACCCCCTCTTTCACACACACCCCCTCTATCTCACACACCCCCTCTATCACACACAGCCCCTCTATCACACACACCCCCTCTATCACACACATCCCCTCTATCACACACACCCCCTCTATCTCACACACCCCCTCTATCTCACTCTCCCCCTCTATCTCACACACCCCCTCTATCACACACACCCCCTCCATCTCACACACCCCCTCTATCTCACACACCCCCTCTATCACACACACCCCTTCTATCACACACACCCCCTCTATCTCACACATCCCCTCTATCTCACAAACCCCCTCTATCACACACACCCCCTCTATCACACACACCCCCTCTATCTCACACACCCCCCTCTATCACACACACACCCTCTATCTCACACACCCCCTCTATCACACACACCCCTTCTATCACACACACCCCCTCTATCTCACACATCCCCTCTATCACACACACCCCCTCTATCACACACACCCCCTCTATCTCACACACCCCCCTCTATCACACACAACCCCTCTATCTCACACACCCCTCTATCACACACCCCCCTCAATCACACACACCCCCCTCTATCTCACACACCCCCTCTATCACACACACCCCCTCTATCACACACACCCCCTCTATCACACACCCCCTCTATCTCACACACACCCTCGATCACACACACACCCTCTATCACACACCCCCTCTATCACACACACCCCCTCTATCACACACACACCCTCTATCACACACCCCCTCTATCTCACACACCCCCTCTATCACACACCCCCTCTATCACACACACCCCCTCTATCACACACACCCCCTCTATCACACACCCCCTCTATCTCACACACACCCTCTATCACACACACACCCTCTATCACACACAGACCCTCTATCTCACACACCCTCTATCTCACACACCCCCTCTGTCTCATACACCCCCTCTATCTCACACACCCCCTCTATCTCATACACTCCCTCTATCACACACAACCCCTCTATCTCATACACCCCCTCTATCTCACACACCCCCTCTATCTCACACACTCCCTCTATCTCACACACACACCCCCTCTATCTCACACACCCCCTCTATCACACACACCCCCCCTCTATCACACACACCCCCCTCTATCTCACACACACCCCCTCTATCACACACACACCCTCTATCACACACACACCCTCTATCACAACACCACCCCCTCTATCACACACAACCCCTCTATCTCACACACACCCCCTCTATCACACACACCCCCTCTATCACACACACCCTCTCTATCACACACACCCCCTCTATCACACACACCCCCCTCTATCTCACACACCCCCTCCATCACACACACCCTCTATCTCACACACCCCCTCTATCACACACACCCCCCTCTATCACACACACCCCCTCTATCACTCACACCCCCTCTATCTCACACACCCCCTCTATCACACACACCCCCTCTATCACACACACCCCCTCTATCTCACACACCCCCTCTATCACACACACCCTCTTTATCACACACACCCCCTCTATCTCACACACCCCCTCTATCACACACACCCCCTCATCACACACACCCCCTCTATCTCACACACCCCCTCTATCACACACACCCCCTCTATCTCACACATCCCCTCTATCACACACACCCTCTCTGTCACACACACCCCCTCTATCACACACACCCCCTCTATCGCACACATCCCCTCTATCTCACACACCCCCTCTATCACACACATCCCCTCTATCACACACACCCCCTCTATCACACACACCCCATCTATCTCACACACCCCCTCTATCACACACATCCCCTCTATCACACACACAACCTCTATCTCACACACCCCCTCTATCACACACACCCCCTCTATCACACACACCCCCTCTATCTCACACACACCCCCCTCCATCTCACACACCCCCTCTATCACACACACACCCTCTATCTCACACACCCTCTATCACACACCACCCCCTCTATCTCACACACCCCCTCTGTCACACACACCCCCCTCTTTCACACACACACCCTCTATCTCACACACCCCTCTATCTCACACACCCCCTATATCTCACACACACCCCCTCTATCTCACACACCCCCTCTATCTCACACACCCCCTCTATTTCACACACACCCCCTCTATCACACACACACCCCTTCTATCACACACACCCCCTCTATCTCACACATCCCCTCTATCACACACACCCCCCTCTATCACACACACCCCCTCTATCTCACACACCCCCTCTATCACACACAACCCCTCTATCTCACACACCCCTCTATCACACACCCCCCTCAATCACACACACCCCCTCTATCTCACACACCCCCTCTATCACACACACCCCCTCTATCACACACACCCCCTCTATCACACACCCCCCTCTATCTCACACACACCCTCGATCACACACACACCCTCTATCACACACCCCCTCTATCACACACACCACCTCTATCACACACACACCCTCTATCACACACCCCCTCTATCTCACACACCCCCTCTATCACACACCCCCCTCTATCACACACACCCCCTCTATCACACACACCCCCTCTATCACACACCCCCTCTATCTCACACACACCCTCTATCACACACACACCCTCTATCACACACAGACCCTCTATCTCACACACCCTCTATCACACACACCTCCTCTATCACGCCACCCCCCTCTATCACACACAGACCCTCTATCTCACACACCCCCCTCTGTCTCATACACCCCCTCTATCTCACACACCCCCTCTATCTCATACACTCCCTCTATCATACACAACCCCTCTATCTCATACACCCCCTCTATCTCACACACCCCCTCTATCTCACACACTCCCTCTATCTCACACACACACCCCCTCTATCTCACACACCCCCTCTATCACACACACCCCCCCCTATCACACACACCCCCTCTATCTCACACACACCCCCTCTATCACACACACACCCTCTATCACACACACACCCTCTATCACACACACCCCCTCTATCACACACACCCCTCTATCTCACACACACCCCCCTCTATCACACACACCCCCTCTATCACACACACCCTCTCTATCACACACCCCCCTCTATCACACACACCCCCTCTATCTCACACACCCCCTCCATCACACACACCCTCTATCTCACACACCCCCTCTATCACACACACCCCCTCTATCACACACACCCCCTCTATCACTCACACCCCCCTCTATCTCACACACCCCCTCTATCACACACACCCCCTCTATCACACACACCCCCTCTATCTCACACACCCCCTCTATCACACACACCCTCTCTATCACACACACCCCCTCTATCTCACACACCCCCTCTATCACACACACCCCCTCTATCACACACACCCCCTCTATCTCACACACCCCCTCTATCACACACACCCCCTCTATCTCACACATCCCCTCTATCACACACACCCTCTCTATCACACACACCCCCTCTATCACACACACCCCCTCTATCACACACATACCCTCTATCTCACACACCCCCTCTATCACACACATCCCCTCTATCACACACACCCCCTCTATCACACACACCCCATCTATCTCACACACCCCCTCTATCACACACATCCCCTCTATCACACACACAACCTCTATCACACACACCCCCTCTATCACACACACCCCCTCTATCACACACACCCCCTCTATCTCACACACACCCCCTCCATCTCACACACCCCCTCTATCACACACACACCCTCTATCTCACACACCCTCTATCACACACACCCCCTCTATCTCACACACCCCCTCTGTCACACACACCCCCTCTTTCACACACACACCCTCTATCTCACACACCCTCTATCTCACACACCCCCTATATCTCACACACACCCCCTCTATCTCACACACCCCCTCTATCTCACACACCCCCTCTATTTCACACACACCCCCTCTATCACACACACCCCCCTCTATCACACACACACCCTCTATCTCACACACCCCCTCTATCACACACACACCCCCTCTATCTCATACACCCCCTCTATCTCATACACCCCCTCTTTCTCACACAACACCTCTATCTCACACACACCCTCTATCACACACACACCCTCTATCTCACACACCCCCTCTATCACACACACCCCCTCCATCTCACAGACCCCCTCTATCACACACACCCCCTCTATCACACACACCCCCTCTATCACACACAACACCTCTATCTCATACACCTCCTCTATCTCACACACCCCCTCTATCTCACACACCCCTTCTGTCACACACACACCCCCTCTATCTCACACACACCCTCTGTCTCACACACACACCCCCTCTATCTCACACCCCCCCTCTATCTCACACACCCCCTCTATCTCACACACCCCCTCTATCACACACACCCCTCTATCACACACACACCCTCTATCTCACACACCCCCTCTATCTCACACACACCCTCTATCACACACACCCCCTCTATCTCACACACCCCCTCTATCACACACACACCCTCTATCACACACACCCCCTCTATCATGCACACCCCCTCTATCACACACAACCCCTCTATCTCATACACCCCCTCTATCACACACACCCCCTCTATCACACACACCCCCTCTATCACACACAACCCCTCTATCTCATACACTCCCTCTATCACACACACTCCCCCTCTATCACACACACCCCCTCTATCTCACACACCCCCTCTATCTCATACACCCACTCTATCTCAACACACCCCCTCTATCTCACACACCCCCTCTATCTCACACACCCCCTCTATCACACACACCCCCTCTTTCTCACACACCCCCTCTATCTCACACACCCCCTCTATCTCACACATCCCCTCTATCACACACACCCCCTCTATCACACACACCCCCTCTATCTCACACACCCCCTCTATCACACACAACCCCTCTATCTCACACACCCCTCTATCACACACCCCCCTCAATCACACACACCCCCTCTATCTCACACACCCCCTCTATCACACACACCCCCCTCTATCACACACACCCCCTCTATCACACACCCCCTCTATCTCACACACACCCTCGATCACACACACACCCTCTATCACACACCCCCTCTATCACACACACCCCCTCTATCACACACACACCCTCTATCACACACCCCCTCTATCTCACACACCCCCTCTATCACACACCCCCTCTATCACACACACCCCCTCTATCACACACACCCCCTCTATCACACACCCCCTCTATCTCACACACACCCTCTATCACACACACACCCTCTATCACACACAGACCCTCTATCTCACACACCCTCTATCACACACACCTCCTCTATCACGCCCACCCCCTCTATCACACACAGACCCTCTATCTCACACACCCCCTCTGTCTCATACACCCCCTCTATCTCACACACCCCCTCTATCTCATACACTCCCTCTATCATACACAACCCCTCTATCTCATACACCCCCTCTATCTCACACACCCCCTCTATCTCACACACTCCCTCTATCTCACACACACACCCCCTCTATCTCACACACCCCCTCTATCACACACACCCCCCTCTATCACACACACCCCCTCTATCTCACACACACCCCCTCTATCACACACACACCCTCTATCACACACACACCCTCTATCACACACACCCCCTCTATCACACACAACCCCTCTATCTCACACACACCCCCTCTATCACACACACCCCCTCTATCACACACACCCTCTCTATCACACACCCCCCCTCTATCACACACACCCCCTCTATCTCACACACCCCCTCCATCACACACACCCTCTATCTCACACACCCCCTCTATCACACACACCCCCTCTATCACACACACCCCCTCTATCACTCACACCCCCTCTATCTCACACACCCCCTCTATCACACACACCCCCTCTATCACACACACCCCCTCTATCTCACACACCCCCTCTATCACACACACCCTCTCTATCACACACACCCCCTCTATCTCACACACCCCCTCTATCACACACACCCCCTCTATCACACACACCCCCTCTATCTCACACACCCCCTCTATCACACACACCCCCTCTATCTCACACATCCCCTCTATCACACACACCCTCTCTATCACACACACCCCCTCTATCACACACACCCCCTCTATCACACACATACCCTCTATCTCACACACCCCCTCTATCACACACATCCCCTCTATCACACACACCCCCTCTATCACACACACCCCATCTATCTCACACACCCCCTCTATCACACACATCCCCTCTATCACACACACAACCTCTATCTCACACACCCCCTCTATCACACACACCCCCTCTATCACACACACCCCCTCTATCTCACACACACCACCTCCATCTCACACACCCCCTCTATCACACACACACCCTCTATCTCACACACCCTCTATCACACACACCCCCTCTATCTCACACACCCCCTCTGTCACACACACCCCCTCTTTCACACACACACCCTCTATCTCACACACCCTCTATCTCACACACCCCCTATATCTCACACACACCCCCTCTATCTCACACACCCCCTCTATCTCACACACCCCCTCTATTTCACACACACCCCCTCTATCACACACACCCCCTCTATCACACACACACCCTCTATCTCACACACCCCCTCTATCACACACACCCCCTCTATCTCATACACCCCCTCTATCTCATACACCCCCTCTTTCTCACACAACACCTCTATCTCACACACACCCTCTATCACACACACACCCTCTATCTCACACACCCCCTCTATCACACACACCCCCTCCATCTCACAGACCCCCTCTATCACACACACCCCCTCTATCACACACACCCCCTCTATCACACACAACACCTCTATCTCATACACCTCCTCTATCTCACACACCCCCTCTATCTCACACACCCCTTCTGTCACACACACACCCCCTCTATCTCACACACACCCTCTGTCTCACACACACACCCCCTCTATCTCACACCCCCCCTCTATCTCACACACCCCCTCTATCTCACACACCCCCTCTATCACACACACCCCTCTATCACACACACACCCTCTATCTCACACACCCCCTCTATCTCACACACACCCTCTATCACACACACCCCCTCTATCTCACACACCCCCTCTATCACACACACACCCTCTATCACACACA